>NC_141063.1:21913785-22213785 GCF_041138505.1 Cibotium barometz | reverse complement strand
ATACAACACACCATGATTGGGCACATACATGATGCCAAGTCCCCCAAGGAGGCCTGGGACACCTTGGTAAAACTCTATGAAATGAATACCAAGGCACGAAAGATACAGTTGAAGAATGAACTTCATACTGTGGAGAAAAAGAGTATGTCTGTGGAGAAACGAATACCAAGGTACGAAAGATACAGTTGAAGAATGAACTTCATACTGTGGAGAAAAAGAGTATGTCTGTGAATGACTATGCATTGAAGATCAAGGGTATTGTGGAATCCCTTGCATCCATTGGCGTTTCAGTAGACAATGATGATAAGGTGGAAGTCTGTCTACGTGGTCTCGGGCCACAATACAAGGCGTTCAAGACGTCTATTCAGACTCGGGAAAACATTCCCAATTTCACAGATTTGGTGTCTATGTTGATTATAGAAGAAAAGAGCTTGGGTGAAGACCAACAGTGTTCACAAAACAAAAACAGTTCAAAGCAACAGGCCTTCTACACAAGTTCAAGAAGAGGACGAGGTAGAGGAGGTCGTGGACGCGGCCAAGGAGGTGGCCGAACAGGTAATCAGAATTATGGCCAGTAGCAGCAGCAACAACAGTCCCAGAATTCACAACAACAACAACACGCAGGTGGAAGAGGCCAATTCAGAGACAGGGGGAGTCAAAGAGATCGTGGAAAATGGCAAAGGTAGTATAATGATACACGTGGATGCTTTTATTGTGGTAAGCCTGGACATGTGCAGGCAGATTGTTTTATAAGAAGCAGGCTGACATGCAAAATGGGAAATTACAGCAAAACAACTATGCATCCTCGAGCAAAAACAATGAGGATAATGAAAGGTTATTTGTTATGCAGCATGTTGTTAATGCCATGTCTGAAAATATGTTGAAGCAACACATAAAGATGATGTATGGTACGTTAATTCAGGTGCTTCAAACCACATGACAAGTCATGGGGAGTGGATCAAGGAGATGAAAAACCTTGAAAGACATGGTTTTGTGGAAATAGGGGATGACACTGCTCATCCAATTGCCCATGTTAGAGATGTGCCATTGTCTATATGCAGGATGGCAAAGTGAAGTACCTTGCAGATGTACTTCATGTTTCGAACATAACAAAGAATCTAGTTTCAGTTGGCTAGATGATTGAGCAGGGTTTGCAGGTTCGGTTTCTGATGGGGCTGTTATGTTGAAGACTTTAAAGACAAGTGCAGGTTGGTTGCAAAAGGCAACAGAGTGCTGCGATGTTTGCAAATGGTTCAAGAATTGTTGCAGACACAAACATTTGGCATAAAAGAATTGGATATGTGAATGTGCAGAGAATGAAGTCTATGCAGACTAAAGGAATTGTGACAGGGCTACCAAAGTTCAAAGTTGAAGGTATGCAGAAAATATGTGAAGCATGCCAATTTGGAAAGCAAACAAAGCATGTATTTCCACGTGACAGAAATGTGAGCAGAAATGCACTAGTAGATGTTGTGCATTCAGATGTATGGGGTCCTCCGAAGACCATGTCTATGGGAGGCGCTGCAGGTAGTTATGTGACATTTATTGACCACACAAGGAAAGTGTGGGTATGAAGAATATACCGCATAGCTATTGGACTAAGGCTGTTTTTACAGCAGTTTCAGCCTTACATGATGTAACTCCAGAGGAGAGGTTAACTGGTAGAAAACCTGATTCGTCTCATCTGAAAGTCTTTGGATGCATTGCATATGTGCATGTGCCAGATGAGCTGAGAACTAAGCTGGATCCAAAAGCTGAGAAATGTGTGTTTATTGGGTATTCCCTATGCTGCTGAAAAAGAAGTTGTTGGGGCTTATGTGAGTGGAAATGTGGTTGCACAGAATGCAAGTCAGCAATCACAGTCGTTGAGTGGACCAGGAGAGTCCTCATCTAGTGGTTCAGTTGTGATAGACCATGGAGTGGCAAGCTGCGTCATAATACCAATCCTGCAAATGTGATTAGTACATCACATAAAGGCAAAGAGAAAGTGGTTGAGCCCCTTAGTATGCCTGACATTTCTGCAGGGCATTCTCATGTTGATATAGAGAGTCTAGTGGCTCAGAGATGAGCCTTGATGAGGATCTTGGGATACCAGCTATGAGAACACCTGGTGTAAAGAAGGCTATGGAAGCCATGAATGCAAAGCTGCAAAGATCTGGGAGAGTGAAGAATCCTGTGCAGAGGTTTACCTATGATGGTTATGTGGCACATCACTATGCATACATGGCAAAAGTTGTACAGGTTGTAGAGCCCACATACATTGATGAGGCTGCTGGAAATGTGTGTTGGGAGAAAGCTATGGATGAGGAGATGGCTGCACTATATGGAAATGAGACTTGGGATTAAGTGCAATTGCTTGAAGGCAAGAAAGCCATTGGGATGCAAGTGGGTGTACAAAGTAAAACATAACAGTGATGGAAGCATAAGCAAGTACAAGGCTAGATTGACAGCCAAAGGATATGCGCAGACATATGGCATTGATTATGAGGAAACTTTCAGCCCAAGTTGGCAATAGTGAGAGTTGTGATAGCAGTGGCTGCATCAAAGTAGTGGCTGCGTCAAAGCAATGGTCTTTACATCAGATGGATGTAAAGAATGCATTCTTGCATGGGGATTTGCAGGAAGAGGTGTATATGTTGCAGCCACCTGGTTGAGGATGTGAGTCACCCCGAGCATGTTTGCAGGTTGATGAAAGCCTTGTATGGCTTAAAACAAACACCAAGAGCATAGTCTGACAAGATTTTTGAATATCTTGTCACTATTGGCTTTCATGTAGCCAATGCAGATTTCTCGCTATATGTGAGACACAATAATAGAGGGGTTGTGCTTGTTGTCATCTATGTAGATGACCTAATCATTACGGGGGACCATGATGCAGAGATCTTTGATGTAAAGATCTTGCTTAGACAGAAGTTTGAGATGAAGGATCTTGGGGAGCTCAGATATTTCTTGGACATTGAGGTGATTAGGTCACCACATGGTATTGGATTACTGTAGAGAGACAGTATGGCTTGGACATGTTGTCCAAGTATGGTATGACAGGCTATAAGCCTATCTCAGTGCCATTGGATCAGAATGGCAAGTTGAGTGCAGATTCAAGAGAGATTTTGGAGGATCCTACTATGTATAGGCGTATAATAGTAGGAAGCTTGATCTACATGACGATCACCAGGCCAGATTTGCGCTATGCTATTGGGTTGGTGAGTCAGTTTATGCAAGCTCCTCGGAAGCCGCATTTGACGCATACTGAGGTATGTGAGGTCTACTTTCCATTGTGGACTATTTTATGAAACCGGGATAGAGATATGTGTACATGGGTACACAGATGCTGATTGGGCTGGTAGTATCTCAGATAGAAGATCTACTAGTGGCTTCATGTTTTCTTTGGGGAGTGTTGCTGTGACTTGGAGCAGCAAGAAGCAGCCTACGGTTGCTCTATCTAGTACTACAGAGGCCAAGTACAGAGCTGCTACTATGGCAACATGTGAGGTAGCTTGGTTGAGAAAGCTACTTGCAGATTTGGGTCTATCAGTGGATAGACAAGTTGTCATTTTCTGTGACAACATTAGTAGTATACAGTTGGCCAAGAACCCAGTTTTTCATGCTCGCACGAAGAATATAGAGGTCCACTACCATTTTGTCAGAGAGAAGGTTTTGGTAGGAGACGTTGACCTTGTTTATGTCAGCACACAAGATCAAGTTGCTGACATCTTCACTAAAGCATTGGGTACAGAGAAGCTCCGCAGATTCAGGGCTTCGCTTGGTGTACATGAGATGGAGTTGAGCTCGGGGAGTGTTGAGATATCGAGCTCATCTAGTGATGACCCGCCTGGGGAATAGGCCCCACACTTAAACCACTGGCATGGTTAGTGAGATCATGGGTGATATGCGGCCGGTGGTATGACAGGCTCGGTGACAGCCATTCTAGAGACTGGCATAGTTATAGCGCCAGCTCATTTAGTTAGGTTCATACTATAGAGAACCCTAGTATGTATTTGGTTGAGTACCTTTTCATATAGTGTGTACTCTTATCTTTGTATATGGTGTGTTGAGTGTTGTGTGAAGAAGAAGAAGATTTTCAGTCTCTCACCTTGTGTGTTCTCTTTTAGGGTTTTGTGAGTGTGTGTGTGCTTGCAAGAGCTCAAGCTCTCTTCTCCCCTGCATTTGTTCATTACGCGGTATGGACACAGTCACCACCCGTGTACCAAGAATGCGGCCAACCGTCCACCATCTCCTAACCATCAATGGTCACAATAATGACCCCATCGGTGTCTAAGTTGGGGTTCCCACCAAAGACATGCACCAATGGCTTCTCCTCATCATAATAGGGGCCTTTACAAATGTGCACCAAACATAGGTGTAAGATACATGCTGAGAGGTGGTCATTGAGTGTATACTAACAATTGGATAGATGAACCCTGCATCTGGCCATTCGTGTTTACGAAGCCTTAGTTAAGAAGTCACCTATTGGGTTATGGCAAAGGGAAAGGAGCAATTCCCTCATAGTTAAGAAGTCACCTATTGGGTTATGGTGGCAACTAGTGCTTTTCTTAATTTAGGGCTTTGTATGCCTCGTGATGATGGATTTTTGTGTGCTTTTCTAACTTTCTCCCCTTTTCATTAGGCCTTGCATTATGCCTTGTTAATATTATTTGTGAAACAATCTTTCAAATTTGTAACCATGGAAATATGTAAAGGGCCGGAGTGCACTAATAAACACTGAGGTTTGCAAAAGAAACCAGAAGGAGGACCAATTTTGGATTTGGTAATAAAAAAGATCCACCTTTGATTTTTCAAGTTATGAGGGTGAGCTAGGAAGATACAAGCAAGACAATGTGACCTTAGATTTTTTATACAGTATAGCTCGCCTAGTTGCAACATGTGCTTACTCATTGAACTTGAGTATAGCTTGCTTGGTTTGCAACATGTGCTTACTCATTGGCCAAGTTCAGTGTTTGATATTGCTTTAATATAATTGGCTGGAAAAAGCCATGCCTGCTTGTGTCATTTGTTAAATTTGAACATTGTACTCATTGGTCAAGTTCAGTGTTTGGTATTGCGTTGATTTAATTGGCTAGAAAAGCCATGCTTGCTTGTGTCATTGTCAAATTTGAAAATTTTGCACATTATCCTTACCCATTCTTAGAGAAAGTTGATTGGTTGGAAAGTGTCTGCCCAATTTGTTACTACCTGTCCCATGAACAACCAAAGCCTAGGCATGACTCACGAGGTGTCTATCGACTATGACATGGAGGATTTTGGGCAAGGAGAGGTGTGTAAAGAACTTGTAGATCCGGCATTAGAGGGGCCCTCCTTATTTGTTGCGTGGGCTCCACTCAAATGTGCAACCACCTTAGAAAAAGATAGGTTTAGCTTAGCCTATACTATATAATCTTTCTCAAATTGATGGAAAAAGGAAAAATACCTCTTTATTTTAAAATTTGGTAGCATTTAGATTAAAATATGGTAGCATTTAAAATTAAAAATACCTCTTTATTTTAAAATTTGGTAGCATTTAGATTAAAATATGAAGAAAATGCATGTTCAAAGTTATAATTTTCTATTTGATCCATTGGAAAAAATAAGATGGATGTAAGGCTAGGTAGTTCAATAGTTTCCCAACACTGCCTTAAAGTGGGGTGGGGCTGGGGCTGGGGGTGGTAAAAGAGAGATTTTGGTGGGGGCTTGAAAGTTCAAATTGATATTTTTATGCATTTTTGGGCATTCATTTCCAAATAACATAAGTTCTTGTAACAAAAATGCAATCTAAAATAACCACTAGTAACATTTTCTTGATTTACCAAAAATGCAATCTAAAATAACCGCTAGTAACATTTTGCCAGAAATGCAATCTAAAATAACCACTGTCCAACGGCGAGTGTTAGAAATAAACTTTTTTTCTAACTACTGAAGAAAAGGACAACTTTCAAGCCCAACCTGTTTTTTTTAAAAATGCATAAATTAATCGGTTTTATAACTAAAACCTCAAAAAATTGAATCTTTATACTCAAGGGTAAATTTTTTTTAAAAAAATTCTCAATTTGAACCATGAAAACTACATTAAAGGACGGTTTTTTTTTTCTGACATTGGCGTAAATTGCGTGCTCTTTCTTTACTTAAAGCCTGTAGGTACTCTCATACGCTTTCTTGTGCAGGTTAACCTGGCTAATTACAATTAATCCCATCTCTTTACACCCCCTACAAGCTTAATCATTGCAACAATTCAATTAGACGAGCCTTTGGCCAAGCATTAGAGCCTCTCTGCTTTGATTAATTAAAGATAATTAGAGCCTGGGTCCTTTTTAGGTTGAGAAAGAGAGAAAGATTAGTGTAGATTAGTGTAAGGATTATAGGACATCAGAGCTGGTTTAAAATTAAAACCTATAGAGCCCATATTTTTACAGATTAGGCAGAGGGTTCTACATTTCTGTATTGAAGAGAAGGCAAGCCAGGGAAAGGATTAGGTCACAACCGTGGGTGGATTAGGTGCTAATCATGAGCAAGCCAGAGGGCAATAATCCCCATGCAAAGCATAATTACAAGGTGGGCAACAGTGAGGGGATGGGCGGCATTATTAACCTTAATCTTCATAATAAGCAGGTGATGGGTTACAGTAATGGAGATATTTTGAGCCCAAGGTCTGTGCTAGAGCAGAAGGCACTGTCTGGGGGGCCATTAAGAGCCCATGAGGATATGGCAATGGAGAGATTATACTCCAAAGGCAGTATTAACCGCATGATTAACACGGGAAATGCGAAAGTGCTTAATCAGCACGGCTCGATGGGAGAGTCTATCTTCTACTATATTAATGCTAATCCATCTTCTCCCAACAGTAATTGTAATGTGATTAACGATAATCATGATACCTGCTTCGAGCACCCCACTATGGAAGATATTCTCAAGTTTTGCTTCTTCTGCAAGTGCCGCCTAGCTGTGGGGAAGGACATCTACATGTACAGGTACTTGCCTTATACATGCTTCTCTTTCCTTCTAATTCACAATGTCAAGAAATTAACTTTTTTTCTAATCACTGAAAAAAAAAAGCATGACCTACCTGTTTTTATTGAAAGAATGCTTATAGATTAATCAGTTTTATAACTAAAACTTCAAATTTTCAATCTTTTAAACTCAAGGCTATGTAAAATTATGACCGGTTTTTCTCGATTTGAGCTGTGAAAATTACACCATAGGATGGTTTTTTTCTGACATTGCTTCTAAATACATACATACATACATGTATGCATGGCTAGCCTCGGTTGCCTTCTGATGGCCCGTGTATTTCACAATTTATATGTAATTTATGACGGCTAACGAATATTTTTGCAATCTTTTTTACGTCCAAAATACCAAAAAATGTTCAAAACGCCCGTCAAAAATCAACCCTTTTAAACATGCCTAAATAATGAATGTGCTACTAAAAGTGTTTTTTTAAAAGATCTTTTTTCCTTTCTTTTTGGTGGCTAATAATAAATTAATTGAGGGTTTGTGTAGCTTGTGGCTTTGTGGCAATGGATATGTCAACTATTTGACTTCTTTGAATCTACATTTTTTAATGTTTTATTTCTACTTGTCCGAGTGGTTAGCTAGCTTACTTCCTAAGGTGCTTTGCACATTGAGTAGAAAAAGGGGGGAAAAAGACCCAGAAAAGAGGGAGATCTCCCATGCACATTCTTATGGATTAGGAGTCTTCTCCACCCATTTGGGAAAAGGGAGACACTATGTTTTAACACCCTATGCCAACAATTGAAGCAATGCTTAGAAAATGACATTTTTTCCAAGTAGTCCAAGAAAAAGAGGTGTCTTATCTTGGTTGTTTTTTCTTTCAAAAATATATACATAAATCGGTTATATAATTAAAATTTAAAAAATCTCAATGAAATGATTTCAAGGTAAGATAATTAATAATGGTTGAAAGTCTCTACAAGTAGTACAAGTTCAGCTGAAAATAGACTGACTTCGGAGATTAAATGGTGACTAACCAATGAACATGGAGATAAACTGTGCTTTAAATGCAAAAGTGTTAAAACCCTATGTTATGTGCACATTATATGTGCATATACTAGGAAGCTAACCCACATTAGGCTTGTGAGCATGGGAGCATGGGAACAAGCTCTAGTGGAGCATGGGTTAGGGCTAACCTTAGGGGTTGAGGTTAGGGTTAGGCATCCAAGGGTCACACATGGAAAATGGAGAGTCAAGAGTCACTTGAGGACCCTCCTATATAATAGGGGCATGGGGCACACTCAAGGGATGTTCTCTTGTGTAGAGCATGTTATGTGCATATTATATGTGTATATACTAGGAGGCTAACCCACATTAGGCTTGTGAGCATGGGAGCATGGAAACAAGCTCTAGTGGAGCATGGGTTAGGACTAACCTTAGGGGTTGAGGTTAGGGTCAGGCATCCAAGGGTCACACATGAGAAATGGAGAGTCAAGAGTCACTTGAGGGCCCTCCTATGTAATAGGGGCATGGGATACACTCAAGGGATGTTCTCTTGTGTAGAGCATAGTATCTACTCTCCTACCATTTCACATTAGAGCTATGTGCTGCTGAAATGAAGTCATATCTCTTGATGGTATGGGACATCAAGGTTAAGGTATGAGGTACTTCATTGTATTTATGTGTACACCCTTGGGCTCGGGGGTGGTTGGGTGGATGAGTTTATGCCTGGTTCATGCATGTTTATGCATGGTTATTAACTAGAGAGATCTTAGGGTTTTAACAAAAAGGCAAGTTATGTGCTACTGGAATGAAGTCATATCTCTTGATGGTATGGGACATCAAGGTTAAGGTATAAGGTACTTCATTGTATTTATGTGTACACCCTTGGGCTCGGGGGTGGTTGGGTGGATGAGTTTATGCCTGGTTCATGCATGTTTATGCATGGTTATTAACTAGAGAGATCTTAGGGTTTTAACAAAAAGGCAAGTTATATATGCAATGCAAGTGATCCATGGGGCACTGCTCTAAAATCTATCAAACTAAGTAAGGGTTGAGTTCATAACCATGAGATTACTATTGTACATTTATCTTTTGGCATTTTTTACCTTTTTGAGATTTCTTGCAATGGTTCTCCCATGGAGGGAAGATAACAATCGCATCATGAGATGAAATGGGAAATCTCAAAGTCCAATCTCCCAGGGGCATGGAGGTAAGGGGAGATCTAACCATTCCTCATGGGTAAGAAAATTCTCGATCAGCTCTTGATGGTTTGATGAACCAAAGAGATATCTATAGAGAGACCCTTAATCTTGCTAGGCAAGTAGGTCGACACAATAACATAGGCTCCCTTCATTACCATGCTCTAAATCTTAAATGTATACACTCTAAATCTTAAATGTATACACTCTAATATTGTGATCATTTTTTTAGATGTCAAAACAAGAATGTCAAAAACCCAAGAGTGGCTCTTTGATGCAATTAATTTCATATCTTGTGTAAAAATTATGGATAGATGTGTTGGTATAGATATGGATATATGTTTTGTTTCATTTTTAGAATTTATATGTTTGTAATGTTGTTATAGACATGAATACTATGTTCGCTTCATTTGTAAAATTTATATATTGTGAGAAAAATGGTAAGAAAGCTTGTTAATTGTTTTGTGAGTTCACGAGTAGATCAAAAATTTCCTTGAAATTTGTAGCATGTCACTAAGTTGGCTCCTCTAGACCCTATATAATATTTGCAAGGTCACTAGGCATGTTTTCATGTTCATAAAATTTCATAATGACGAAAAGATATATTTTTCTCTTTTTTGGGTTTTTTTTTGGTTTTGGGCAAGTGTTTCTTTGATTCCTCAAATCTTTTTCAAAAGAAAAGATTAGAGTTTAAGGCCCAACGTTTACTTACTCAAATTGGACTCTATAAAAGAAGCAAGGGTGATACGCAACTTCTCTTTTGTGACAAATTCAAGTATAATGAGACATAGAAGTGAATTAACTAAGTGTATATTATATATATATTAATAAATATGTTGGGCCTTCTCTGCAGAGGGGACCGAGCCTTTTGTAGTGCTGAATGCAGGTACCGACAGATTGTTAACGATGAGCACAAGGGATCATCATCATCAACATGAGTGCAAAGAAAAGGCATTTGTGAATGAATGAAAGGCTATTTGCAAGTGTGAATGTGAAGGACTATGTAATGACTTTTCTATACAAAGAACTTACAAAGTTTTTAATATTAAAACATTATAAGAAGGGGGGATGATAGTGAGTGGAGGTAAACATGGACACTAGCCCTCTTCCTATGCAAGAGTAGCAAGGTAGCATGTAGGAAAGATGTTTTTCTTTCCTATACGGTGCATCTTTTCTTTAATGTATTCTTTATTTGTATGATTGTTATAAATGTGTGACGCCTCAAGATGTATGTATAAATGCAAGTCATTGAGTATTAACTTTTATAGAATCCCCTAAAGAAAACACACACACACACACACACACACACACACACACACACACACACACACACACACACTTCTCACTTCTCATATGTATATGTGTTGGTTATTATTACACTCAATACACTCAATACACTTAATAGTAATTTTATCTCCATTATACCTTAAGACATACACCCTTTTTAGCAATAAGGAGTTCTTCGTGTATCCTTCAAGAAGTCTTATATTTGGAATCTTTTCATGATTTTGGGTGACAAGTTTAAGAGCCCGGTAGCTTTTTGGTCTTGAAACAAGAAAAGTAAAATTCTATTTCTTTTAGTAAAATAAAATATTTGGAAATCTGTATTATAGAGCCAGTTCCATTACCTAATTGCATTCAATACTCTTTTTGGAGATCTTTCTATTTAGTCAACGATGTTTTGTCTCTCTTGTTCAAGCCGTTAGGAGCTAAAGAGATCATTATTATTCATTAGTGGAGGATTAGGTGTATATTATCTAAGGTGAGTAAGAATTGAATTTGAGAAAGGTCATTGTTATTTATTAACGAATTGTTAGATATATGGTAATACTACACTATGAGACCATGTACTTATTCCATGTGAACTTTTTTCACTTTGGTTTTTTTCCCATGGCCATCCAGGTGTGAATGGGCACCTTAGGATTAGCTAGGTATATAAGTAACTTCATTTATAGTTTAGGGATACTGTTCATTTGTACTTTCTCATTTGTACTTGTAGAAAGTTTCATCTCTCTCCTTTGAGCTTCACAATCTCTCTCACACTCTATACCTATGTATTCTTTGTTACCATATTATAGTAGTGATGTGTGTGAACACACTTAGGACCGCCGGGGCACTTTTTCCCTCACTAGGAGGTTTTTTCCCCCGTGCATTGTATATACGCCCATTATCTTCTAGGGCTTGTAATCTTTCTTTTTGGCACTCATAATACACTACTGTGTTGTGCTCAAGCTTCCTCATCTTCTTGAAGTTGTGTGTGCATTCCTGCAACCCTAATTCCAACAATTGGTATCAGAGCAGGCTTCCTCCTCCCGGGCAGCATCACCGGCACTTGCCGCTTCATCTCCTCCGATTGCGACGAGGTTTCACGAGCGACTGCAGGTTAGTATATGCCGTGGGAGAGCCCGTAGGGTTTGGTCATTTCAGAATTTTGATCTGAGGTCATTTCGCCCTCCGTTATTGCATTCCAAGTACTGCGCAGGCAAAATCGTCCTACTGTGCAGATTTTCTGTCAAGATTAAAATCTGCAGGACAGGTGTCCATTCGTCTGTTTTGGGCTGTGCTACATAGCACAGGTCAATTTTATACAGGTTTACCTCTTACAGACAGCATTTACATCTAGTAGTACAGTCATTGGCCATGGCTGACAACAATGATGTATTCCGCATGTTGGCTGCTGAGGATAAGTTGGATGGCACCAACTATCCATTGTGGGCATATATGATGCGACATGTATTGGTAGCAAAGGGGTTATGGAACATTGTGCAGGGTATTGATGCACGTCCTATTGTGGCTGGGAATGCTGCAAACACATCAGAAACAGGTACTGTTGATGATGGTGCAGGCACAAGTGCTGTAGCAGCTGTTCGAGAACCACCACTTTCAGCAGAGCAGATTCGTTGGGATGGTAGAGATGCGCAGGCTCATGCCTTGATTGCGCTGTCTGTCAAACGTACCATTATCCCACATATTCGCTCCTGCAGGACTTCTAAGGATGCTTGGGATGTACTTGCCACATTGTATCAGGCAAGAAATGAGGCTCGTGTTGCTTACCTCCGAAAACAGTTGGAGAGTGAGCATATGAACGAAGGTGATTCTATGGATAGCTTTTTGACAAAGATCAAGGATTTCAAAGAGCAGCTCATTTCTGCAGATGAAATCCTGTCAGACAGTTCACTTGTGCAGACTGTTTTGAATGGTCTACCAGATTCTTATCAGGGTTTTGCTTCCACTCTTCGCTTGATGATGAAAGGCAATCCCAATGCCTTATCATTTGAGGAGTTAGTTTCTGTTTTGCTGCAAGAAGACCAGTCAAGGCAAAACAGGAATATTATGCGTGTCGCAGATCAAGCTTTCATTGCTAGTCAGAGAAGCGGGAAAGGTAAAGCTGGCTTTTCTTCTAGTAAGCAGAAATCTGCAAATGCTGCGCAACCAAAGAAGGAAGACAAAGATGAGAAGAAGGGTGACAAACAGAAGACATTTTGCAAGTACTGTAAGGGAAATGATCATGTCATCAAAGCATGTCCTAAGCTGGCTGCGAAAGAGGCTAAGAAGAAAGAGGCTGGTATGGCTGTTGCAGATGCCTCTCCTTCTAACAATGAATCTGCTAATGTTGTGCTAGATACAGAATGGGCATTCAATGCGCAGTGCAGTTATGACCCATCTTTGCATGACACATGTATGTCTGCAGTAGATTCAGATGTATGGTACTTTGACAGTGGTGCCACTAAGCATATCACCTCGCAGCGCAGTTTATTCACTTTCCTTGAGTCTGCTCCCACAGGGAATACTGTCACTTGTGCCAATAACTCCTCTTATCCCGTTGAAGGAGTTGGACAGATTGTGCTGAATGTTGCAAATGGCAACACCTTTACACTTTTTGATGCATTGTATGTGCCAGGGATCAAAAAGAATCTGCTGTCAGTCTCCGCATTTGCCAAAACAGGTTTGGTTGTAAAATTTGTGGATGACAGATGTACTGTTCATGATCTCTCTTGTGGTGACATCATTGTAGCATCTGGTTCACTATGTCGAGGGCTGTATAAGCTCAATATGGATGGCAAATGTGTAGAGGATTCAGCATGTGCTATTATGGATACGCAGGCTATTTCAAATGCAAAACTGTGGCATGCACGTTTTGGTCATCTGAATTTTGCAAGTTTGCTGCGCCTGCAGAAATCTGAAATGGTGTCTTCTTTGCCTAAGCTTGAGGCACCTGTCAAGCATGTTTGTGAGGGCTGCATATTGGGTAAAATGCAGCGTGCTTCCTTTCCCAAAGATGGATCAGTGAGAGCTGAACGCAGATTGCAGCTTGTTCACAGTGATGTTTGTGGTCCCATGCAAACTCCATCATTTGGAAACTACCTTTACTTCGTGACTTTCATTGATGATTTTACCAGGCATGCATGGGTATATCCTTTGAAGGCAAAGTCCGAAGTGTTTTTGTGCTTCAAACAGTTTTTGGTTATGGCTGAAAATGTGTCAGAAAGTAAGATGGGCACCCTCCGTTCAGATCGAGGGGGGGAGTATATGTCTTCAGAATTTAATGCATTTCTGGCTGAGCGTGGGATAAAACACCAATGTACAGTGCCGTATACACCACAGCAAAACGGTGTGGCTGAGAGAAAAAACAGGTCTCTCATGGAAATGGCAAGATGTATGGTTAAGAGTCAAAGTCTACCACATGGTTTTTGGCTTGAGGCTGTCATGTGTGCCACTTATGTACTAAACAGGTGTCCCACCAAAGCATTACAGGTTGTCACTCCATATGAGGCTTGGCATGGCCGCAAGCCATCTGTTGGCCATTTACGTGTTTTTGGTTGCCTGGCATATGCATTAGTGCCTGTGCAACATCGCAGAAAATTGGATGACAAAGCTGTCAAATGTATTTTTGTTGGATATAGTGCTGAGAGCAAAGGCTATCGTTTGTATCATCCACAGACAAAGCGCATTTTGGTTAGCCGTGATGTTGTATTTGTGGAAGATGCAGTTCAGCCCTTGGTTTCATGTACTAAGGAGACAGATATCAGCTCACGTGATGTCTATGATACATTGTTGCCTCTTTTCAGTGGTGCACAGTCAAGTGCAATACCTCATGAGGCAGTTTTTCAGCCTATGCAGGTTTTAAATGATGGCACAGATCAGCCTATATCTGATGCAGATGTGCATGATGCACTTGAGGATGAGAGACAAGAGATTGAGGGCTCTAGGAATATGCCTAGATGGCTGGTGCAGACTTTGCGTGACAGCAAGTTGGATGCCCCTTTGTCTAGTCGCACTCGTTCTGGCTCTCATGGTGCCTCTTATGCGTCAGATTGTTATGCATTGGCTGTTTCTAGTATGTGCGATGAAAGTGAGCCTGTTTCATTTGATGAGGCACAAAGTTCAGAAAATTGGATGGCTGCTATGCAAGCAGAATACGATGCTATTATGAAGAATGGTACATGGTCTTTATGTGACTTGCCCCCTGGCAAGAAGGCCATTGGCACTAAGTGGGTATACAAATTGAAGCGTAAGCCTGATGGCACAGTGGATCGCCATAAGGCTAGGCTTGTTGCAAAAGGTTACGCTCAAGAGAAGGGCATTGATTTTGATGAGACTTTTGCTCCCACATGTCGTATGACCACTGTTCGTAGCATCTGTGCATTAGCAGCTCATAATGGTTGGAATGTACATCAGCTGGACATAAAGACTGCGTTCTTAAATGGAGATTTGCATGAGGAGGTGTATGTATCGCAGCCTCGTGGTTTTGTTCAAAGAGGGCAGGAAAACAAAGTGTGCAGGTTAAAAAAGGCTTTATATGGTTTAAAGCAAGCTCCACGAGCTTGGTATGAAAAAATACATGCATATTTGACTGCACATGGGTTTCAGAATAGTCCAACAGAAAGCACTTTGTATGTTAAACGTGTGGATGGTGTACATCTAATCATTGCTCTCTATGTCGATGACATGCTGCTCACAGGACCAAATGAGAGTCATATTGCTGATTTTAAGGCTGATTTGAATGCCTCTTTTGAGATGTCAGATTTGGGGCATTTGCATCATTATTTGGGGATACAATTTAAGCAGTGTGATGGAGGTATTGCTTTGTGTCAGACAAAGTATATTGAAACATTGTTGCGGAGATTTGGCCTTGAAGACTGCAAGCCTATTGCTACTCCAATGGAGACAGGTTTGAAGTTGAGTCTTCATGATGCTGGAGATCACTTTGATGTCACACTCTATCAGACAGCTGTTGGTTGCCTCATTTATGTATGCATTACGAGGCCAGACATTCAGTTTGCAGTCTCACAGGTGAGCAGATTTATGCATAGCCCAGGCATTAAGCATTGGCAGGCAGTGAAGCGTATCTTTCGCTATTTGAGTGGTACTCGGCATCTTGGGTTGTTTTATCCCAAGGGGGGATCATTGCCGCCAGATTTACATGTTTTTTCAGATTCTGACTGGGCTGGTTGTTATGACACACGCGTGTCCACGAGTGGTTTTTGCTTCATGCTTGGAAGCTCATGCATATCATGGTTGAGCAAGAAGCAGCCTACTGTGGCCACTTCTAGTTGTGAAGCTGAGTACAGGGCAGCTTTCACAGCTACAGTTGAGTGTGTGTGGCTCAGACGTCTTATGGCTGATTTGGGTGTTGGGCAGCCATCTGCCACCACCATCTTCACTGACAGTCAGAGCGCATTGGCAGTTGCGCGGAACCCAGTGTTCCATGCTCGTACGAAGCACATTGAGGTGCACTACCATTATGTCAGGGAGAGACTCTCTGCAGGAGAGATCAGTTTGGCTTATGTGCCAACACAGGATAACCTTGCAGACCTTTTCACAAAGGCTCTGCCTCGTGAGAAGTTCGAAGCTTTTCGCAAAGCTTTGGGCTTACTCCCTTTTGTGGATTCGTCCACATAGCTAGACACTTCCCTATACATGAGTGCTAGCTCTTGTTCACCGCATCACTCCAGGGGGGATTTGTTACCATATTATAGTAGTGATGTGTGTGAACACACTTAGGACCGCCGGGGCACTTTTTCCCTCACTAGGAGGTTTTTTCCCCCGTGCATTGTATATACGCCCATTATCTTCTAGGGCTTGTAATCTTTCTTTTTGGCACTCATAATACACTACTGTGTTGTGCTCAAGCTTCCTCATCTTCTTGAAGTTGTGTGTGCATTCCTGCAACCCTAATTCCAACATTCTTATCTTTGTTGAGATATTGAGCTCAACTAGTGCTATAGATATTAATGACCTGCCTGGTTGATAGCTTTCACACTTATGCCATTGGTATGATTGGTGAGATGTTGATATGCTGCCAGTGGATCGCGGGCTGTGTGACAACCACTTTGGAGTACTAGAGTTATTGCATAGTTATAGCGTCAGCTCATATAGTCGAGTTCACACTATGGATCGACCATTGCATGTTATTGTAGGAGAGTAATTTCCCATATAGGATATACTCTTATCTTTTTAGTTGTATGGTTGTAGAGAAGAAAAGAAGATAGAAGAAAATTCAGCCATCTATCTCTCTCTTGTGTCTTGCTCTCTCTTGTGTGTGGGTGTTTGCTTGCAAGGAACTTAAGCTCTCCCTCTCCTCCATATTCTCTTTATGGTATATCAGAGGCTAGTTCAAGCTACGGAGCTGATTAGTAAACAAAGGAAACTACAAAGGTAAAGGAAGTGGTACATGGGTAAGACCATCATCATCTCTTTCCCTTCTTGTTTAGATACGACACCTCATGGGTAGCTCTAGGAGCTACACACATCCGATTGAGGAGCTATCTTCGTAGGCATGGAGGTGTCTGTAAGGTGCAAAGTACTTTTGTACTGATGTTTATGGGCCAAAATTGCATTTTGTATGTGTCTCAATCTTTTTTCGATCATTGCAAGGTGCTTTTGAGCAGTTTTGGGAAGTTCTGGTTGAGAATTATTTTTGCTCAAAACCTGGTTATTACAGTGTGGCAGTACATATTAGGAGTGCACACACTGGTGGCACATGCATTGTTGAACTTGGGTGTATGTACATGTACTCTAGTCACATTTGGTGACATATAAGTTGTGTAGAAACGGCAGCACAGAAGATATTGTTCTGTTATAAGTTGCATACATAAATTATTTATTTCTAGGTTTCTGGTTGCTGCACAAGAGGCAAACATGTGTGATGGACTCAATCAGATTGTCAATAAGAATCTGGACAAGAATAACTTCCATGCATGGAAGTTCAGAATGACTAATTTCTTGATGGGTAAAGAATTTTGGGACTATATGGAAGGAGATAATGAGGAGCCTCCAGAGTTGCCTGAAGAGAACGCCACCCTAGACGATATAAAGGCATTCAAGGACTAGAATCAAGGTGCAAGGAAATTCATGTATTAGCTTTCAATCAGTGTTACAGCATAATGATAGGATATATACAGGATGCCAATACTCTAGTAATTGTATGGCGGAACTTGGTGCAGATGTTTTCGACCAATACAAAGACAAGGAATCTACAGAATAAGAGCTGTATACTGTGGATAAGAAAAGCATGTGTATCAATGAGTAGTCTTTAAAGATCAAGGGCATTTTGAATCCCTTGGGTCTATTAATGTATCAGTGGAAGATGATGATTTAGTGAGTATCTATCTGAATGGGTTGAGAAAAGAGTATAAGCTATTCACGACCTCCATTAAAATCAAGGAGAATGTTCTCAACTTTGGGACTTAGTGTCTATGTTGATCATAGAAGAAAAGTCTCTAGGTGAGGACTTTTTTTCACAAAGCAAGACCACATTAAAATAGGCCTTCTACTCCAATTCAAGTAGAGGTAGAGGTAGAGGTAGAAATTATGGTTGAGACCAAGGTGGTGTGGCTGACATGGAAACTAGAATTATAGACAACAATAGTCCAATGATTTACACCAGCAGTATTAGCAATCATACACAGGTGAAAGAAGTCAGTCTAGAGGCACAAGGGAGCTAAAGGAGCCGAGGTGGTTGGTAAAAAAAAATCAGTGCAAATAGAATTATTATGGCAAACCAAGGCATATGGCAAAGGACTGCTTTAAAAAGCAAAATGACATTAAAAGTGAGAAGTTGCAGCAAGGCAACTACGCATCATCTAGTAAATAGGGTGGTGATGTGACAGAAGTGAGCAGATGTTTGTGATGCAGCACATGCTCAATTTCACAATAGGAGATGTGTCAGGATCTAAAGATAGAAGTGAGTAGCTGTTTCTGATGTAGCATATGCTCAGTTCCAGAATAGGAGATGTGTAAGGACCTAAAGATATACGGTATGTGGATTCTCGTACCTCTAACCATATGACCAATTATCATCATGTAAGTGGTTTAGAGATATGTAGAAAATGATAAAACTAGGCTATGTAGAAAATGATAAAACTAGGCTATGTAGAAAATGATAAAACTAGGCTATGTAGAAACAGGAAGAAGATTTGTATGCATTACATGATTTCTTTATCACAAAGAAACCACCACCACCTTCCAATGATGGGGATAGGGGATAAAATGGATGATGAAGAGGACAACACCTATCCGGTGTTTAGTCCTATAACCTCTTACTTATCTTCTATTTATGATAGCAAAAATAAGGATGAGACTAACCCTCCATTAACCGAGAGAGATTTCCTAGCCAGAGGACAAGGTCGATCCTACACACCACACGAACAAGACACAACGAGTTCTATAGTTGACCCCATCCTTGATTTTCTTTGATTTTTCCACTAACACTCTTGCTCTTGAGGAATCATTGGACAGCTAGCCAGAGGACAAGGTCGATCCTACACACCACACGAACAAGACACAACGAGTTCTATAGTTGACCCCATCCTTGATCTCCCGGCTTTGGAGTACGAGCAATTCATAATGAGAGGGAATCCACTTTTGAAGTCTCATCTCATATAGCAAGATCTTTTGCAGATAACTCTGTTCAACCCCACCACTCCAATCCAAGTCAAAGCATATGCCATAGAGGTCCAGCCATCAAATGTACCATACCCTTTAGTGGGTGACAATCTGGATGTAAGAGAGTTGGGGCACATGGAGCAGCAAAGAGTCCTTGTGGTCCAATGTGGCTAAAGGCTCCAAGCTTTGCCAAAACCCGTGGGGCTAGCGAACTTGCTTGGCGAGGGTTAAGTTTTTTTTTTGGGATTTATGCTCGTAGGCACTTATTCCAACTCACCGTGCCTATAGGCACTTATTCCAACTCACGGGTTGCAAAAAAGGGTTGTGATAACCCTTGTAAAGCATAGGAATAATTATAACAATAAGGTGAGGCTTGTGTCGAATATGATGTTTTTGAGGTCATGTGTTGGGCATGGGTCAAGTTGATATGTGGCCCCATCTCACCTTCTAAATCTAGAACCACCAACAAATTTATGCTTATGTGTGTATTAATTGATGATCAAGAGCCTCAGGTTAACAGGTATTGAGACTGAACATTGCCCTAGTTTTGATCATTATTTGGTATAGATATTTATAACTTCTTCAACTTACCTTTTTTAAGCCTCATTAGGTCTTTTTTTAATTGTAATGTGAAAAGACCCTAGTGTTTGTGGAAGTGGCACGTGGGAATAGCCCCTTTTTTCTAGATCCTTGGTTCTCATCATGTGAAGTAGGTCTCTTCTTGGAGTAATTAGTTTTATTGATCTGCATTAGCTCCACCACATGGTAGAGCTAGACCTCAAATAATTCCAGCTCTATGATGTGGTCTAGGTAGAATACAGCTCTACCACGTGGTAGAGCAAGATCAAATGCAATTCTAGCTCCTTGGTTCTTGTCATGTGAAGTAGGTCTCTTCTTGGAGTAATTGGTTTTGTTAATCTGCATGGTACACAGTTAGATCGATGTATTCCAGCTCCACCACATGGTAGAGCTAGACCTTAAATGCAATTCTAGCTCCACCACATGGTAGAGCTAGACCTCAAAGTATTTGATCTAGCTCTACCACGTGGTAGAGCTGTATTCTACCTAGACCACATCGTAGAACTTTAAGGTCTAGCTCTACCATGTGGTAGAGCTAGACTGCATCAATCTAGCTGTACCATAAACCACGTTGTAGACCTAGAATGCCTAGAGGTCTAGCTCTACCATGTGGTGGAGCTAGAATACATTGAACTAGCTATACTATCTCGTAACTATATCATGTGGTGGAGGTAGAATGCATCAATGTAACTATATCATATAACGGAGCTAGAGTTCATTGATCTAGCTCTACCATGTGGTAGAGCTATATCAAAATAATCTATCTAGACACCATGGTATCGCTAGAATGCTTTGAAGTCTAACTCCACCACATAGTAGAGATAGTCTTCAATGGGTTCTATCTCTACCATATGATAGAGCTAGTTCTAGCTCTAGTTCTAGCTCGGCCACATGGTAGAGCTATACTTCATGGTAGAGTCTGATGTAGGTTTCAATCTAAAAAAAATTGCTTGCTAGATTTGATTACTAGTTTAACAAGTCCAACATGATTATGTGTAGGATGGATTTCCAATCTGGAGGGAGGGTCTACATGATGTTGAACAATGATTCTGTTGGTATTGACTGCGTGTGTAGAATTGATCCAAATTCCACTTGTAGTGGAACAAAGATTGGTCAAGGAAATGTGTCATTACTTGTGGAGGAATGCTTGAAGGATGTGGAACTACCATTCCCTACAATGGATACCATTTATCTAAAAAATGCATTATGGAGTAATGTTCGTTGGCCAAAAATGCTTTTAAGGCCTTTCACAAGGGAGCTAGAATTTGGAGAGTGGAGTGAAAGATGTAGTGATGCAGATCAAGAAGAGTCTGTGGAACCTCCAATTATAGATGCAATACCGATAACATCTCCAGAACTTGACATGCAAATCCGACAATCTTGGAAGAATGAGATGGTTCTTTTAAAGGATGAGAGCATGATGCAAACTATCAATCAAGGGACTATCTTATATGTGTTTCCATTTGAATGTGTCAACTTTCAACAACTTGGTGATGATTGTGTGGGTGTGGCTATTGAAAGTGCAAATGTATTTCAAACTATGCCGCAAGTGGATAGTATCACCCTAGTTAAATGGCCTATTAAATAGCTGACAATGCTGGATGGGAGCCCATTGCAATGCTATGTTTCGCTTAACGGCATGCATGTTGAACATGTTGATGTATGTAATGAGGATAATGATGGAGATGTAACTAATGAGGTTATTGTTGCCCAAACCTCTGCAAAAAGATGCTACACTTTCATAAACAGGATTCCAAAGCAGAGACCACAACCAGCTTCTGCATTATATATGTCACGTGAATCAGTTCAAAGGATTTCATCCATTGATTGTTGTGCAAAAAAATGTTGTCAGCTAATCGATCGTGATGTACTAATGAGGATACAACAAGACTTTCGGGGACAATCTCAGGAGTCTCGTACAAATTATGTATATGATGTGCTTTCTACAGCTTGGCATCGTGATTCAGCTCAAAAAATTAAATATGAATTTAGGTTAAATGGGGTGATTGTTTGTTGCAGAGCATGGTATGAGATGCATGGTATACCAAAGACATCCTTTTACCGTTTACAGGGAAAAGTTTGAGTCCGGTGTGTGTCAATATCTGCATGGAAACACAGGGGTGTTGAGGAGAGGCCTACAACATGCTAGTGAGGCAAGAGCACTACTTGATGAATTTGTGAACATGAACTCCGAGCCTGCGCCACACAAAAGTAGAACAATGCTAGATGGCTCAAGGGAAACCAGGTTGTCGATTCCATCAATATTCAAGCAAGTTGACATTTTAAATGAAATCAACGCAACACTTGAGCAGTTGGGACATGAGAAGAGGCTATCAAAGTCATCGTTTAGTAGAATTTGGAATAAAGAGTACCCACAAGTGTCCCTAACAAAGGCAAGTGAGTTCTCCAAGTGCACCTTGTGTAGTGGTCTCAAGGCAAAACTAGAAGCCAAACCTAGTCTAGAAGAAAGAGCAAGGCTCCTCAGTGAAAGAGATATTCACATGCGACAACAACAAAGTTGCAGGAGCTTATACTATGCATGGCGCATATTTTCGGAAACCCAACCACAAAAGTATGTATGCATCATCCATGACAAGATGGATCAAAAGAAAACAGCCATTCCCAGACTACGGGTCCTTCCCAAGGGTGTGGATTCGGGATATAATTTACCAATTGCATTGATTGGTATGATCACTCATGGCCATGCAGAAGGTCATTATGGACACTTTATTTTGAATGGTTTATGGCCATCTGATCCCAATCTAACAATTGGCTCAATTGCAAGTTGTTTACATAGCTTAGAGAGGATGGATAAGCATCCTCTTGGTGATCTAGTAACAAATGGGCTTCCAAGGAGCAATGTTTCACTTCTACATGCTTTAAATTCAAGGACAGCTTTAGACAACCACAATATGAGTGATGGTAAAGATCCCATTGTTGAACCATGTATAAATCAGGGAGACACAATGAATTGGGTTTCCTCGTTTTGCAAGTTGCCAGAAAACTTGATGCTACAACTAGATAATTGTGCTGGAGAAAATAAAAATCGGTACTTATTTGCCTATTTGTCATTGCTTGTTGCACGGGGTGCTTTCAAAACTGTACAGTTGGGATTTCTAATGGTCGGACATACACATGAGGATATAGATGCCATGTTTAACAGGTTTTCAGAGAAATTAAGAGTGGGGCAAACCTTTACTTTACCACATTTGATGGATACTTTAAGAACCAGCTCAACTTCTTCTCCAGCTCCTTTCTTGCTTACAGAGGTCCCTGACTTCAAGGCATATTGTGATGGCTACATTTGTGATGGGCAAGAAGCACTTATAGGTCACTCCAAACCACTTCTATTCAGGTTCTTCATGGAAGGAGACACACCGGTAATGCAATTTAAGGCACATGTAGCTATTCGTAATTGGAGTGGAAGTATCCGTCTTTGGAAGACAGACAGTGAAGGTAAACCAAGGTTACCAAAAGGAGATCCACCTCTACTACCAATGGCCGAGCATATAAAGATGCATGCAGAAGTAATATCAGGATTGAAGGGTTACATAAAATTTTGGCAGAATCTAAGTAATGGTTCATTTGTGCCAAGATATTATAGGCCCGTCATAGATTATTGGAGTAATGTAATCGAAGAGCTTGGAAAACCAATACAATCAGAGGCAAGAAAGTACACAGATTTTTGGCCAAAATTTGAAGGGTCCCATCAATTAGATGATATGAATGTTGAACAATTGCAGGCACAAAGATTCTTAGGTATTAAAGAACATAATGATCATTATTGTGGGCTTGCACGGGATAAACCAAGGGAGGCATTTAACCCTATGCTACATGTTCAGCAAGGACACTTTGTTATGCTGCACCCAGATGACACAAACATCTATCCAGTTTGGCTTGCTATGGCTGAATCGGATATTGATGATGAGCCTACATCACCAAATTACAAGAAACTCTTGATTCAATATTGGGGACCTTGTGCAAGGAAGAAAGGTTTGACAGATACTCAAGCTTATGCTGATTGTTGGAAGGGATATTGGCAAATTAATGAGGCAGAACAACAAGTATGGGAAAATGCTGATGCAATTCTTTGGTCGTGGAGACCAAGGAATCCACCACCACACAAAAGAATCAAGATACCAGAAAAGGAAGCCCGTAAAGCAAAAGCATGCTTAGGCTTGGCCTGTGAGGATGAAGCTCATATTGATGGTTCCTTCAATGAGGAGTAGCATTTGTAGATGCAATATTGACAATGTGGATTTTTAGGTTATAACTCTAATATCCAAAAGAGATGTACTTTTGTACTATCTTCTTTTAAATTATTTTTTATTTTCACTTATTGAATGAAATTTTTCTTTGTGTCTCCTACATTTTTTTGATATAATAATGTTTCTATCTTATTTGTTCAATTGTTTCATAAATTTTGTGCAGTGTACAACTCAATTGGTGCAGGTCCTTGTTGCAAAGAAACAAATACCACTTTCTTATTAATGGTGTTTATCAACACCACCTTCCTACATGATTATCAAACTCCTTTCAAAATATAATTATGCACAAATACTAATTATAGTACCACTTTTTTGGTTCGAACCGTGATTATCTCAACACTACCTTCCTTCGTTCTATATTAAGAAATTCCACAATAACTATTCCCACATTAAGTGGGAAATTCCCATAATACATAAAACCTCTCAATTTCAAAATTCCCATAATGCGGGATTTTTTCCATACTACCTAATACGGTCTTAGCTGCTCTGGATAGGCGAATACGGTGCTGTAAAGCACACCAGGACCCTTTGAACGATACGCTCATTTCGAGCTATCACACGCCCTAGTCCAAGTTTGACCATAAGTAAGGGGGTCAAAAACGGGTTAAAAACAATCTAAAAACAAGTAAAAACAGGGTGCGAAATACCCAAGAAACCACTTGTGTGGGCTTCAAGGGTGCGAAATACCCAAGAAACCACTTGTGTGGGCTTCAAGGGTAGTTACCAACACACGTAGGGTACCCACGTCACATGCATCTACGCTCTGGTCGGGTGCTGGAGTCTGAGCTACTAGAAAGCGTTTCGGTTTACGTAGGCTCACACCATCCCTCCACGTTAGCATCTTGGCCTTCCGCTGGGACCCAAGGAAGGCAACCCAAGATCCACGAATAGTGGATAGTGACTCGTCCTCTGACTCAGAAGCCATGGAAGGGCACCTTACCAAGAACCCTAAGGAGACAAGCCAAAACATGCCAGTTTGGGCCCCACAACCCGGATCTAGCATGTTTAGTCATCTAATAGAGACCTTTAGTAGAGCTACACGCTCTGAACATGTGACAAGTGAAGTAAATGAGGAAGGAGGGGTAGTAGATTCACCATTCACATCTTATGTAGACCCTATCCTCCCAAAGAGTGTCCATGTGGATATTCTACCCACTTCGTTTAATGAGGACCCTACTGAGCTACCACATTCCGATGCTCTTCCTAAAGTAGAGGTCCCTAGAAGCCAATCCATAAGAAGTGACATTGCGTCCACTTCAAGAGAACCGTTTGGCACACCAAGTGTGGATGGGATATTTCTCAATGAAAATTGGGAATATGATCTACACACAGAGACTCTAACTGACCTATACACGGGCTACACATACCATGTAGGTTGGTTAGAAGTCCTACGATCTACATCTAGCGCCACTAATCTAGAGGAGCAACAACAAATGATATGTGAGGTTATTCATAGAATTATCCAAATTGAGAGGCAAAATAGGGGAGTGAACTTAGGTTCCACTGGTCCTATGAGATTTTTGGATACAGTCAAGGCTAAACAACCAACCCTATCACAATTGGAGACTCCCTCAGTGAGTCCCATAGACCCTTCATATGTTGTTTCGCCTAGAGTCTCAATGCAGGAGGTTGAGCCCACGAGCAGTAACTTTAGCTTTCCAACCTTGGCTCAACTTTCCATTAAGGAATCCACAATGCCTACCCCAATGATGAGCATAGCGAAAAATGCACCTGTTACCACTGTAGTTAGTACGGCACCGCTACCTAGTGGAACAGTACCTACAACAGTGCGTGCCAGTGCCTATCGACCATATGTACCTATCGCTACTCATGCTCATGTAGCTCCTACGCCTCTTAGTATGCCAATGGCGTATGCTCCACGACCGCCTTATCACAATCCTTATCCAAGAGGAGTTAGGCCTAGTCACATATCATATCCTACGTCATTTGCCAACATACCTAGACCAACGCCAACTCCTACTAGCCAGGCTATCCCAGAAGTGCCTCCACCAGCTATGCCTGCTCACCTAGGTGATCTCGCAGCATTTGCTCAGACGATTGGACGATCTATTGCAGAAAACATGCAGGGCATGCCTGAGAGAGAACCCAGAAGCAAGGCGGTACAAGTGGCTAAGCTCACTCAAAACTTCAGTGGTAACGAAGATGTGAGGAAGCACATTGAAGTCTTTGAACACGTGTGTGATTCCTTGGAAGAGCACAATGAGCTGCATAAGTGTAAATCCTTAGGCTTAACCTTGAGTGGGAAGGCCAGAGATTGGTATCAAACCTTAAGGGTTGAAGAGCGCACTCACTACCCCACTCTCAAGAGATTGTTCTTGAAAGAATACATACGTGAGGGTGTGCTTTGGGGAGTAGCATCTCAACTCCAAAAAACCGACACACCTTTGCATTCTGTTTGAGCTTGCTTTCCTGGTTGTTTGCTTGCAGTCATTCATGGCTCGCATACGGTGTTTGGCAAGTCCCCAACTACGACCTATGCGGCAAAAGCGCACACATTCCGTCTGTGGTGGTTACTCCTGGTGTAAGGAGAACCAGGGCTGTTTTGAGGACACCTGGCAGTGATCCACGTGTACGTACGTCTACGAGGGTTAGCTATCCTATTGACAGGTTGAGATATGATGGATATACAACCCATCATTATGCTTACATGGTAAGAGCAATATAGGGGGTTGAGTCCACTTGCTTTGAGCAGGCAATTGGAAATAAAAAATGGGAAGATGCCATGGATGAGGAGATGGCAGCATTGGATGCAAATGCAACATGGGAGTTAGTGCCTTTGCCCAAGGAAAAGAAGGCAATTAGATGTAAGTGGGTGTGTAAAGTCAAGTACAATGCTGATGGTTTAGTGAGCAAGTACAAGGCAAGATTGGTTTCCAAGGGCTATGCGTAGACTTATGGCATAGACTATGAGGAGACATTTAGCCCAGTTGTTGCAAGAATGGCAACCGTGAGAGTCGTCATTGCTATGGCTGCACAGCAGTAGCGAAGGGTTGGTCTTTACATCAAATGGATGTAAAGAATGCTTTATTTCATGGTGGTAAGTTTGCAAGAAGAAGTGTACATGATGCAGGTTACACAAAGCCTTGTTGGCTTGAAGCAAGCACCCAGAGCATGGTCAAACAAGATTGGAGAGTATCTTGTTACCATTGGATTTCATATATCCAATGTAGATTTTTCACTATATGTGAAAAAGACAGATAGAGGGATCATGCTATTAGTCATCTATGTGGATGACTTGATTATCACTGGTGATAGTGATGCAGACATACATGATGTCAGGATGCTTTTGAAGTAGAAGTTTAAGATGAAGGATTTGGGTGAGCTGCGGTATTTCTTGGACATAGAGGTGGTGAGATCACCTCATGGCATTTTGCTATTTGTAGAGGAAGTATGGCTTGGACATGTTGTCCAAGTATGTTATGACAGGCTGTAAGCCTATTTCAGTGCCATTCGAGCAGAACACAAAGCTTTCCGTAGCAAATATAGGTGAGCTTTTGGAGGACCCCAGTACATACAGGCGCATAGTGGGTAGTTTGATCTACATGACCATTACAAGGCCAGACTTGAGCTATGATGTTGGACGTGTGAGTCAGTTTATGTAGGATCCTAGGAAGCTACACTTGGATGTGGCCAGACGGATCCTCAGGTACATAAAGTCCACAATTGATTATGGACTTTTCTATGAGGTTGGTACAGAGATACGGTTGCATGGGTACACAAATGCTTTGGCTGGTAGTATTGCAGAGACAGGAGATCTACCAGTAGTTTTATGTTCTCATTTGGGAGTGCTGCTATGAGTTGGAACAGTAAGAAGCAGCCACCCAACAGTTGCCTTGTCGAGTATAGAGGCAGGAGTACAGGGGTGCTGCTATGGCAGCTTGTGAGATAGCTTAGTTTTAAAAGCTACTTGGTGACATGGGAGAGCCTGTGGATAGGGCAGTTGTCATATATTGTGACAACATGAGAAGTATACAGTTGGCTAGGAACCTAGAATATCATGCTAGAACGAAGCACATTGAGGTGCATTATCACGTTGTGAGGAAGAAGGTTCTAGCAGGAGATGTAGATCTGGTATATGTTAGCACATAGGATTAGGTGGTTGACATCTTCACAAAGGCATTGGGCACAAAGAAGCTTCACAGGTTTAGGAGCTTACTTGGAGTGCAGTGTGTGGATTTGAGCTCAAGGGGGAGTGTTGAGATATCGACCTCAGCTAGTGCTATGGTGGACATTGATGACCCACCTAGGATAGCTTTTGCATCTACACCACTGGCATGGTTGTTGAGATTATGGGTGATATGTGGCTAATGGGATGACAGGTTGTGTGAGCCATTTTGGATTACTAGAGACTGGCATAGTTATAGCGCTAGCTCATTTAGTCAGGTTCACATTATGGACCGACCCTTGTATGTTGTAGTAGTTGAGTACTAATCCATATAGTGTGTACTCTTA
The DNA here is from genome assembly GCF_041138505.1 of Cibotium barometz. Taxonomy (NCBI): domain Eukaryota; kingdom Viridiplantae; phylum Streptophyta; class Polypodiopsida; order Cyatheales; family Cibotiaceae; genus Cibotium; species Cibotium barometz. Next base: position 22,185,434 of record NC_141063.1, on the reverse strand, counting down.
TCTTTATGTTATGTTGGCTAAGTAGAGAAGAAGAAGATAGAAGAAAATTCAGCTATCCATCTCTCTCTTGTGTCTTGCTCTCTCTTGTGTGTGTGTTTGCTTGCTAGGGTTTGAAGCTCTCCCTCTCCCCCACATTCTCTTTACAAGCCACTGCCTAAGTGTATCCTTGACCTTATCCTATAGCAAATCATAAAACTGTTAAGTGGTCGAGGTACGAACCAATCATAGAACTAGTAAGTGGTCAAAAACAAATGGTTGACCTCACCAGAGTGTATAGTTGATTCTAGAGCCAATGATAGGACCAATAAGGGAGCCTCAAAGCAAGCTGAAAGCCTTGATCAAAACTATTATCGTTCTCAAAAGGTTTTAGAGCCTTTGCCTTTGGAAACAATCTAACCACTAGATCCCTCATATAGTGAAAGAGGAGGAGTTGGCCTTCCATGGTTCATCATAGTCACCATAGTATTTTCTCCGAGGTGATTTGGCAATGAATTTATTTCAACCCCGTCAGAGGCACCACCTCCTAGGAAGATTTATTGCATGATCCCTTACACGATGGTAGGTCCTAGCCCACCTCTAAATGAGTGTGAATATCACTCACATGACATAACATGCCTCACAACCTTCTTCTCCTTGGAATTCAGAGTTCCAATAAGTTCTCTTTTGCAAAGGAAATTGAAGAGACTTATTCGATTGGATGAGTAGGAACCTAAGAGTCCACACAACTAAAGGAGGAGGATGAGCCATGCTACATTGAGCACTATCCTCCTTCGGTATCCAAGACTAAATACGGAAGTTTCCATGAACAAGCAAGGATACTATTTTGAAACCAAAAAAATGAATTCTGTGCTACCTATCATGTATAAAAGAACAATGATCTCTGTAATCTTAGATGGTGGTGCTAATGTCATCATAATAGTATAGTGGGAGAACTAAGGAAGACCATCACTAGTAGCCACAAGTCTCGTTGGTCAATCTTACGTATAGAAAAACAACTAAATCATTGAGTGGTGTCCTTCAGGATACAAATATCGAGTCCTTTGGGCTAGACTTCCACCACTCATTCATGGTGATGGATTTCTAGAAATGAGATCGTATGCTATGATCCTTGGAAGGCCTTACATGCGAGATGTAGCAAGGCTACTTCTCACGATTGGGAAACCAATCACATTTACATATACTTGAAGATTAAAACCATGACAATAAGTGGTCACATACACTTAAACTATGGCCAAGTAGGTGCCCAAAGCTTCTATTTGGCCTATTGATTATATATTTCTTTATCTCATAATACATTGATGCATTATAACACTAGGAGGCACATCCTAGCTCACTACCACATGCTCTTGGAGCAAGAATGGGGTGGGAGCCCATGCATGTGATTGCTTCTTTTTTTTTCACTTTTTTTTTGGCACAATCACATGTAGGATTACAATATTTACTGAGGTTAGTGGAGATTCTAGGGATGTTAGTAATGGAAGAAGATAGGTAGAGGTATGGAGGAGCATTGATAAGAAAGCCGTTGTGCACATCTTTTAGGTTTAATGTGTCCCTTGGCAAGCTATCATAGGATTTTGTAGTGACTCGACCCATGATCTTCCCATGTGATTTTTAATCTATTAAGAACAATGAGGTGCATTTTGTCCTTTGGTCAAGCTGATTTACCATGGAGCACAAAAGAGTAAGTCTTCTCTTGTTGGGGCTGTTGGTAGAAACATTTCGATAGGATCAAAAGGACGTAGGTGACTTGCAATGTTATGGAACAATTTGTTGTAAAGTGTCAAAGGCTATTTTGACAAGATCATTGGTGGGCTGTGGGGTGAGGCTTATAGGTGATGGGTTATACCATGGGTCATGCGTACACCCAACATGGTGCCCCCATCTAGAGATGTACTTGGAAGGTGTCAATGATGAGATTTCCACCACCATGATTTCTTTGATTGTAGTAGTCAAGGATGATTGGCTAGTTAAAGACTATTATTCTTTATGAATGAACCACAGGCATGATTATGAGAATCATGGTGGTGAAACTTCATGAAAGTGTAGAAGAATGGTCTCTTGGATTGGAAATATGATGAGAAAACACGGTTGCCATGTTGTTGCACATTTGAGTAAGTTTTAGCCTAGTGATTTTGCAGTGTTAGAAATCATCGCCGCCGTGAGATTGTTGAAGAATCACGCTGATAAAAAAGCTTGTATTTACACATGATTGATATGCATTTAGATCAAGGGGAAGAACATGTTAGATATGGTTTTTATGGAATTGGAGATAGCCAAGTCAGTGTGGTTATGCTGAGATAAGATTTACGTGCGTGATTCTTGAAAGAATCACGGTGTTAATATTTCATGTATACTAAGGGGAGATGACTTTAATAGTGCAAACATGATGAGAGAATGCTAAAATACCATACACTTGAACATTTGGATGAAGATTTGTAAGTGTGATTATGTAGATATAAAAATCATGGGCATGATTCTTGATGAGAATTAATGCAACATAACAAATGATTGTAGAATATGCATGTGGAGTGCACTTTGAAAGAAATGAGCATGGTTTGAATGCATTTAGACACATGTTGGCAATCATGATTTTTTATGATGTGGCACACCTGACGTGATTTGTGATGATGTGGCATACATCACAGTGGCTTAGTTTTATGGTTTTTCTTGTGTTGATGATGTACCTAGCATGTGCAAATGTGCAACATCCTTATATGTGCAAATTATTAAGAGGGTGAGCCTCTATTAGTGTGATTATTGATTCACGGCCATGGACTACAAATCACGGGATGATTCTTGTGTGACATGACTGCCAAATCACGTGGATGTTTTTGGTGATGTTAATGGTGCTTTGTAGTAGTGTTAGGGAACTACATTTTAATGAGCCAAATTGAAAACCTTCTCATTGTAATTTGAAGAGGATATTGACCATTTTGAGAAGGCATTTCTCTAGTGATGTTAATGATGTTTTGTAGTAGTGTTAGGGAACTACATTTTAATGAGCCAAATTGAAAACCTTCTCATTGTAATTTGAAGAGGATATTGACCATTTTGAGAAGGCATTTCTCTAGAACTTTTGCAACATATAACTAAAACTTGAAAATTTTGAAGAGGATTCTTCTCTTGCTCCCATAAATTTAAGCAGGCTCTACACAAATTTGAACAAGTTCAACCTATCTTTTCCCAAAACCTACTTTGCACTCCTTACTACTTATGCTTCATCTCATTGACACCATCCTTTGACTGTTTGCTGAGCTTTGAATGGTGTGACTTTTGTTGACGTGCAACCACAACCGTGATTTTTGGAGATTTACTTAGATTTAATAATAAGAGAGCCAAGATCTTCTTGAAAATTAAAGTGGATGTTTTTGGTGATGTTTGTTGGAAATAGGATTGCAAGAATGTGCGCACACACACACACACACACACACACACACACACACAGAGTGGAGAAGCTCAAGAGAGCACATAATCAAATGATAGATAGATAATGAATGTGTGTTGTACAAAGAAGATAAGTATACCCCAAGATGGGTGTATACTAGAATAGGAAAAAAAACCTCTTAAAGAGGGTAAAAGTGCCCCGATTGGTCCTAGTGTGTTCACACACATGTGAACACATCACTAGCTAATATGGCTACGAATCCCCTTTGGGAGTGCTGATGTGAAGAAGGAGTGAGCTGGCACTAGAAGTATAGAGATGTGCCATGCTCTTTTTTGGACTATGATAGACGGAGCCCAGATTAGTCCCCAAAGGAAAGTAAGTTTAAAGCTTTGTGAAAAGCTTCAAACTTCTCTTGTGGGAAAGCCTTCGCGAACAAATCTACCAAGCTATCATGTGTTGGTACATAAGCAAGCTGATTTCTCCTGCAGAGCATCTCTCCTTGACATAATGATAGTGCATCTTAATGTGCTTTGTGCAATTATGAAAAACTGGATTCCTCGCAATTGCCATAGCGCTTTAATTGTCAGTGGAAGATCGTAGTGGCTAAGGACTTGCCCAATACCCAAATCAGCAACAATAAGGTGCCTGAGCCAAACACACTCAACTATAGGCTGTAAATGCTACCTTATACTCAGCTTCACAGCTAGAAGTGGCTGCAGTGCGTTGCTTGTTGGTGAGCCATGATATACATGAATCACCAAGGTGAAAGCAAAAACCACTCATGGACACGTGTGTCATAACATCCAACCCAGTTTGAGTTTGTAAATGCATGCATCTGTGATTTACTCCCCTTGGGATAAAACAAACCAAAGTGCATAGTGCCCTTTAGGTCACGGAACACCCATTTGACAGACTCCAAATCTTTGTGCCTAGGCTTTACATAAATCTGCTTAATATTGAGACCCCATATTGAATGTTAAGCTTGGTGTTACACAAAAAGTTAAGACATCCAATAGCTTCTTGATATAAGCCAGCATCAAAAGAGTCACCTGCATCTTCAAGACTTAGTCGCTCGTAAACCTGGCTCCATAGGTGTAGCCATAAGTTTACAGTCTTCAAGATTGAACCTCTTCAATAGTGCATCTATGTATTTCCTTTACAACATAACAATGCCATCATTGTGTTGCCCCAAAACTCAATTCCCAAAAGACTTCTCTAAATCAGCTCCTATAAAGCTGAAATATGATCTCATCATTAGGGTCTGTGAGCAGTATGTCCTCAATGTATAACACAATAACCAATAAAATATCCTTAGCCCCCTCTTAATATGGAGGGTACTATTAGTTGGGATGTTGCAAAAATCCTATGCAACCAAGTATGCATGTATCTTTTTATACCATGCTCTGGGAGCCTACTTAAGACCATATAAAGCTTTCTTCAATTTGTATAGTTTTGATTCCTGACTTTTCTAAACAAAACCACGAGGTTGAGATACATAGACCTCCTCATGAAAATCTCCTCTCCAGCCCGGTGGGTCTCTCCAAGCCACCCTAGCCAATCAACCTCCCAACAGCCAAACATTATGCGGAGTACCTCATGCATTGCTTCGAGGGAGAGGATCCATTCATGACAAGGCAAGTGGAGGCTTGGGCGTTCCGGCTAGAAGAAACCATCACAAGGCTTCAATAAGCGAACCCAAACCTCCGCCATGCAAGTGGCGGATGCAAAAGAGAAAGAAGAAAAAGCAGCCACCCTCTTTACAGACTTCATGGGCTCCGTCAAAGACAAATCACTTAAAGATCAAAATCGGGTGAGCTTCCTCAAGGCTTAACTCAAATCCCACACCGATCCCTCCTCTAGCACCATATAGATAGATACGGAGACATTGGCTAAGCTATTCAACACTGGCTGACCATATAGATAGATACAGAGACACTGGCCAAGCTATTTGACACTTTGCAAGAAGACAAGGGAAGCTCTAAGGTTGCTAGTAAGCAAAAATCCCAAGCTTCAACTTCAAAGCTAGCATCTAAAGATCCTGAGGCATAAGCCCTAAAGGGCTAATGTAGCCCCTCAAAAAGGCTAAAGGGCTAAAAATAGAGGTTCAAAAGAAGAAGACATTGAAAAGAACATGAAAGGATTCTAATAAGAAAAAAGATCAAGCTTCAATCTAAAGATCTTGAGGCATAAGCCCCAAAGTCTATTATAGCCCCCCTGAAAAGGCTAAATGACCAAAATTAGAGGTCCAAATAGAGAAGATGTTGAAGAGCAGAAGAGCATGACCCAGTGTAATGCAAGATCAATTGTTAAGGACAATGATGTGTTGAAATTTGAGCAAAATGATGAGCTATGGTGGATCAAACACTAGAATCAACATGATTAACAAAGTGATTAAGAAATAATTAAGACGTAATTAGTGAATAATTAGCAAATAGATTAATGTAGGCATGGATACTCAAAAACCAGCAAATTCTCATTAGGGCTATGCCTCAATTTATAGAGTTTACATCAAGCATCAAATCCCATTGATTTCTCCATGATTCACTCCCAGAATATCTCCACCTTTTGCCTGATTCTCTCCACCTCTTCTGTTTTCCCTGAATATCTCCCAAAATATCTCCACACTCCTAAATTCTCTCATGCTACCCATTATTCTCTCCCAGTAGATTCTTCTCACCTTTTCACAAGTTCTTTCACATTTACTCATCTTCTTTTACAACCTCTATCCAAGAACTTGTTCCCACACACACCCTATTCACTTGTATATTTCAACACCTCCCCTCAAGTGAATAATCCTAGTACACCTAGACCCTATACCAAGTTTGCCTCCGCTTACTTGGTAGTCCGCGACCAGTGTCTACTCCTCCCCTCAAGTTATCTCAGCACACCTGGACCCTGTATCAAGTTTCTTTCTTACTTGACAGTCCGCGACCAGTGCCTCAAGTCCCTAAACTCCATAGTCCTTGACACTCTCTCTCTCAATATGTCCAAGGCTACTGTAAGTGCCCGCGACCTTGACTAAAGTGCTCACACATACATCTACCACGTGGCCTACATCATCGGTGGCTCAGAGGTGGTTTTACTTTATTGGGGCAGGTTACATTGGGTTGTGGGGTCTCTCTCTCTCTCTTTCTCGGAGATTTTCACATGGCTCCTCACTCTTTGGAGCCTCACATCTTCTCTTGTCTTTAGTCTTCTTGTCGTGGCAGCATCTCTCCACGCGTCCGTCTCTTCTTTCAGTCTTCTCGGGGCAGCTTCTCTTCTTGTGGCAGCTTCTCTTCTCATGTCCATGTCTTCCTTCAGATCTTCTTGGTGTGGATCCTCTTCTTGGGAAGAGATATTCTTCTTCTTTCATGGCTGGGGCCATGAGCTCGTCCGTCAGGTCATTTTGCTCCATGTGAGCAACATGTTTCAATGTTTTGCTGACAGTTCCTTTGGGCTTTTTATGTTTATCTTGTATCATTATGCAATGCAAACCCAAATTTATGCGGGAGGTCTTACCTCTTGCCTTATTCTAGACAAGGGCAGTGTCTGTTCCCATTTTTACACTGATGCATTGTGCCCAATACATAATGCGTATAGCATTCATTCTCATGCACATTCCCAAATGCAACTTTGGCTGTGAATAATCTTGATTTTGAGTGAGATTTACACGCATTAACCAAGGGTTAAATGCAAAATGATGATTTTCACAATTTTATCAGCACAATTTTTCCAAAAATTACATTAAATCAAGGGTAACCAATTTGTACGGGATGGTTGGAGTATCAAACCAACTCCGATTTGAAATCTGAAGTTATAGGGATGTGTATCAGATACCTAATTTGAACCCTCAATTGCACCAAAATACAGTGATTAGCACTGATTAATCACTGATTAGCAAATTAATGCTCTGGTTTGTGTGCAAAAAACAGAGTATGCGGGGAGCCCAGATCTGGTGCCTTCCACTTCAAATGAGCTCAAATGCTTTCAAAGGCATCAATAGCAATGAGTCTAGTAGAGGATTAAGCCAAGAAACACAAGATTTGACCAAATAATGAAAGCTTAATCTCTGTTTTACCAAAGTCACCTGCAGATTTGATGAAGAGCTTTGATCTCAATGTACACTTGATGAAATTGAATTCTATCTTCACCAGCTTGTAGAGCATGCTTGAAAACCCCCGGGGCTAAGAGGAATTAGACCCATTTGATTTGATGAAGTAGAAATCATTGATTTACTGCAGAAAAACGTAGCTTTTTAATCAGCAAAAATCGAGAGCTTGCGTGGGCGGTTTGCACTTCTGATTTAATGGGCTAGAGCTCCTATGGGTTAGCTATCTTGGGCTAGAAGGGTTTGGGCAATGGTTGAGTGTGCAAGGAGAGGGAGCTCCTGCACTGGCTGGGGGTACAGAGGCTAATTGAAAAAAGAGGGAAAATTATAATTTTCTACTAATCCTAATTAGCAAAATAATTAGCAAGATAATGGGCTCACAAATTAGCATGGCTCTGATACCATGTTGAAATTTGAGCAAAATGATGAGCTATGGTGGATCAAACACTAGAATCAACATGATTAACAAAGTGACTAAGAAATAATTAAGATGTAATTAGTGAATAATTAGCAAATAGATTAATGTAGGCATGGATACTCAAAAACCAGCAAATTCTCATTAGGGCTATGCCTCAATTTATAGAGTTTACATCAAGCATCAAATCCCATTGATTTCTCCATGATTCACTCCCAGAATATCTCCACCTTTTGCCTGATTCTCTCCACCTCTTCTCTTTTCCCTGAATATCTCCCAGAATATCTCCACACTCCTAAATTCTCTCATGCTACCCATTATTCTCTCCCAGTAGATTCTTCTCACCTTTTCACAGGTTCTTTCACATTTACTCATCTTCTTTTACAGCCTCTATCCAAGAGCTTGTTCCCACAATACCATATTCACTTGTATATTTCAACATGATGTTGTGACCATTGACAGTGGTTTAGATGAGAGCATTGAAGCGTCCTCCCTTGCGGAGACATCGTGCAATCACCCACTCAAACCAGCTTAAAAAAAGAAGCACATTGACTATGCAAACCCTATTTCAGGAAACTCAAAGAGTACCCCAACCCTATGTTGGAAAAGCAATGAATGAAACAAGCCTAATAGCTTGTAAGGAAGGTGATCAAGGATAGGCTGAGTTAGAGCCTATCTTTGAGCACTTTGGTTGAGTACAAGTTGTTGAGATATTGAGCTCAAGTAGTGCTACGATGGACATTAATGACCCGCCTAGGTGATAGCTTTCGCATCTACACCACTGGCATGGTTGGTGAGATTATGGGTTTAGGTACAACACCCTCTCAGTAGCTCTGGGAGCTACACATCTCCGATTGAGGAGGTGTCTTCCGCGGGAGCGGAGCTACAGTAGGGCAAGTATACTATCCTATTGGCAGTCCTATATTGGACATAGTTTTTTTGGCTAGATTCGTGTTTCGGGCATGTTACGGGCTCTGTTTCGTCATTGGAGGGTATTTTTGGCAGTTTTTTGAAAGTTCTGGTAGAGAACTGTTTCTGCTCAAAATCTAGTTATTGCAGTGCAGCAGTGCATTTTGGAAGTGCAGACAGGGTTTGCACATGTATTGTTGATACTAGTTGTATGTACATGTACTCTGGTCGCATTTGGTAACACACAGGTTGTATTGAAGTACCATTGTGCCAGCAGCAGTAGGAGACACTGCTATATTACAGGTTGTATACAGAAGTTGTATGTTTGCAAGTTATTTGATTGTTGCTGCAAGAAAACATGTCTAACGGAATTAATCAGATTGTTAGTGAGAAGCTTGATAAGAATAACTTCCATGCTTGGAAGTTCAGAATGACCAATTTCCTGATGGGCAAAGGAATTTGGGATTATGTAGAAGGAGACAATAAGGAGCCTCCAGAGCTATCTGAGGAGAATGTGACGCCTGCAGATACATAAAGGCATTCAAGGATTGGAATCAAGGTGCAAGAAAAGTCATGTACTGGCTTTCAATTAGTGTAGACATTATGATAGAACACATACAGGATGCAAACACTCATGTAGTTGCAAGGTAGAATCTGGTTTTAGATGTTCCAAACTAACACAAAGACAAGGAAGTTGCAGTTAAAGCAAGAGTTGCATATGGTGGAAAAGAAAAGCATGTCCATCAAGGGCATTGTTGAATCCCTTGGGTTTATCAATGTATCAATGGAGGATGATGATTTGGTGAGTGTCTGTCTGAATGGGCTTGGCAAAGATTATAAGCAATTCAAGACCTCCATTGCAGTTAGAGAGAATATTCCCAACTTTCGGGACTTGATATCTATGCTGATCATAGAAGAAAAGGCTTTAGGTGAGGATTCTTTTTCACAAAGCAAGAACACATTGGAACATGCCTTCTACTCTAATTTAGGTAGAGGCCGTGGTGGTCGAGGCCAAGGTGGTGCCCAACAAGGAAATCAGAATTTTGGACAACAACAGTCCAATGATTCACAACAGCAATCATACACAGGTGGAAGAGGCTAGTCTAGAAGCAGGGGGAGCCAAGAGGCTGAGGTGGTTGGCAAAGAAATCAAAATGCAAATAGCATAGTGCTATTACTGTGGCAAACCAGGACAAATGGCAAAGGACTGCTACAAAAAGCAGAACGACATTAAAAGTGGAAAGCTGCAGCAGTAAGGTAACTATGCATCATCTAGCAAACATGGAGGTGATGTGACAGAAGTGAGCAGCTGTTTGTGATGCAGCACATGCTTAGTTCCATATAACAGGGGATGTTTTAGGATCTCAAGATATATAATATGTGGATTCTGGTGCCTCTAACCACATGACCAGTCATGCTGAGTGGTTTAGAGATATACAAAAAATGGAAAAACCAAGTTATGTAGAAACAGGTGATGATACTGTGCGCATCCCATTACGCATGTTGGTAAAGTGCCATTGTCTATGCAAGATGGCAAAATGAAATACTTGGTTGATATACTTCATGTTCCAAATATTACAAAGAACCTGGTTTCTGTTGGATAGATGGTTGAGCAGGGTCTGCAAAAGTGAGGTTCCTCAAGGATGTTTTGTGGAAGACTTCAAAAATAAGTGTCACTTGGTTGCAAAGGGTAACAGAAATGGTAGGATGTTTACTTTGGATGTGAACATGCCTGAGATAAAGGCAACCATGTTTGCGCAGCATGGAACATGTGTCATTGTAGATATTGACATATGGAACAAGCGCATTGGTCATGTGAATGTACAGCGACTAAAGCCTATGTAGGCCCAAAATATTATTGTAGGTTTGCCAAAGTTTAAGGTTGACGGTATACATAAGGTATGTGAAGCATGCCAACTTGGTAAGCACGCCAAACATTTCCACATGAAAATAATATAAGTGCAAGGCTATTGGATGTCATACATTCAGATGTATGGGGACTGACCACCAAGACTGCAACAATTGCAGGTTGCAGGTGCTATGTTACATTCATTGATGACCACACTAGGAAAGTGTGGGTTTATTTCATGAAGGAGAAAAGGGAGGTGTTTGCTCACTTTTAGAGATTTAAAGCCTTGGTCGAGAAGGAAAAAGGCATGCAAATAAAATGCCTAAGATCAGATGGTGGAGGAGAATATTTCTCCAATGAGTTCAGCGATTTTCTGAGAAAGCAGGGAATCAAGAGGTAGTTTACGTGCAGGTAACAGAATGGTGTTGTAGAAAAGTAAAACAAGCACATTGCAGAAGTGGCACGTGCCTTGATGTGGGTGAAAGAATATGCCACAGGCAGAAGCAACTGCTTGTACATTATGAATAGGACACCCATTGCAGCTGTTCATGGTATGACTCCTGAACAGAAGTTTATAGGCATAAGACCGGATGTGTCTCACTTGAAAGTGTTTGGGTGTATTACATATGTACATGTTCCTGATGAAGTGAGATCAAAGTTGGATCCAAAGGCAAAGAAATGCATCTTCATTGGTTATGCTATGGAGCAAAAAGGTTATAGATGCTATAATCCTACCACTCGTGAGATGCGAGTAAGCAGAGATGTCTTTGATGAGATGAGTAGCTTGTATGCACCAATAGTGAAGGCAACATAAGATGTAGATGTAAGAAGTGCTGATGTTGCACCACATGTAGAGCAACAATCTCACGGGTGCTGAGTGGACATGGGGAGTCCTCGAGTAGTGGATCCAATGTTAGCCCATGGTCAGGTAGGGTGACGAATGATGCATGTACACATGTATCACGGAAAGGGAAGGAAAAGGTAGATCAACCTTTTGTGCCTGATCTGTCAGTAGGTCACTCATATGTGGATGGTGACTCTAGTGGCTCTAAGTAAAGCCTTAATGAGAGGAGCTTCGCATTCTGTTAACCTATGACGGACATTGAGACGTACTATGTTTTATGTCATTAATTTAAATATTCTGAGTCATGGGCCGGGCTTGTCGGCACCATATGTTAAGGATGAAGGGATTGGGTGATCGCCGATGAGAGGCGCACCTTGAATATCAGTAGGATAAGGGTTAGGATCGGTCAGCCATGTATGGGCGCCCAAGTGTGAACGGCCAAGTCACCTATAAGAGTCAAATGTAACCCTAAAATCCTCATTCTCATGTGTTGTGAATACAAGAGTGCTCTTGCCTTATCTCCTTGGTTTCCTTCTCCTGCGTGAGAGAGAGAGAGAGAGAGAGAGAGAGAGAGAGCGATCGAGCACTGTGTAGCGGCACGGCGGCGGAGAGGCGGTAGAGCGGCGACGGCGACTCCTTCTTCACTGCGATGCGGGAATCCTTCACGGCGGCGGTTAGAGCGGTGAGTGACACACCTTTGCATTCTGTTTGAGCTTGCTTTCCTGGTTGTATGCTTGCAGCCATTCGTGGCTCGCATACGGTGTTTGGCAAGTCCCCAGCTATGACCTGTGCGGCAAAAGCGCACATTTTTGGCGCCGCTGTCGGGGAGATGCCCTGCACCAAGCTCCAGTTTGCAACTCGGGCTGCTGCGTGAAGTTTAATTTACACTGCAGGAAAGGCGTCTGTGTGTTTGTTGTTGAGGCGTTTCTGTGTTTTGCAATCTGTTTCTGCAATTTGTCTTCTGTATTTCTGTTTGTGCAATTTGTCTTCTGTATTTCTATTTCTTTTGTTATTTTTCCACTCTGTGTGTGGGCGTGCGTTCTGTTATCTGGGTTTCTGCGCTGCGAGGAGGGATTTCTGAATCCCCAGACCTGTGCTATGTGCGAATTGTGTCGCGGCCAAGGCTTGAACCCTAGAAAGAAACCCTAGAAAACTTTCTCAAAAAAAAACTAATTATGAAAAAAAATAAAAATAAAAAATAAAAAAATTTATTTTAATTTCAAAGAAAAAAACCAAACGTGTGGAGAGGAAAGATTTTTTAATTGGAGAAAAAAAATTATTTTAATTTCAAAGAAAAAACCAAAAAAACCAAACGTGTGGAGAGGAAATATTTTTTAATTGGAGAAAAAAATTTTGAAAAGAAAAACCCCCAATTGACCCCGACCCCTGCCCCGGCCTCGGTCTTTTGATATATATATATAGGAGAGTGAGCCTCCATAGCTTTCTTTCAAGTGAGAGCTTATGGGAAGTTATGCCCTATATGTAGCCCACCCCCCAAGGAGTAAAGTGAGTATGTAGCCCACCCCCCACCAAGGAGTAAAGTGAGTATGTGGGATAAAGCCCTCACCCTTCCCTCCACAAGTAAATAGGCTTTCGCCCCTTCCCCACACAAGGAAACAGACTGTTTTGAGGACTACAGGAGCTCTGGATAGGCGAATACGGTGCTGTAAAGCACACTAGGACCCTTTGAACGATACGCTCGTGTCGAGCTATCACACGCCCTAGTCCAGGTTCGACCATAAGTAAGGGGGTCAAAAACGGGTTAAAAACAATCTAAAAACAAGTAAAAACAGGGTGCAAAATACCCAAGAAACCACTTGTGTGGGCTTCAAGGGTGCGAAATACCCAAGAAACCACTTGTGTGGGCTTCAAGGGTAGTTACCAACGCACGTAGGGTACCCACGTCACATGCATCTACGCTCTGGTCGGGTGCTGGAGTCTGAGCCACTAGAAAGCGTTTCGGTTTACGCAGGCTCACACCATCCCTCCACGTTAGCATCTTGGCCTTCCGCTTGCTGGGACCCAAGGAAGTGCAACCCAAGATCCACGAATAGTGGATAGTGACTCGTCCTCTAACTTAGAAACCATGGAAGGGAACCTTACCAAGAACCCTGAGGAGACAAGCCAAAACATGCCAGTTTGGGCCCCACAACCCGGATCTAGCATGTTTAGTCATCTAATAGAGACCTTTAGTAGAGCTACATGCTCTGAACATGCGACAAGCGAAGTAAATGAGGAAGGAGGCGTAGTAGATTCACCATTCACATCTTATGTAGACCCTACCCTCCCAAAGAGTGTCCATGTGGATATTCTACCCACTTCATTTAATGAGGACCCTACTGAGCTACCACATTCCGATGCTCTTCCTAAAGTAGAGGTCCCTAGAAGCCAATCCATAAGAAGTGACATTGCGTCCACTTCAAGAGAACCGTTTGGCACACCAAGTCTGGATGGGATATTTCTCAATGAAAATTGGGAATATGATCTACACACAGAGACTCTAACTGACCTATACACGGGCTACACATACCATGTAGGTTGGTTAGTACGATCTACATCTAGTGCCACTAATCTAGAGGAGCAACAACAAATTATATGTGAGGTTATTCATAGAATTATTCAAATTGAGAGGCAAAATAGGGGAGTGAACTTAGGTTCCACTGGCTCTATGAGATTTTTAGATACAGTCAAGGCCAAACAACCAACCCTATCACAATTGGAGACTCCCTCGGTGAGTCCCATAGACCCTTCATATGTTGTTTCGCCTGGAGTGTCAATGCAGGTTGAGCCCACGAGCAGTAACTTTAGCTTTCCAACCTTGGCTCAACTTTTCATTAAGGAATCCACAATGCCTACCCCAATGATGAGCATAGCAAAAAATGCACCTGTTACCGCTGTAGTTAGTACGACACCGCTACCTAGTGGAACAGTACCTACAACAGTGCATGCCAGTGCCTATCGACCATATGTACCTATCGCTACTCATGCTCATGTAGCTCCTACACCTCTTAGTATGTAGCTCCTACGCCTCTTAGTATGCCAATGGCGTATGCTCCATGACCGCCTTATCACAATCCTTATCCAAGAGGAGCTAGGCCTAGTCACATATCATATCCTATGTCATTTGCCAACATACCCAGACCAACGCCAACTCCTACCAGCCAGGCTATCCCAGAAGTGCCTCCACCAGCTATGCCTGCTCACCTAGGTGATCTCGCAGCGTTTGCTCAGACGATCGGATGATCTATTGCGGAAAACATGCGGGACATGCCTGAGAGAGAACCCAGAAGCAAGGCGGTACAAGTGGCTAAGCTCACTCAAAACTTCAAACGAAGATGTGAGGAAGCACATTGAAGTCTTTGAACACGTGTGTGATTCCTTGGAAGAGAACAATGAGCTGCATAAGTGTAAAGCCTTAGGCTTAACCTTGAGTGGGAAGGCCAGAGATTGGTATCGAACCTTAAGGGTTGAAGAGCGCACTCACTACCCCACTCTCAAGAGATTGTTCTTGAAAGAATACATACGTGAGGGTGTGCTTTGGGGAGTAGCATCTCAACTCCAAAAAGCTAAACGCGAGGAAGGGGAGTCAGTGAGAGACTTTATAAGTCGATTGAAGCATCTAAATTCTCGCTGCACTCTCGATGAGCGCTTCAATAATAACCAACTGCTCGATAGATTCATCTGAGGATTGCGCCACGAGGACATATACAATGGCCTAGTCATTAGAGGTCTTACAACGTGGGAAGCAGTCACTGCCAATGCAATCCAATTAGAAGACAACTTAATGATTGCAGGTAAAAAGGTGTCTTCGGAGACAAAATCCGTTAGTTCGCAAGTATCTGGGCACGAGCCAATGACGGTGAAACCTATTGCCAAGGAGCCCAAGATATCTGAAATGTCTGTGAGACCGACCTTACTAAGGCTCTCCAAGAATACTTTAGGGGTAATCAAGCTCCTCAGAATAGCCATATGTACCCAAGGAGAGAGCAACAATGGTGTTCGGTGTGCTTAGGACCATATAACACGAGTGAATGTCCCACATTCAGAGTCAAATTCAATGGGAATTACAATGCATGTGGTAAGTATGGCCATCAATCTAAAGATTGCCTAGTACTTAAGCGAATGTTGGCAAATCAGGCACCACTAGCCTGGTCAAACAAGTACCCGCGCTGATGCCTGCACAACTTGTCGAGCAACCGTCACAGCACATAGTTCCAAGGAATCCGAATGTAGTCCAGTCTGTGCCGTTACCACCGCCAGTGCTAGGACCACAACCTCCACATCCCCAAGGATTACTCCAATAAACCAGATGGGTTGTGAGTCACATAGTACATGTGGGGATTATGAAGAGGAGATAGACCCCACTACTCCATATGGGATTGATACGTTTGAAATGATTCCCCAGTACTACATGGAGGATCATTTTGGCAAGTCAAGCCTGTATATCAAGCAGTTGCTCTCGCCACAAGAGGGCAAAACCTTAATACCTTGGCGAGGAGACCCCCTCTTCAATGCTATGATTGTGGTGGACCGCATCGTATAGCGGAGTGCCCTAATAGGCTACAGAAGATCGCTACTCAAATGCAACCAAATCAATGGAGCACATTGGGAATGCCGGTACTTACATGTAATCGTTGTGGCATAGATCATTTGATCGCTCAATGTCCACATAATCCTAATGCACCCAAGATTACGCCATTGAATTTGGTTGAGGTCACCAACCAAGCATGAGGAACCACACCCGTTGTACCCGCGAATGTAGTTACACGGTCAATGCTTCAAAATCAAAACTACATTCTCGAGGAGAGAGATACTGCATCAATTGCTCGAGCAAAGAAAAAGAAAACGCGGTGGAAGAGATCGCTTAATGCCACGAGCTCCAAGCCTAGTTCAAAGACTAACATAGGGACAGGAGATGACCCCATGTATATGAATGATCCGGAAGATGATTCTGATTCAATAGAAACCATGGGGACCAAAGCCACTACCTTAAGGGAGGAACCCACTCGGGAGCTCAATGAAGGAGAATCAAGCGAGTACATAAATAAGAGGAAACAGGAGGAAACTTCCTCGGCCCCACAACCAAGTCAGTTAATGCCCTCTCGACCACCCAAACTGACTGAGACTCCCTGAGACAAGCCACGTGGGCCAAAGACCCTCAAGAAAAAGATTGGAACTTACCCAAACCCAGTTGAGGAGATTGAACAAGTGCAACACTTAAGGGGTTTGGTGGAAGAAACACAAAGGGAACTGGACCAGCAGACCCTAGAAGAATCAAAATTCCAGACACAGTGTTTCCTACGCAAGTTCAGCCTCACAGGAACCATAAACTATTAGCTATACCTAGTATCATTTGGGAAGAAAGTGAGGATAGGACATCAGGAAGTGGGCAAACACCCTTTTTGCTTGAAAGAATGTTTAGTGAGGGAATGCCTGACCCCATCGAAGAGGAAGTGATTCCATCTTCAGTAGTCCCTAGTCAAGGGGCAATGTCTCGAAAAGTACCGTTGAATGTGTCTAACCTAATGGATTTCATGTCCTCTGAAATCAGAACCACGATCATATCCAAATTATATGGAGATCCAGAGCTATTCTTAGCTCTTCGGGCATTTCTCAATGGAGAACTAAAGGCGGGGCTACCACAATTTACAAATATGGATAGACCCGACTATTGAGATATCGAGCTCTAGTGAGACGGTGGACACTGATGACCCGCCTGGGGGATAGGTCCCGCACACCACTGGCATGGTTGGTGAGATCTTGGTGGGATCTTGGGTGATATGCGGCCAGTGGGATGACAGGCTGTGTGATAGCCATTCTAGAGACTGGCATAGTTATAGCGCCAGCTCATTTAGTCGGGTTCACACTATAGAGAACCCGTGTATGTATTTGGTTGAGTACCTTTCATATTGTGTGTACTCTCATTCTTGTATATGGTGTGTTGAGTGTTGAGTAGAGAAGAAGAAGATTTTCAGCCTCTCATCTTGTGTGTTCTCTATTAGGGTTTTGTGAGTGTGTGTGTGTGCTTGCAAGAGCTCAAGCTCTCTTCCCCCCTGCATCTTTTCATGGTATCAGAGCCTGGTTCGTGCTAAGGGCTGAGCTGCAAGCAAGAGAACCACAGGAAGCGGTACGAGGGTAAGAGCTTCAACTAAATTTCCCTATTGTGTTGGTGACTACACCCTTGTCAGGAGCTTTACGGGAGGCACCGACAAACGGTCTCTGATTGAGGAGCTTTCTTCGCGGGAGTAAAGCTATAGGGCAACTATACAGTCCTTCAAACTTCGGACTAAAATTATCCGGTCGAAAAAGCGTTTCGGGCGCGTCTGGACCTCCGTTTTTCAGAAAGCAGGCGATTTCGAGTACTGCGGGTAAGTCATCGATTCTCTGCAGAACTCTGTTTTACGAACTGCAGGAAGACAGATTGACTGTGCAGACACTGTGGGTGCTGCAAAGAGGTCTACAGTTGCCATTGGGTGTATGTATGCACATTGAAGTCACTGTTGGTGACATTTGAGAGTTCTACAGTACCGCTGTGCAGAAAATACAGCATTTGTGCAGGAAAAACCAGAGTGCAGTTTCTGGTAAAATTGTGTGTTTGGCAAGATGTCTAATGATGGCATAACACAGATTATGGCTGAGAAGCTGGATAAGAATAACTTCCATGCTTGGAGGTTCAGGTTCACTAATTTCCTGATGGGAAAAGGCTATTGGGACTACATAGAAGGTGAACATGAAGAGGCACCAGAGATACCGGACATAAATCCTACTGCTGTAGATGTGAAAGAGTTTAAAGACTGGAACCAAGGAGCCAGGAAGGTTATGTATTGGCTATCCATTAGTATATAGGACACCATGATTGGGCACATTCAGGATGCCAAGTCCCCCAAGGAGGCATGGGACACCTTGGTAAAGCTTTATGAAACAAATACCAAGGCACGTAAGATACAGTTGAAGAATGAACTTCATACTGTGGAGAAAAAGAGCATGTCTGTGAATGACTATGCGTTGAAGATAAAGGGCATTGTGGAATCCCTTGCATCTATTGGTGTGTCAGTAGATGATGATGACAAGGTGGAAGTCTGTCTACGTGGTCTCGGGCCACAATACAAGGCGTTTAAGACGTCTATTCAGACTCTGGAAAACATTCCCAACTTTATAGATTTGGTGTCTATGCTGATTATCGAAGAGAAGAACTTGGGTGAAGACCAACAGTCTTCACAAAGCAAAAACAGTTCAGAGCAACAGGCCTTCTACACGAGTTCAAGAAGAGGACAAGGTAGAGGAGGCCGTGGACACGGTCAAGGAGGTGGCCGAACAGGTAATCAGAATTATGGTCAGCAGCAGCAACAACAACAACAATCCCAGAATCAACAACAACAACAACACACAGGTGGAAGAGGCAAATTCATCAGAGGCAGGGGGAGTCAAAGAGGCCGTGGAAATTGGCAAAGGCAGTACAATGATGCACGTGAATGCTATTATTGTGGTAAGACTGGACATGTGCAGGCAGAATGTTATAAGAAGCAAGCTGACATGCAAAATGGGAAAGTGCAGCAAAACAACTATGCATCCTCAAGCAGAAATAATGAGGATAATGAAAGGTTGTTTGTTATGCAAAATGTTGTGAATGCCATGTCTGAAAATGTTGATGCAGCACAAAAAGATAATGTATGGTATGTGGATTCAGGCGCTTCGAACCACATGACGAGTCATGGGGAGTGGTTCAAGGAGATGAAAAACCCGGAAAGACCAGGTTTTGTGGAAACAGGGGATGACACTGCTCATCCAATTGCCCACATTGGAGATGTGCCATTGTCTATGCAGGATGGCAAAGTGAAGTACCTTGTAGATGTACTTCATGTATCGAACATAACAAAGAATCTGGTTTCAGTTGGCCAGATGATTGAGCAGGGTTTGCAGGTTCGGTTTAACCTTGATGGGTGTTATGTTGAAGATTTCAAAGACAAGTGTAGGTTGGTTGCAAAAGGCAACAGAGTGGGCAAAATGTTTACGTTGGATGTAGAAATGCCTGAAATGAGTGCTGCGATGTTTGCAAATGGTTCAGGAGTTGTTGCAGACACAGACATATGGCATAAAAGAATTGGACATGTAAATGTGCAGAGATTGAAGTCTATGCAGACAAAAGGAATTGTGACAGGGCTGCCAAAATTTAAAGTGGAAGGTATGCATAAAATCTGTGAAGCATGCCAATTTGGGAAGCAAACAAAGCATGTGTTTCCATGTAACAGATATGTGAGCAGAAATGCACTAGATGTTGTGCATTCAGATGTATGGGGTCCTACGAAGACCGTGTCTATGGGAGGCTGCAAGTACTATGTCACTTTCATTGATGACCACACAAGGAAAGTGTGGGTATATTTCATGAAGGAGAAGAGTGAGGTGTTCACTCACTTTCAGAATTTCAGAGTTTTGGTTGAAAAGCAAACAGGGAAATATGTTAAGTGCCTAAGGTCAGATGGAGGGGGAGAATACTTCTCCAATGAGTTCTCTGAATTTTTGAAGAAGAATGGTATTCGGAGATAGTTCACATGCAGATACACTCGCAGCAAAATGGAGTTGTTGAGCGGAAAAACAGGAACATTGCTGAGATTGCGCGAGCATTGATGGAAGAGAAGAATATGCCGCATTGCTATTGGGTTGAGGCTATTTCTACAGCAGTATACATCATGAACAAGACTCCAACTGCAGCCATACATGATGTAACTCCAGAGGAGAGGTTTACTGGCAGAAAACCAGATTTATCTCATCTGAAAGTCTTTGGATGCATTGCATATGTGCATGTGCCAGATGAGCTGAGAACCAAGCTGGATCCGAAAGCTGAAAAATGTGTGTTTATTGGATATTCCCTTGAGCAAAAGGGATACAGGTGTTATAACCTTGCTACACGTGAGTTGAGGGTAAGCAGGGATGTTGTATTTGATGAGATGAGCAGCTAGTATGCTGCTGAAAAAGAAGCTGTTGGGGCTGATGTGAGTGGAAGTGTGGTTGCACAGAATGCAGGTCAGCAATCACAATCTTTGAGTGGACCAGGAGAGTCCTCATCTAGTGGGTCTATTGATAGACCATGGAGTGGCAGGCTGCGTCATAATACCAGCCCTGCAAATGTGATTAGTACATCACGTAAAGGAAAAGAGAAAGTGGTTGAGCCCCTTGGTATGCCTGACATTTCTGCAGGGCATTCTCATGTTGATGGAGAGTCTAGTGGCTCAGATATGAGCCTTGATGAGGAGCTTGGGATCCCAGCTATGAGAACACCTAGTGTAAAGAAGGCTATGGAAGCCATGAATGAAAAGCTGCGAAGATCAGGGAGAGTGAAGAACCCTGTGCAGAGATTTACATATGATGGTTATGTGGCACATCACTATGCATATATGGCAAAGGTTGTGCAGGTTGTAGAGCCCACATGCATTGATGAGGCTGTTGGAAATGTGTGTTGGGAGAAAGCTATGGATGAGGAGATGGATGCACTATATGGAAATGAAACTTGGGATTTAGTGCAATTGCCTGAAGGCAAGAAAGCCATTGGATGCAAGTGGGTGTACAAAGTTAAACATAACAGTGATGGAAGCATAAACAGGTACAAGGCTAGATTGGTAGCCAAAGGATATGCGCAGACATATGGGATTGATTATGAGGAAACTTTCAGCCCAGTTGCCAAGATGGCAACGGTGAGAGTTGTGATAGCAGTGGCTGCGTCAAAGCAATGGTCTTTACATCAAATGGATGTAAAAAATGCATTCTTGCATGGGGATTTGCAAGAAGAGGTGTATATGTTGCAGCCACCTGGTTATGAGGATGTGGGTCACCCCGAGCATGTTTGCAGGTTGAAGAAAGCCTTGTATGGCTTAAAGCAAGCACCAAGAGCATGGTCTGACAAGATTTCTGAATATCTTGTCACTATTGGCTTTCATGTAGCCAATGCAGATTTCTCATTGTATGTGAGACATGGTGATAGAGGGGTTGTGCTTGTTGTCATCTATGTAGATGACTTGATCATTACGGGGGACCATGATGCAGAGATCTTTGATGTAAAGATCTTGCTTAGACAGAAGTTCGAGATGAAGTATCTGGGGGAGCTCAGATATTTCTTGGGCATTGAGGTGATTAGGTCACCACATGGTATTGGATTACTGCAGAGACAGTATGGCTTGGACATGTTGTCCAAATATGGTATGACAGGCTGTAAGCCTATTTCTGTGCCATTAGATCAGAATGGCAAGTTGAGTGCAGATTCAGGAGAGATCTTGGAGGATCCTACTATGTACAGACGCATAGTAGGAAGTTTGATCTACATGACGATCACCAGACCAGATTTGAGCTATGCTGTTGGGTTGGTGAGTCAGTTTATGCAGGTTCCACGGAAACCGCATTTGGATGCAGTGAGACGCATACTGAGGTATGTGAAGTCTACTTTGCATTGTGGACTATTCTATGAGACTGGGACAGAGATATGTGTACATGGGTACACAGTTGCTGATTGGGCTGGTAGTATCTCAGACAGAAGATCTACCAGTGGATTCATGTTTTCTTTGGGGAGTGCTGCTGTGACTTGGAGCAGCAAGAAGCAGCCTACGGTTGCTCTATCGAGTATGGAGGCCGAGTACAGAGGAGCTGCTATGGCAGCATGTGAGGTAGCTTGGTTGAGGAAGCTACTTGCAGATTTGGGTCTATCAGTGGATAGACAAGTTGTCATTTTCTGTGACAACATTAGCAGTATACAGTTGGCCAGGAACCCAGTCTTTCATGCTCGTACGAAGCACATAGAGGTTCACTACCACTTCATCAGAGAGAAGGTCTTGGCAGGAGACCTTGACCTTGTTTATGTCAGCACAGAGGATCAGGTAGCTGACATCTTCACCAAAGCATTGGGTACAGAGAAGCTCCGCAGATTCAGGGCTTCTCTTGCATGAGATGGAGTTGAGCTCGAGGGGGAGTGTTGAGATATCGAGCTCTAGTGAGGCGGTGGACACTGATGACCCGCCTGGGGGATAGGTCCCGCACTTACACCACTGGCATGGTTGGTGAGATCTTGGGTGATATGCGGCCAGTGGGATGACAGGCTGTGTGACATCCATTCTAGAGACTAGCATAGTTATAGCGCCAGCTCATTTAGTCGGGTTCACACTATAGAGAACCCGTGTATGTATTTGGTTGAGTACCTTTCATATTGTGTGTACTCTCATTCTTGTATATGGTGTGTTGAGTGTTGAGTAGAGAAGAAGAAGATTTTCAGCCTCTCATCTTGTGTGTTCTCTATTAGGGTTTTGTGAGTGTGTGTGTGTGCTTACAAGAGCTCAAGCTCTCTTCCCCCCTGCATCTTTTCACCGACACGGTTCAAGATGAAGGGGAGCATTGGGATCTACAACCCAACTTAGATGAAGATTCGGTCATTGAAATACCTGTTAACAAGTTGGGACAGTACTTTGAAGGTGACAAATCTAATGCAACCCTCCCCATTACTACCAAGGGATTAACTCTAAAGGGAATCCTTGATGGTGGTGTTGGAGTGAGCATTGTGACTAAAAACTGTTGGGAATCTATGGGAAGACCTCACCTCGAAGTCACAAACATAGTGGTTAAGATGGCAAATGGAACTATTGCTAAACCTATTGGGGAATGTTAAGGGACCTTAAGATCAAGGTTTTGGGATACAAGGTAAAACATACCTTCATTGTAATGGATTTCTCCAAGTATCCTATGTCATATCAAATGATCTTAGGATGTCCTTTCATGAGGGAAGCACAAATGGTGCATGATTGGTCGAAAAACCATGTCTACCTACAATTCCAGGACTCTGTCATTCGACTTGATCTTGAGAATGGTTGTGCGCATCCTTTAGGAAGCAAGGTTATCATTGATAATCGATCGGATACCACTATTCACTCCGCTCCATTAAGGCATTGCTATACATGCAAAAAAGAGACTGATGATGGGAAAGATTCTCCTTATATGGATGTCCTACCGGGTATGACTGAGTTGGATAACGTGGATTGGTACACCTAGCGGCAACCATAGACACATGGGGAAATAGAGGCACAAGTTGGGTAACACCTGAAGGGCAAGATATGCCACCGTTAGTGCCAATAAACATGATAGGTATTATGCACGACTCCTGATGGCGAGAAAGTGGCAAACTCCACTGACACTGAAAGTAGCGAAGACTCTGACCAATGCAACTCTGAGTATGAATCTCAAGAAGAAACTAACTTTGAGCCTGATGGGGGAAATGAATCAAATATTCACCCAAATGTGGAAGCAAGGTGCTCAAGTTCTAGGACAGTGACCTCTTGCAGCTCATCCGAAAGTGAGGGGGACACAAGTGAAGATCAACCAAGTGAGTCCGAATCTGATAGAAACAAAAATCAAAAACTTGGTAAGAAAAGAACGAGACATAAGCGCCAATGCTATCGAGCTAATGTACGCACTGCAATAAACAAGGAAAGATCCACTACAGAATGGCTTAGTTATGTAGGAGCCATTGATGCTCATCGGAAGTTAGCGGATAATTGGGGACAATACCTCCAAAGTGTCATGTGGTGTATTCCGCAACCTCATGATGTCGCCCAATTAGAAATCGAAGAGAAGCCGAAACTAAGTCGTACTGCAAGAAGGCGGCAAAACCAAGAGTTGGCTCAACAACAAAAGGAAGCGAAATTGAAAGAAAAAAGCCTGGCGCAACAAGAACCAGTAGACTTACACCCCGCACCCGAGCATTTCAAATCATTTACCACCACAGGGGAACGTAAAGTGGTCTACACAAAATCCCAACGAACACCTATCGAACGCCTACCAATGGGAGTAGCGGTGTCTACGATGGCCCGACGGTAGTCAAGGAGATAGACTTAGCAGATCCGGATGAGGAGTCTAAACCAATTTTTATTGCTCAAGACCTCACCAAGGCAGAAGAAGCTGCACTTACGAAGCTTCTTAAGGAATTCAAGGACATATTTGCCTGGACATATCATGATATGAAGGGTGTTCCACCCTCTGTGGTGCAACACACGATTCCAATGATTAGCACTGCTAAACCAGTCCAGCAACGTCCCTACCCAAGGAATCCTAAGTACGCAAAGATTGTACAAGAAGAAATTGAAAAGCTTGTAAAATGTGGATTCATATACCCTATTGAGCACTCAAAATGGGTTTCTCCGATAGTCATCGTACCAAAGAAGAATGGGAAACTCAGAGTGAGCGTTGATCTCAAAAAGGTTAATGCAGCCACTAGAAGGGATTATTACCCCTTGCCATATTCTGAACATGTGCTTGAAAGAGTGGCAGGCAAGGAGGCATATAGCTTTTTAGATGGGTACTCGGGTTACAATCAGATCACAATTGCAGTCGAGGACCAAGCTAAAACAACATTTATCACACAGAGTTTGGAGTGTTTGCCTTTTGCGTCATGGCCTTTGGCTTGACCAATGCACCTGCAACATTCCAACGATTGATAAACACGGCCTTTACTAAGGGACTTCTGTGAAGCTTTCTTAGATGATCTTTGTGTTCATTCCTCTTGGGATGAGCACTTGATGTGTTTACGAAAAATATTTGAAAGGTGTAGATTATATCGCATCTCATTGAATCCTTTCAAATGCCAATTCTGGGTTGAACACGGAGTTATCTTAGGGCATATAGTGTCCAAAAACGGGATTTCCACTGACGAGAGTAAAATCAAGGTCATTCTGGAATTGCCCCCACCCACCAACTATAAGGGAGTCCAACGCTTTATGGGCCACGTTGGTTATTATCGAAGGTTTATTCTATTCTTCACCGAGATAGCTCGACCATTGTATAAGCTTCTCATCGAGTTTATTTGGACCGAAGAATGTGACCGTGCCTATGAGCTATTAAAGAAGGCCTTGGCGAGTGCTCCAATCTTGAGAATGCCTAACTGGGATTTACTCTTCCATGTGCATATTGATGCATCAAACTTTTCTATTGGGTGTGTGTTAACTCAACCTGGAGAACACAAGCTAGACTACCCCATTAGCTTTGCCAGTCGCCAGTTGAACGATGCTGAGATGAACTACACCACTACGGAGCGAGAAGGGTTGGCAATGATATATGCAGTAAGGAAATTTCGTTATTATCTCCTTGCCACCAAGTTTGTTTTCTATGTGGATCATCAAGCATTGTTGTATCTGGTAAACAAACCATGCTCCACAGGAAGAATCACACGATGGCTATTGATTCTTCTTGAGTTTGATTTCACTGTTGTTGTGAGACCTGGCAAAAAACATGTTATGGCTGATCATTTGTCTCGCATACCTAATGGTGAAGCTCTTACAAGAGTTGATGATGACTTACCTAACACTTCCCTGTTCATGGTGGAGACAATGCCTGAATGGAGTGAGAAGATTGTTAACTTTTTGGTTAATGGCTTTCCACCCAAGGAGTGTCGTAAAGATCTAGCTCGAAAGCTAATCAAAGAATGCGAACCCTATTGCCTGATAGCGAACCCTATTGCCTGATAGCAGGGACTCTTTATAAAAGAGGAAAGGATGACGTTCTTAGGCGTTGTGCTCGAGAGGATGAGTATCTATACATTTTGCAAGAGGCACATATGGGCGTAGCCGGTGGTCACTTCTCAGGAGACTTAACTGCACGAAAGATCTTACAATCGGGGTATTGGTGGCCCACTATGTTCCAAGATGCATCACTCTTTGTGAAGGGTTGTGATGATGAATGCCAACGATACAAGAAACCCCAATGGAAAGATCAGATGCCCCTACATCCAATCAAAGTAAACCAACCATTTGAAAAGTGGGGTTTAGACTTTGTAGGTCCAATTAGCCCAGCGGCCCGAAACACACAATCTCGCTATATTATTGTGGCCACCACTAACTATATGACCAAATGGGCTGAAGCGAAAGCGACACGTAAGGCAGATGCGAGGACAGCAGCCAAGTTCCTCTTTGAAAATATAATCACATGCTTCGGTTGTCCTTTTGAACTTGTGAGCGACAATGGTACGCATTTTATAAATGAAGTGATTAAGAAGCTCACAACAAATTTCATGATATCCCATCATAAATCTACTCCTTACTATCCACAAGCGAATGGCCAAGCTGAGAGTACCAACAAGACCTTAATCTCTGTTTTGATAAAGATAGTTGAAGCTCATCGCACGGATTGGGATCTAAAGCTTACAACAATAGCTTTATGGGCCTATCGTACTGCATACAAAGTGGCTATTAATTGCACACCATTCAAAATGGTATATGGCCAAGAAGCAGTCATGCCATGGGAATTTGTCATTCCTAGTCTTCGTGTTGCTACTCAAGAGGGTTGGGATGGTAATCCCTTAGTAGAGCGACTGTATATCCTTGAGCGACTAAATGAAGAAAGACAATTGGCTGTGTACAATGCCCTTCTGGAGAAGGATAGAACGAAAAAATGGTTTGATCGCCATTTAAAGGACAAGGACATCAAGGTTGGGGATAAAGTCCTGATGTATGGAGTGCGAAACGAAAAGAAGAAGCTCAAATATGCTAGTAAGGGACCGTATAGAGTATGTGAAATTACCCCGCAAGGTACCATCAGAGTGGAGACTCTCGACGGAGTTGAAACCATTGGATTCCTTAATTGGAGTAAATTCAAAAGATACTATGATCCCCTAAGCCAAGAGGAGTTATATGTAATCCATCAAAAGAAGACAGCTAAAGAACAAGCTAAGCTTAAGAAAATACACGCGAGAGTTAAAGCCAAAGAACGTCAACAGCGTGCTAGGCGCCAACGAGAAGCCAACTTGGGGATTACACAAGCATTTTTCGAGAAGGCAGATGAGGATTCACTGGAATCTGACCCACCTCTAAGATACCCAATTGAGTTACAGAGTCCTTACGGAGAGGTGCTGTATAATGTATTATTGGATACAGGAGTGCAACACAATTTGCTATCATATGGTGTGTGGTGTCAACTTGGAAAACCACCTTTATCCAAGAGTGCTATCCAAGTTCAAGGTATCAACAAGAAGAAAACCCCTGTCTCAAGAATTCTGCACACCCCGGTTGCCTATGATAAGGGGACCGTAATTCAAAGCTTCTTGGTTATGCCTGCTGGTACCATGGAAGGCACTGTAAACTTAGGGCGCAAATGGATGTTGGCCACCAAGTGCAATATTGATTGGGAAACCAGACGAGTCACAACGCAAGAACCAACACTCAGTATGACCACTCAAAATCCCGCTCCTAAGCCATTGACTCTTGACAAAATGCTGGATAACAAAAAATCACAAAGTCCAGTGGCAAAACCATCTTTGATTGTTTGCCACCCCTCTAACGCTTCAACGCCAAGAGTAGAAACACGCAGGGTGGTCTCTAAAGCTCCGCTTACTAAGCCAAAAAATACATACAAATGGGTCCCAAAAGCTTCGTTAACAGCTACTTCCCCTGCTCAATCTCGTTCAGACAAGAAGCCTCATAGAAGGAAAGCAGCTACCCACCTGAGAAAGGGCAATGTAACATCACGATGGATCCCAAAAAAATTATTAGTAGCCCAAGGGTACTACGAGGGGAATGACCAAATTTGGGTCCCTAAACATAAGCTGAATCCCTCTACATCACCTGTAAAATCTTGCAAACCAAATGTTGCCACCCCGACGACAATTCAAGACCGTGGTAAGGGAAAGGTAACAGAGTGCTCCACACCACTTCTTCCAGAGCTTGTTTGGATTCCCAAACGATATCGATCAATACCACCTAGCTCAGGAAGGGGGGAGTCACATGAAGCTTCTAGCTCTTCATGCCAAACACACATTGATATAGAAGTTTCTTCATGCTCTACACCTACTCTTGTCAACACCCAACAAAAGACCGATGAGTCTACATCTCCCCTTGTAATAGTATCATTGGAAACCATTTCCTCCATTCGTCAATGGGAGCGTACACTACCATCTCTACAATTGGATGTGGCCACAAGGGTCATAAAAAGCTATTTGCCCACATCACAACCTATGACCCGCTGGACAAATTGGTTCCAAGAGGCTGCAACATCATTGCAAATAATATGATCTACCCAAGGAAAGGGGGAGCATGTACTCACGCTCGACATTCTAATGCTTCCTCCCTAACCTTCTCCCCTGACCATGTAATTACCAGATTTAAGGGGATGTATATATATAGCTTCATACATAGAAAAGCAAAGAAAAGAAAAACAAAAAATAGTAAAAAGAGCAAGACACAAAAAGAGGATAGTAAAAATAGTAAAAAGAGCAAGAGCACAAAAAGAGGGTAAATATCCGTATATAATCAAGAACTAGATTGACCTGTCGCCGTAAACCTACTGATGCTATATCTGTGTTTGCAGATATGGCAGATGCACGATCATCATACACTTCATCCACTCCCACCTTTGGTGAGAGGTATCATCTGTACCTTTCTTTGATATTTCACATGTGCTATCCTGTAATTGAAACTGAATGGGATCATATAGATGTACTAGCCAGATAGGAAAATGTTGAGGAATTAGAATGGCTAATTCGCCTATTGACCATGACTGACCCCTACTCCGTAGAGGAAATATCCCCGATAGCCCAATGCTTTCCTTTTCCACAAGATGACTATCCTCGCATGGTTACATTCTTGATGAGTTTATGTGGATGGGAAAATGAAAAAGAAATATCTGACGACGATGAATGGACGGATGAAACACATGGCAATACTGAGGAAGACTTTATTTATTTGGATGATGCAGATAGAGGCTTAGCCTTAGGGCTAGAGCCAGGACTTCACAACATCCTCTTACCGTATCCTCAGTAGTAGTGTGGTGACTGGTAGGTAGGTTAGTGTTTTCAAGTTTTTTCTAGTTTGGATTCCTTAAACGAGTCTTTAATTTTCACATTGATGTGCCTCTTGAGGTATACTGCTTGTTAGTTTGTTGTACAGGTGGAAAAGTTTGAGGTGGGTTCGCTTTCAAGTCCTGAGATAGCCGCAACGCTCATACATAAATATCTCATCAAATTGCGGGCATTTCTCTCATCGAATCAAGGAGATCTCCAAAATACAGGTGTAATTCTTCCATACCCACTCTCTTTCGTTTTTTCTGTTCAATTAATTGCATGAACTATAATGCATGACCACATGAAAATTGTTAATGTAATACTTAGTTTTTGAAGTTGCTTGACGTGCTAGTGTAAATCATTAATGAGCTTAACCTTATTGGATATATTCCTGAGAATGCATGACGTCTTTAGTTAACCTTGGAATACGATTGTCTTAGGTCTAGGGTCAAACCATCTTAATGTTTGACACCTTGCCATGTGTGTGTTGGCCTCTAGGACATAGCTTTTACCCCTTTGTCGAAAGGATGCAAAACAAATTATAGTTCAGGAGCGAAGATCAAAAGAAAATATTTATAAAAAAAAACGAGCCTACAATAAATGGCAATACAAGTCTATGATGTGCTTTAATGTTGGCCTATCGCCTTATTGATACTTGGTAGGCGAGGAGTATTCTACTCCAGACCGATGCCTTGGTTGGTAGGGGGTAGCCTTGCCTAAAGTGAGCTAATAGATTCCTGGATAATGCCTTGTGTTAAACATGGTACCAGGATCAATGTTAGTTTTGCCTTAGGAAGGTCGCCATTGTGTGTAAAAATTATCACGTGCATAAAAAAAATAAAGGCAAAAGGCTCCTGTAACTCTGATGTTTCTTGTGTCCCTAGGTTCTTGTGTCCCTAGGCTCGTGGTATTAACTTGTTCTTAGAGTAGACACAGTGTGGTCATCTGTTTATTTATTAAGCTTGGTTATTTTCCTTGACTTAGGCCAGTTATAAACCTTGATTAACCTTTGACACCTTGGCCAAACTATAGAGAAAAGCCTTGTAAATATATTTTGGGCGCCCTGGGTCATTTACTCCCAGCAGGCGGCCTAGTGGGAAAAGGCTTAGAACTACAAAAACCAATTTCTCTTGTTTATAACGGATTCTCCGAATTGTGCAAGAGAAGTGGAGTGTTCTCTCTCTCTCTCTCTCTCTCTCTCTCTCTCTCTCTCTCTCTCTCTCTCTCTTAAGTGATTAGGCTAACCAACGCGATCCTCTTCCGCAGAGATCCCACACGATCTTCGCGAGTGATCTTGCATGACCCGTTGCATTAGAGTAACCGCCTTGGTATGACAACGAGTGCGGGAGGATGGCGGTTGTCGAGCGGCTACGGTGGAGCTCTTGAGCCATGCTCGAGTTTGGCAGATAGGCAACTTCCCACGACACGTTAGGATAGGATTTCCTTAACATCTTTAGTGACACATTAGGGTAGGGAGTGCCATCTGCTACTTGTCCATGTCATCTTTGATTCGAATTCGACGAAGCTCCCATAGCCCGAGGCTCTTTGGCATGCGTTTTTTTTAGTTTTTTTTGTTGTATTTTGATGTTTTGTTTGGTTGTTTTTCATATTTTTATTAAGATTCATGTATAGCTTTGTGTTTGGAGTAGGATTACTACTTGTTTGAGTAAAAAAACTTGTGATTTGGGTGATTAGACTCTTAATTTACTTTCAATAATTTTAAACTTCTGTTAATTTGCTACACTAGCTCATTCATGTGACCCTTAAACTAAGTTCTCATAGCAACATCCATTGTGGTCTAACATGCTTGAATTTATACACTTTATATCTTTTGAATTCCAGCATACTTTCACTCTACTTCCCTGTTTTGCAGATGATCCACCACAACAACCCTATCGAGCTTACCATACCATAGCTTCCGAGGACGGAATCTACATCAGGAAGGGGGGCATGTTAACCTACGAGCGACGGACATTGAGATGTACTATGTTTTACGTCATTAATTTAAATATTCTGAGTCATGGGCTGGGCTTGTCGGCACCATATGTTAAGGATGAAGGGATTGGGTGATCACCGATGAGAGGTGCACCTTGAATATCAGTAGGATAAGGGTTAGGATCGGCTGGCCATGTATGGGCACCCAAGTGTGAACGGCCAAGTCACCTATAAGAGTCAAATGTAACCCTAAAATCCTCATTCTCATGTGTTGTGAATATAAGAGTGCTCTTGCCTTATCTCCTTGGTTTCCTTCTCCTGTGTGTGTGTGTGTGTGTGTGTGTGAGAGAGAGAGAGAGAGAGAGAGAGAGTGAGAGAGCGATCGAGCACTGTGTAGCGACACGGCGACAGAGAGGCGGTAGAGCGACGACGGTGGCTCCTTCTTCACTGCGACGTAGGAATCCTTCACGGCAGCGGTTAGAGCGGTGTGACACACCTTTGCATTCTGTTTGAGCTTGCTTTCCTGGTTGTATGCTTGCAGCCATTCGTGGCTCACATACGGTGTTTGGCAAGTCCCCAGCTACGACCTGTGCGGCAAAAGCGCACACATTCCGTCTGTGGTTACTCCTGGTGTAAGGAGAACCAGGGCTGTTTTGAGGACACCTGGCAGTGATCCACGTGTACGCACGCCTATGAGGGTTAGATATCCTATTGACAGGTTGAGATATGATGGATATACAACCCATCATTATGCTTACATGGTAAGAGCAATATAGGGAGTTGAGCCCACTTACTTTGAGCAGGCAATTGGAAATAAGAAATGGGAAGATGCCATGGATGAGGAGATGGCAGCATTGGGAGTTAGTGCCTTTGCCCAAGGAAAAGAAGGCAATTGGATGTAAGTGGGTGTGTAAAGTCAAGTACAATGCCGATGGTTCAGTGAGCAAGTACAAGGCAAGATTAGTTTCCAAGGGCTATGCGTAGACTTATGGCATAGACTATGAGGAGACATTCAGCCGAGTTGTTGCAAGAATGGCAACCATGAGAGTCGTCATTGCTATGGCTGCACAGCAGTAGCGAAGGGTTGGTCTTTACATCAAATGGATGTAAAGAATGCTTTCTTTCATGGTGGTGATTTGCAAGAAGAAGTGTACATGATGCAGGTTACACAAAGCCTTGTTGGCTTGAAGCAAGCACCCAGAGCATGGTCAAACAAGATTGGAGAGTATCTTGTTACCATTGGATTTCATATATCCAATGTAGATTTTTCACTATATGTGAAAAAGACAGATAGAGGGATCATGCTATTAGTCATCTATGTGGATGACTTGATTATCACTGGTGATAGTGATGCAGACATACATGATGTCAGGATGCTTTTGAAGCAGAAGTTTAAGATGAAGGATTTGGGTGAGCTGCGGTATTTCTTGGACATAGAGGTGGTGAGATCACCTCATGGCATTTTGCTATTTGCAGAGGAAGTATGGCTTGGACATGTTGTCCAAGTATGGTAGGCTGTAAGCCTATTTCAGTGCCATTGGAGCAGAACACAAAGCTTTCCGTAGCAAATATAGGTGAGCTTTTGGAGGACCCCACTACATACAGGCGCATAGTGGGTAGTTTGATCTACATAACCATTACAAGGCCAGAATTGAGCTATGATGTTGGACGTGTGAGTCAATTTATGTAGGATCCTAGGAAGCTACACTTGGATGCGGCCAGACGGATCCTCAGGTACATAAAGTCTACAGTTGATTATGGACTTTTCTATGAGGTTGGTACAGAGATACGGTTGCATGGGTACACAGATGCTGATTTGGCTGGTAGTATTGCAGAGACAGGAGATCTACCAGTAGTTTTATGTTCTCATTTGGGAGTGCTGCTATGAGTTGGAATAGTAAGAAGCAGCCACCCAACAGTTGCCTTGTCGAGTATAGAGGCAAGAGTATAGGGGTGCTGCTATGGCAGCTTGTGAGATAGCTTGGTTTCAAAAGTTACTTGGTGACATGGGAGAGCCTGTGGATAGGGCAGTTGTCATATATTGTGACAACATGAGAAGCATACAGTTGGCTAGGAACCTAGAATATCATGCTAGAACGAAGCACATTGAGGTGCATTATCACGTTGTGAGGGAGAAGGTTCTAGCAGGAGATGTAGATCTGGTATATGTTAGCACATAGGATTAGGTGGTTGACATCTTCACAAAGGCATTGGGCACAGAGAAGCTTCACAGGTTTAGGAGCTTACTTGGAGTGCAGTGTGTGGATTTGAGCTCGAGGGGGAGTGTTGAGATATCGACCTCAGCTAGTGCTACGGTGGACATTGATGACCCACCTGGGTGATAGCTTTTGCATCTACACCACTGGCATGGTTGTTGAGATTATGGGTGATATGTGGCTAATGGGATGACAGGTTGTGTGAGCCATTTTGGATTACTAGAGACTGGCATAGTTATAGCGCTAGCTCATTTAGTCGGGTTTGGAAGATAGAAGAAAATTCAGCTATCCATCTCTCTCTTGTGTCTTGCTCTCTCTTGTGTGTGTGTTTGCTTGCTAGGGTCTGAAGCTCTCCCTCTCCCCCACATTCTCTTTACAAGCCACTGCCTAAGTGTATCCTTGACCTTATCCTATAGCAAATCATAAAACTGTTAAGTGGTCGAGGTACGAACCAATCATAGAACTAGTAATTGGTCAAAAACAAATGGTTGACCTCACCAGAGTGTATAGTTGATTCCAGAGCCAATGATAGGACCAATAAGGGAGCCTCAAAGCAAGCTGAAAGCCTTGATCAAAACTATAATCATTCTCAAAAGGTTTTAGAGCCTTTGCCTTTGGAAACAATCTAACCACTAGATCCCTCATATAGTGAAAGAGGAGGAGTTGGCCTTCCATGGTTCATCATAGTCACCATAGTATTTTCTCCGAGGTGATTTGGCAATGAATTTATTTCAACCCCGTTAGAGGCACCACCTCCTAGGAAGATTTATTGCATGATCCCTTACACGATGGTAGGTCCTAGCCCACCTCTAAGTGAGTGTGAATATCACTCACATGACATAACATGCCTCACAACCTTCTTCTCCTTGGAATTCAGAGTTCCAATAAGTTCTCTTTTGCAAAGGAAATTGAAGAGACTTATTCGATTGGATGAGTAGGAACCTAAGAGTCCACACAACTAAAGGAGGAGGATGAGCCATGCTACATTGAGCACTATCCTCCTTCGGTATCCAAGACTAAATACGGAAGTTTCCATGAACAAGCAAGGATACTATTTTGAAACCAAAAAAATGAATTCTGTGCTACCTATCATGTATAAAAGAACAATGATCTCTGTAATCTTAGATGGTGGTGCTAATGTCATCATAATAGTATAGTGGGAGAACTAAGGAAGACCATCACTAGTAGCCACAAGTCTCGTTGGTCAATCTTACGTATAGAAAAACAACTAAATCATTGAGTGGTGTCCTTCAGGATACAAATATCGAGTCCTTTGGGCTAGACTTCCACCACTCATTCATGGTGATGGATTTCTAGAAATGAGATCGTATGCTATGATCCTTGGAAGGCCTTACATGCGAGATGTAGCAAGGCTACTTCTCACGATTGGGAAACCAATCACATTTACATATACTTGAAGATTAAAACCATGACAATAAGTGGTCACATACACTTAAACTATGGCCAAGTAGGTGCCCAAAGCTTCTATTTGGCCTATTGATTATATATTTCTTTATCTCATAATACATTGATGCATTATAACACTAGGGGGCACATCCTAGCTCACTACCACATGCTCTTGGAGCAAGAATGGGGTGGGAGCCCATGCATGTGATTGCTTCTTTTTTTTTCACTTTTTTTTTAGCACAATCACATGTAGGATTACAATATTTACTGAGGTTAGTGGAGATTCTAGGGATGTTAGTAATGGAAGAAGATAGGTAGAGGTATGGAGGAGCATTGATAAGAAAGCCGTTGCACACATCTTTTAGGTTTAATGTGTCCCTTGGCAAGCTATCATAGGATGTTAGTGGAGATTCTAAGGATGTTAGTAATGGAAGAAGATAGGTAGAGGTATGGAGGAGCATTGATAAGAAAGCCGTTGCACACATCTTTTAGGTTTAATGTGTCCCTTGGCAAGCTATCATAGGATTTTGTAGTGACTTGACCCATGATCTTCCCATGTGATTTTTAATCTATTAAGAACAATGAGGTGCATTTTGTCCTTTGGTCAAGCTGATTTACCATGGAGCACAAAAGAGTAAGTCTTCTCTTGTTGGGGCTGTTGGTAGAAACATTTCGATAGGATCAAAAGGACGTAGGTGACTTGCAATGTTATGGAACACTTTGTTGTAAAGTGTCAAAGGCTATTTTGACAAGATCATTGGTGGGCTGTGGGGCGAGGCTTATAGGTGATGGGTTATACCATGGGTCATGCGTACACCCACCATGGTGCCCCCATCTAGAGATGTACTTGGAAGGTGTCAATGATGAGATTTCCACCACCATGATTTCTTTGATTGTAGTAGTCAAGGATGATTGGCTAGTTAAAGACTATTATTCTTAATGAATGAACCATAGGCATGATTATGAGAATCATGGTGGTGAAACTTCATGAAAGTGTAGAAGAATGGTCTCTTGGATTGGAAATATGATGAGAAAACACGGTTGCCATGTTGTTGCACATTTGAGTAAGTTTTAGCCTAAGTGATTTTGCAGTGTTAGAAATCATCGCCGCCGTGAGATTGTTGAAGAATCACGCTGATAAAAAAGCTTGTATTTACACATGATTGATATGCATTTAGATCAAGGGGAAGAACATGTTAGATATGGTTTTTATGGAATTGGAGATAGCCAAGTCAGTGTGGTTATGCTGAGATAAGATTTACGTGCGTGATTCTTGAAAGAATCACGGTGTTAATATTTCATGTATACTAAGGGGAGATGACTTTAATAGTGCAAACATGATGAGAGAATGCTAAAATACCATACACTTGAACATTTGGATGAAGATTTGTTAGTGTGATTATGTAGATATAAAAATCATGGGCATGATTCTTGATGAGAATTAATGCAACATAACAAATGATTGTAGAATATGCATGTGGAGTGCACTTTGAAAGAAATGAGCATGGTTTGAATGCATTTAGACACATGTTGGCAATCGTGATTTTTTATGATGTGGCACACCTGACGTGATTTGTGATGATGTGGCATACATCACAGTGGCTTAGTTTTATGGTTTTTCTTGTGTTGATGATGTACCTAGCATGTGCAAATGTGCAACATCCTTATATGTGCAAATTATTAAGAGGGTGACCCTCTATTAGTGTGATTATTGATTCGCGGCCATGGACTACAAATCACGGGATGATTCTTGTGTGACATGACTGCCAAATCACGTGGATGTTTTTGGTGATGTTAATGGTGCTTTGTAGTAGTGTTAGGGAACTACATTTTAATGAGCCAAATTGAAAACCTTCTCATTGTAATTTGAAGAGGATATTGACCATTTTGAGAAGGCATTTCTCTAGTGATGTTAATGATGTTTTGTAGTAGTGTTAGGGAACTACATTTTAATGAGCCAAATTGAAAACCTTCTCATTGTAATTTGAAGAGGATATTGACCATTTTGAGAAGGCATTCCTCTAGAACTTTTGCAACATATAACTAAAACTTGAAAATTTAAATCCCATAAATTTAAGCAGGCTCTACACAAATTTGAACAAGTTCAACCTATCTTTTCCCAAAACCTACTTTGCACTCCTTACTACTTATGCTTCATCTCATTGACACCATCCTTTGACTGTTTGCTGAGCTTTGAATGGTGTGACTTTTGTTGACGTGCAACCACAACCGTGATTTTTGGAGATTTACTTAGATTTAATAATAAGAGAGCCAAGATCTTCTTGAAAATTAAAGTGGATGTTTTTGGTGATGTTTGTTGAAAATAGGATTGCAAGAATGTGCACACACACACACAAAGTGGAGAAGCTCAAGAGAGCACATAATCAAATGATAGATAGATAATGAATGTGTGTTGTACAAAGAAGATAAGTATACCCCAAGATGGGTGTATACTAGAATAGGGAAAAAAACCTCTTAAAGAGGGTAAAAGTGCCCCGATTGGTCCTAGTGTGTTCACACACATGTGAACACATCACTAGCTAATATGGCTATGAATCCCCTTTGGGAGTGCTGATGTGAAGAAGGAGTGAGCTGGCACTAGAAGTATAGAGATGTGCCATGCTCTTTTTTGGACTATGATAGACGGAGCCCAGATTAGTCCCCAAAGGAAAGTAAGTTTAAAGCTTTGTGAAAAGCTTCAAACTTCTCTTGTGGGAAAGCCTTCGCGAACAAATCTACCAAGCTATCATGTGTTGGTACATAAGCAAGCTGATTTCTCCTGCAGAGCATCTCTCCTTGACATAATGATAGTGCATCTTAATGTGCTTTGTGCAATTATGAAAAACTGGATTCCTCGCAACTGCCATAGCACTTTAATTGTCAGTGGAAGATCATAGTGGCTAAGGACTTGCCCAATACCCAAATCAGCAACAATTGAGCCAAACACACTCAACTATAGGCTGTAAATGCTACCTTATACTCAGCTTCACAGCTAGAAGTGGCTGCAGTGCGTTGCTTGTTGGTGAGCCATGATATACATGAATCACC
This sequence comes from Cibotium barometz, assembly GCF_041138505.1. Taxonomy (NCBI): domain Eukaryota; kingdom Viridiplantae; phylum Streptophyta; class Polypodiopsida; order Cyatheales; family Cibotiaceae; genus Cibotium; species Cibotium barometz. Next base: position 22,147,540 of record NC_141063.1, on the reverse strand, counting down.
AAGGTGAAAGCAAAAACCACTCATGGACACGTGCGTCATAACATCCAACCCAGTTTGAGTTTGTAAATGCATGCATCTGTGATTTACTCCCCTTGGGATAAAACAAACCAAAGTGCATAGTGCCCTTTAGGTCATGGAACACCCATTTGACAGACTCCAAATCTTTGTGCCTAGGCTTTACATAAATCTACTTAATATTGAGACCCCATATTGAATGTTAAGCTTGGTGTTACACAAAAAGTTAAGACATCCAATAGCTTCTTGATACAAGCCAGCATCAAAAGAGTCACCTGCATCTTCAAGACTTAGTCGCTCGTAAACTTGGCTCCATAGGTGTAGCCATAAGTTTACAGTCTTCAAGATTGAACCTCTTCAATAGTGCATCTATGTATTTCCTTTACAACATAACAATGCCATCATTGTGTTGCCCCAAAACTCAATTCCCAAAAGACTTCTCTAAATCAGCTCCTATAAAGCTGAAATATGATCTCATCATTAGGGTCTGTGAGCAGTATGTCCTCAATGTATAACACGATGACCAATAAAAAATCCTTAGCCCCCTCTTAATATAGAGGGTACTATTAGTTGGGATGTTGCAAAAATCCTATGCAACCAAGTATGTATGTATCTTTTTATACCATGCTCTGGGAGCCTACTTAAGACCATATAAAGCTTTCTTCAATTTGTATACTTTTGATTCCTAACTTTTCTAAACAAAACCACGAGGTTGAGATACATAGACCTCCTCATGAAAATCTCCATTCAAGAAAGTAGTTTTGATATCCAAAACTGAGAAAGTAGTTTTGATATCCAAAACTGACATGCATTCCAACCTTTATGTGCCTGCAAATGCAATGATAGTCTGCATGGTAGTCATATGACATGTGGATGCAATGGTTTCACCATAGTCAATGTCTTTCTCTTGTGCTGCATAACCCTTTGCAACAAGCCTAGCTTTGTATTGCTCAACATTGCCATCCACTTTACGTTTGAGCTTGTAAACCCATTTTGAACCAATGGACTTCTTAACCAAGAGGTAAGCCTACCAAATCCCATGTATCATTTTTGAGTATCAAATCATACTCAGATTTTGCATAGTACTCATCCAATTTTTAGATTCCTTTGCTTCATCAAAGGAGATAGGTTCCTCTTCATTACATAAACTGGAAATAAGAGCATAACCTATGTCAACAAGAGATGCATGATGAGAGCCTGCACATGTTCTGCTAGGCAAAGGCATGGTCAATTTGCTATCACATAGTGTCTACACACACCAGCCATTTTGGCATACTTTTAGACTCCATAATTTTCCTTATGTCCTCATCAAATGCATCATCCACATTTGCCTCATCAATAAGCTGATCTGTGGGCTGAAATACATGTTGATTTGTAACCTGTGTGGGCTGATTTTTAGCATTCCTTGGATTACCCAAATGCTCTTTATCAGTGTGTCTTGCATTGAAAAATGGAAGGAGTGTGTCAAATATGTCCTGCAAACATACATTTTATTATTTTTTACATGAAAGCAAGGGCTGGTGAATTGCATCTTTCACAAATATGTGATGAGAACAAACTAAGAGAAGTAATGTGCTTACTAGCACCACTGTCAAAATACTAGACATGTACATTTGTAACAGCCATGCATACATCCTTATGCAAAGGGCCATAATTGCATTGCACAATGAAAGACCAATCATCATATGCATAGTTTGCAGATTCTTTGTTTTCTGCATTGGATGATGCTGATGCATCAGCTATAGCCATACTCGAGTCTTTCTTTTCTCCTTCTTCTGCTATTTTCAACACTCATTAATGTAGTGACCAGGTCTCCTGTAATAGTTGCATTTTTCCTTTTTCTTTGGTTTGCCACCTTCCTTGTCTATAGGCATGCTCGACGACTCTGATTTTGGCTTGTAACTACCCTAAGGAAAGGATTTACCTTTGTCTCTTTGTTGACTGAGCTTGATCTTTTGTACACATGATAGATCTATTTTGCCTAGATTTCTCTTCTTGCAAGAGCACATAAACCAACTTCTTAAACTTCAAGGCATTTGGATTACCTTTAAGATGGTAGAAGCAAAACCTTGATATGAGTTTGGTAACACATTCAAGACAGTAGGCAAAACCTTGACATAAACTGTCAGGATATATTTCATTAACATTGGCAAAGTGCTCCTTAAAATCCTTGATTTTTGCAAGGAAACTGTCCATGAAATCTCCCTCATCCATATGCTCTAACTCTAATTACTTGCATATATAAGCAACATGTGCTTCATTACGTACCTAGTACAATGATGCAAGTGCATGTTTAGCAATCTTGCATGACCGAATGTGAGGAATGATACTCCTCTTAACTTACAAAGCAAGCAACGCATGTGCTTGCGCATCTCTTCCATCTCACTTTGTTTGTTCCTGTGTAGGAGGTATGCTATGCTGTGGTAATGCACCATGTGAAGTTGAGTCCGTGTTTGGAGATGTGCTTTCTACATCATGTTCATTAGAGAGGAACCATGACGTTTCTCAATACCAACCATAAAATTCAATAGCCCTTTGGCTACCAATACATGCCATATTATATAGGACCATAATGGGTAGTTGGTCTCGTCAAAAAGCTTATCTTCAGTGTGGATAACATCCACACTGAATACATAACTTCTGATAATATCCAAGCAAGTAATCACGTAACCTGCAAAGTCTTGAGTGCTCTTTGATGCAACCGAGGTGGTTGCTAATAAGGTCACTGATAATGGAGACCGCAAGGTGTAGAGTATAGTGAGGAGAAATTTTACTCGTAAGATGTAGAGATCGATGTTGCTAAAGAGAAGCCCGTAGATGCTTTCTCGTGTATCTTCACACCCATCTGTAGGCAGATCTGACAAGAATAGTCCATAATTCGATGAAGAATAGTGTAAATCCGATCCCTGAAGGCCCTCTGCAGAAAATCAAAAACCGCGTGAACGGCCCCCAAAACACAGCCGGAACAAATATTTGACTAAAAAACTTCATGGTCCTCTTTCTTCTCTCAAAAGGGCTCCTTGATCTGATTCAAGAAGATAGACAACTTGGGGTGAGGGATAGGTAGCAACACAGGGACAAGGAGCATATGCTCTGATATCAAATGTTGGAAATAGGGTTGCTGGAATGCGCACACACACACACACACACACACACAATGGAGAAGCTCAAGAGAGCATACAATGAGATGATAGATAGATAATGAATGTGTGCTGTACAAAGAAGATGAGTATACCCAAAGATGAGATAGATAATGAATGTGTGCTGTACAAAGAAGATGAGTATACCCAAAGATGGGTGTATACTAGCACAAGAGAAAAAACCTCCTAAAGAGGGAAAAAGTGCCTTGGCTGGTCCTAGTGTGTTCACACACATCACTACCAAATATGGCTACAATGTTGATGATGCTTTGCACTCCTTACTAGTTATACTTCATCATTGTACACCATTCTTTGATTGTTTATTGAGCTTTGAATGGTGTGACTTTTGCTGATGTGGCAATCACAACCATGGTTTTTGGAGAATTACTCAGATTTGATAGTAAGAGAGCTAGGATCTTCTAGTCAACAACCAAGGAGTCGATGTCCTTTCTACATGAGGACAATAACCACAATTTTCATCAAAGATTTTTGGAGAACTAATTAGATTTAATAGTAAGAGAGTCGAGATCTTCTAGTCAATGAGTTAATATCCTTTCCACATGAGGACAATAACACAATGTTCATCAAAGATGTGTATTCATTGAATGCAACCATAGTAAAACCAGGAGATGTAACAAAATAATCAGATGTGTTCAAAATTTCAATAGGTAACTCATAAGTGTATTTAGACACAAAGGACTTGATGTATTCTCCTCTTTTGTTCCTACTTTGATGAACACGAATGGGAGTTGAATGAGCAGGTAAAAATGGTGAAGGCATCTTAGCACAAGTGAGTAAAGATCTGGGATTTTCTAGTCAAGGAGTCAATGTGATTTTCGCATGAGGACGATAACATAATGTTCATCAAAGATGTGTATTCATTGAATGTAACCATAGTAAAACCAAGAGATATAACAAAATGTGATTTTCGCATGAGGACGATAACATAATGTTCATCAAAGATGTGTATTCATTGAATGTAACCATAGTAAAACCAAGAGATATAACAAAATACTCAGACATGTTCAAACTTTCAATAGGCAACTCATAAGTGTATTTAGACATGTAAAGGACCTGATGTATTTCCCTCTTTTGTTCCTACTTTAATTGATAGGAGTGACTCTTTTGGTGGAGCCGAATGAGCATGTAAAAATGATGAGGCAACTTAGCACAAGTGAGTAAAGTAAGTGGCCTTTGGGGAGCAGGCACTTTGCCACCCAATTAGATTTATATGTCGTGTTTAACCAATAGCAATGGCTAGTGTCATGATTGCCCATGCAAGTGTAATAGTCACACTAAAGATTAGGCCTTAGTTTAAGGTGACACTATGTTATAATATGATTAGATTTATAATATCCACACCAAGCCATGTCCCTCCTTGGGTAGAGGTGCGGATTTCCTACCACTTTTGGAGTTAACTGTTTTTTTGTTAGTCTATTGAATGAGATCATGATCTTCTTTCTTCCCTTTAAAAATTTCCCCTCTGATATATTGCTTCTGGATCCCCATCTTGAATAATGCATCAAATCCATGTATGAAATCATCGTTATTATCTCCAACACACATTTATTGAAGGTCACATGGTGCCTTCGAGCATAAAGTGCATCATGCAGTTTTTCACTTTGTAAACCTTCAAGAAAAAGTGAGATCAAATGTTTTGGCTAAATCTCTTATCCTGATCATGCCTACTATAGAGATACTTAGCCATGTTATGTCATTTTCTTTTTGCTTAAGTGTGTTAAGCTAGTTTATTAAACTCCATTTGGCTCCCATTTTAGTAAAAAGTGTATTTTTTTTTCAAATCTACATAAGTTGCTTTACCCTCAGGTTCCAAGGTTCTAAACCATTTGGCAATATCATGCTCTAGTAGTATAAATCCAAATGCTCTAGGAATAAATAAAATTTCTCCGATCTTTGTGGGATCATCATTCACTTCCCAAGCTTCAGAGACTTGCTCAAAGGTTTCTAGATGTGATCATATACATCTTTTACCCACTCCTGGGCCAAGTATGCCACTCCAAGAACCTACCATCATAGGTGAAGCCCAAAGCCAACCACCCAACATGTCTCTACCACACCACCAAAGCCCCTTTGTTCCACCTTGTGAGTCAATGGACCCGTTCAAGTAGCTAGAGGATTTGATCTTGCAAGATTCCAAACACGTGCCTCCCTCGAACCCTCCTCTTTCAAAAAGCATGCAAGAGAGAGCATTCTAGTTAGCTCTTAGTTGTAGGTGAAAATGGACATTGCAGCCAAGCACCAAAAGAGGGAGGCCTCCCAAAGTTAAGAGGATCTCTATAAGCCCCTATGCTTATGGCTGCAAGACATGGTTACCACAACTAAGTGTGTGGTAGTTCATGAGTTAGAAAAGGACCTTTTACAGTGCTTAAAGCCAAAGTACACAAAGGTGGAATGTGAGATCCCTCTGCCCCCTCCGTGCAACTGACAACGGAAGAAGACCCTCATGCGCGGGGCAGGGTTTCTCACTCAGGGCCTCGCCCACGAATGTCCGGGTACGAAACTAGGCTGGTGGTCACTCCGAAAACCGAAACTGAGAAAATTTCCCATGCCCGAAAAGCAGGGATGATTCCACCTTTTTGAATTTTCTTAACGAATTTTTCTAACGTGATCAATTCTAAGCTATCCTTCACCTGAATAAACCAGATAGAAGGAAACTATCACTAATATAATTTGATCATTTGAGTAAATTCAATGCTTTTTTCCTGATCAAGTTCAGGCACAGCCATTGATCCACTCATTTGAGAAATTTATCAGGGAATTGACTAGCTACTCGAATCCTAGCGTAATCCTAAGATTTTTCAGTTTGATTATTAAAACTCCACTAATTCCAGCCTATGGGTTAGCCACCACCCTACCACTGGAATCCCCATCCGGCCCATGGGTTAGCCACCACCCTACCACTGGAATCGGTGGAACCAATAAGTACTCACCCACCCATAATTGAAATGCCTTTCTTAACTTTAGCTTTAGAAAACAGATACGCACGCACTCCTCTTTAAAACTTTAATATAAAAATAATCCATTGACAAAACAGATATGATCACAGATTTTATAATTCAAAATTTTCATTCAATCCCTTGCTCACAAAAAGAGTACCACTCTGGATTCTCCGTTGGGACCAGCTGGTCAGCAACGAGATCCAAAAACAGATTACAATAATCACTTCGTCAACATGCATACATATCTTCCTCGACATATGTATGGGTGTCCTAAGCACCGCGAGCTCATGCATCGCCTGGTTAGAACCCTCCATGATCCTCCTTAGGTGTCTTGGCACTTCACTCAGGGACCGCTTCGTCGGCCCTCGCCCATCGTACCGGAAGCGCACCATTTTTTACCATACCCAGGTTGGTCAAGACCTGGGCAGGTTTTTGTCGCGTGAGTTGTCCCTCGAACACTCCCCGCTGCCAGTTGTTGCAACCGAACTTCCCTTAGATAAGTCTTTTAAGAAAACAAGGTTTCTATGCAATTTTTCAGTTTAGATTTTGTTTGAAAACCATGAATAATCTTAAATCCCTATCCCAATACTTCTAGATCCAGGTCTGAATTCCAAAGAGAATTCCTCGAATTGTGTTAACTTGATCCTCAGATCAAAATCGAAAGTCTTAACTTGGTTTCAGATTCGGTGGGGGATTTGAGTACAATTTTCCTGAACTGGGCACATCGTCATTGATTGAAATTGACGAAGAAATTAGGTCTTGGTCAATAGTCTGAATCAGAGTTTGGGTCTGGAAAGGTTCCTCCTAAGCTATCTTTCTCGAAAGGTACTATTTCAATTTCTCTTTTTCTAAATTTCGTTCGACGAATATTTACTTACAGATTTCTAAAACATGAATTTTTTATGAGGAATAAAATAATCATTTATCGCGATCTCCGACTTTGATAGTTTAATTAAACTTTCTCATTACCATCTTAGTGAATATGAAACGCTAGTATTTCTTCTCACAGATTATCTACTTATTCATTTTTCTAATTTTTGTGGAAATTAAACAGAGGATTAAGGAGAACCCTTATTTTATTATAAAGATTCTATATGCATCTATTTATGCATAAAATCTATTTTTGATGAAAGTCACACTTTTATCATCATAAAAATCATTTATGTTGAAAATCGCTCTTTTATCATGGAAGAGTTTCTTTTATGTATATGTTTATGCATATAAATCATTTATGATCAAAATCACTCTTTTAATATAAAAGAATTTCTTTTATGCATATGTTTATGCATAAAAATCATTTATAATGAAATTCACACTTTTGATATAAAAAAATATCTTTTATGCATATGTTTATGCATAAAAGATCATTTATGATGAAATCACACTTTTGATATAAAAAAATATCTTTTATGAATATAAATCATTTATGATGAAAATCACTCTTTTAATATTAAAAATTATCTTTTATGCATATGTTTATGCATAAAAATGATTTATGATGAAAATCACACTTTTAATAAAAAAATATCTTTTATTTATGCATAAAAATTATTTATGATGAAAATTACACTTTTAATAAAAAAATTATTCTTTTATGCATAGAAATCAATAATGATAAAAGTAACACTTTTAAAAATAAATAATCTTTTATACATACTTTTATGCATGAAAATCAATTATGATAAAAGTAAAACTTTTATAATAAAAAAATAATCTTTTATGCATACTTTTATGCATGAAAATTAATTATGATAAAAGTAACACTTTTATAATAAAAAATAATCTTTTATGCATAGAATTCAATAATGATAAAAGTAATACTTTTACAATTAAAAAAATTTCTTTTATGCACAAAAATCCATTTTGATGAAAGTAACACTTTCATAATAAAAGAAAATTATTCCTTTATGTATAAAAATCTATTTTGATGAAAGTAACACTTTCATAATAAAAGAAAATTATTCCTTTATGCATAAAAATCTATTTTGATGAAAGTAACACTTTCATAAAAAAATTCTTTGATGCATACTTTTATACATAAAAATCAATAATAATAAAAGTAACACTTTTATAATTTAAAAAAAAAATTTATGCACAAAATCCATTTTGATGAAAGTAACACTTTCATAATAAAAGAAAATCATTCCTTTATGCATAAAAATCTATTTTAATGAAAGCAACACTTTCATTAAAAATAATATTCTTTCATACATACTTTTATGCATAAAAATCAATAATGATAAAAGTAACACTTTTATAAAAAAAATTTTCTTTTATGCACAAAAATCCATTTTGATGAAAGTAACACTTTCATAATAAAAGAAAATTATTCCTTTATGCATAAAAATCTATTTTGATGAAAGTAACACTTTCATAATAAAAAGATTATTCTTTTATGCATAAAAAATAATAATAATCAATATGCATCTTCGATGCATGAAAATGACACTTTTAGAGTATAGAATTGATAGGAATTACTCTTTTAGCATAATAAAAGATAATACCTATTTCTAAAAATTTTATCATAACCTCCTTTTATGGCTGACCATTTTTCAAAATTTTCTACTTAGTTTTATCTTAAAAATTAACTCTAATTGATAATAATCAATATGCATCTTCTATGCATGAAAATGACACTTTTAGAGTATAGAAATGATAGGGAATACTCTTTTAACATAATAAAAGATAATACTTATTTCTAAAAAAATTTACCATAACCTCCTTTGTACGGCTAACCATTTGTTAAATTTTCTTACTTAATTTGTCTTAAAAATTAACTCTAATTGATTTAAAGTAATCTAGACTAATCAAAATTCACTTATAAAAGAGAAAACATTATAAAAAGTTTAATTCCAATAATTATTACTTAACTAGGATAAAGAAGGGTTGATTCTAAGAAGAGAGAGGGGAAAAGCCTTTCGATCAAGGCATAGCGTCCATTTATCACTTCAAACAATCATAAAAATTAGGAAAGCATAAAAATCAATAAGGAAATTACAAGACCTCTACTTACATAATTTCTTGGAGCTTTCCTTTGGCTTGATGGTTTGAGGGTTCTACTCTTGTTTGTAACAAGAGTGGCCACCAATCTTTGGAAGAGGGAAATGTCAAAAACTAGTGAATTATTAATAAATTCAGAGTTCTTGGCTTGGGAAGAGTAGAGTAACAGTGCATAAACACTATTATTTTTCAACAAAGGGGGAGGCTTCTATTTATAGGAAAAATTGAGCTCCTAACCAAACAAACTGATTCTAGAATTTTCCAAATTAGTTTGGTCAATTTTTGACCATTTTTAGGTCAGTTGAGCTAACTTTTTGGAACTAGACTTGAATTAGGAGAGAGGAGAGATGAAATATCTCAATTTTTGAAGATTTAAAACTCAATTGCACATGTGAAGTAGGTGCCTCATTCATGAGGGGGGAATCCCCATTGTGAGGTGTCAAAATTCTATTTTTTTAGCTTTTTCTTTGGTCCTTAGTCCACTCTTCATCTTATGTGAGTATTTACTCATTTTTGGGGGTGATTTTCTTTATTTCTTCTATTTATCTTCTTCATACATTTGGATGAATTTGATTGGCCCTTCAAAATCTTAATTTGATTTTTTTTGAAAATCTGGATCCCTAGGATAAGGCCTCTTCAATAAATTATACTTAATTTCTAATGCACCTTTTGAAAATCTTTTTGAACTTCTGTTTCGGGGAAACTTATTTTAATAAGGAGATATTTTTCCATCCAAAAATATTCAAAATCTGAATATTCTCTCTCTAAAATATTCTCTCTCTAGGCTAAAATAGGTAAAAACAAGATCTTTTATATTTCTGAAGAGGGATTTGATTACAAGGGAAGATGTTGGACATCTTGAGAGGCTGGGGAGGAATCTTACATTCTCTCCCACTTGAAAAACGCGAGATGTCCTCATCTCGCAAACTGGGGGTAATCTCGCAAAAACAGATCGGCTTCTTTCTCCTAGGTGGCATCTTCAAAAGGATAGAACTTCCATTTGACCAATAATTCTCTCAGAATTCTGTTCCTGAGAATCTTTTCTCGAACATCAAGAATTTCTTCAAGTTGGAGTTTCATCTGCCCTTGGGTTGAAGAAGTTGAGATTTCATCATCAAGCACATGATTCGGGCTTGGTATATACTTTTTAAGAAGGCTGACATGAAATACATTATGTACTTTAAGATGAGGAGGCAGAAGAAGCTCGTAGGCTAAGTCACCTACTTTCTTTGTAATTAGATATGGCCCACAATATCTGGGGGATAACTTCTTGTACTTCCCAAGAGATAGAGAACTTCTTTTGGGCCGTACTCTAATGAAGACCATATCTACTTCTTCAAACTTTCTGTCTGTCCTCTTCTTATTAGCATACTGCTTCTGTCGATCCTGGGCAGCTTTAATATCTTTACGAATTGACTGTATCTGCTGCTCCATGTCATCAAGCATCTGTTTGGACATCTCGACCCTAATCAATGGGTCGGACCAAGTTAATGGTGTTAAGCAATCTTGTCCATATAGAGCTTTAAAAGGGCTCATCCCGATACTTTGGTGATAAGAAGCATTGTAGGCGAACTCGGCTAGGTGCAGATAGCTTAGCCACTTCTTGGTTCCCTGCCCTGCCACCCACAGCATGACCGAAGTATATCTTCGATTACTTGGTTTACCCTTTCAGTTTGACCATCGGTCTCAGGGTGATAAGCTGTGCTGAGATCCAAGAAAGTTCCCACTGCTTCAAAAAATACAGTCCAGAACCTTGAAGTAAACTTGGGATCTCAATCACTTACTATTCTCTTGGGTAGGCCATGCAATATGAAGATTTCTTTAAGGAACACTCTGGCCACATCCACTGCAATGTAGGTTTCTTTTACTAGGATTAGATGGGCAACTTTCGTTAGTCTGTCAACTACCACGAAAATGGAGTTGTAACCTGATTGCACTAAAGGTAATCTAGTAATAAAGTCCATACTGATACATTCCCACTTCATGTGGGGGATGTCCAATGGATGTAACTTCCCATGCATTTTTACTCTTTCAGCTTTGACTTTCTGGCATGTCAGACATTGACGTACATGATTCAGTACATCCTTTTTCAGACCAGGCCAAAAGAAGCTTTTCTTTACAGACATGTAGGTCTTGATGAAACCTGGATATCCTGCTACTATAAGGCTATCATGGGCTTCATTCAAAATTTGGTCCTTGGTTCTCTCATTATTGGGAATGCATAGCCTGTGATTATAATACATAATGCCATCATCTAAGCTGTACCCTTGAATTCTGTTCAACTCTGTTCAACTCCTGAGGAGTTTTGCTTTCTTGCATAAGTAGGGTAACAATAGGGCCAAAGAATCTATCCTGCATGATCTTCTCTCTTGCTTCAATAATCAAGGGATTTGATACTACAGTAATTGTAAGCAAGGAGGCTTTTCTGCTGAGGGTATCTGCTACAACATTTTCTTTGCCTGGGTGGTACTTGATTTCAAAATCAAATTCCTGCAAGGTCTGCATCCACCTTCTTTGGCGCATGTTGAGATCCTTCTGAGTGAAGATCCACTTTAAGCTCTGATGATCAGTCTCATCAAAGTGAATCTTTGACCCAATAGGTAATGTCTCCACAATTTCAGAGCATATACTACTGAAAGTAGTTCCAAGTCGTGGACAGCATAATTCCTTTCATGCGTTCTGAGTTTTCGGGATTCATAGGCCACTGCATGACCTTCCTGCATGAGTGCACCTCCTAGGGCAAAACCACTAGCATCAGTTACTACCTCAAAGGGTAGAGAGAGATCTGGCAGCTTCAGAATGGGATTGGTTACCAAGGCAGTCTTTAGCTTATCGAAAGCACTCTGGCACCTGGCAGACCATTGAAATGGAATATTCTTCTTGAGAAGATTAGTCAGGGGGGAAGCTATGAGAGCATACTTTGGTATAAAAATTCTATACCAACCAATCAATCCCAAGAATCCTCTGACTCCTTTCACTGTCTTTGATTCAGGCCAATCTATGACTGCTTGGACTTTTGCAAAATCTGGAGAAATTCCATCCTTTGATACAAGAAAGCCCAAGTATTCAACATGGTCGACAGAGAAAGTGCATTTGCTCTTTTTGGCAAAGAGTTGGTGCTTCCTTAGAATCTCAAGAACTTTTCTGACATGAGCTTCATGGTTAGCTGCATTCTTTGAGTAAATCAGAATATCATCAAAGAAAACAAGAACAAAATCATCCAAGTATTCTCTGAGAATGTCCTGCATTAAGCGATTGAATGTAGCTGGGGCATTTGTCAATCCAAACGGCATGACAGTGAATTCATGATGCCCATACCGAGTATTGATGGCTGTCTTCGGGATATCTTGCTCATTGATCCTGATCTGATAATACCCTGATTTTAGATCTATCTTTGTGAAGATCTGGGCTCCACTTAGCCTGTCCAGAAGCTCATCAATTCTGGGGATAGGATACTTATTCTTAACTGTCAGTTGATTTAGACCTCTATAGTCCACACAGAGTCTTAGCGTTCCATCTTTCTTTTTATGAAAGAGAACTGGCGCACCCCAAGGTGAAACACTGGGTCTTACAAACCCTTGTTCCAACAGCTGTCTAAACCATTCCTTGAGTTCAATGGCTTCAAGAACTGGCATTTTGTATGTGCGCATGGCTACTGGCTGAGCTCCTGGGGTCAATTCTATCACATGTTCTACTTCCCATATTGGAGGAATCTCTGTTAGTTCTGTTGGGAATAAATCATCATATTCACTTAACCATTCAGGTTCTTTAGCTTCTAACTTTGAGTCTACCGGATTCATTTTGACATGATAAATGCGCTGCTTCTTTCTAAGTCCTTTTAGTAACTTAGAAGCCTTTACTAACTGTGCAGACTTGTTGGGGATCCTGAAATTTCAGTTCCTTGAACTTTGTTTCCGTGAAGGTCACAGAAGGAAATGGTTCCATTATGGCAGTGAATGTCAGCTTGATTTTTGTGGATCCCATCCATTCCAAGGATCCCATCAAAAACTCCCAAAGGTATAACTCTGAATTGACAGTCAGTTAAATTCCCATCTAGATGGAACTGAATACGATCTGTCTCAAGGTGAGTGAAAAGAATCTTCCCACTTGCCAATTCAACTTGCATAGATTTCCCTGATTTTTGATCTAAGACTAGCTTACGCAAGCATCTAGGGGAAATGAAAGAATGAGCACTGCCTGAATCAATCAAAAGCTTAAAAGGCTTACCTTGATACTCAGCTGGAGTATTGATGACGGAGAATTGACAATTTGGCCCTTGATTTTCAATTGCTGCATAAATCTGGTCTCTTTCTTCTTCCACTACTTCTGCTATTGTGACTGCTCTGGCTGCTGCAGTCTGAGGCGGAACTCTTTCTCTTTGGTTGCCCCAGTTCTGGGAAGGAGTTTTGAGTCTACTCTGGACAGAGGCAGATGGCTGAGCTAGAGTTCTCCTAGGATTTCCTTGATTTTGGCGCGGGGGACCTTGATTGGACTGATAAGAAGGAGTCTGTCTCGGAACCCTGGGACCTGGCTTCCTTGGCCCCCACGAAGGAGATGGGCAGTCCTTGAACTGGTGCCCAAGACCTTGACATCCAAAGCATCTGTTCTCGCTTTGAAGGTCTTCTCTTTGCATTTTGGAGAGAGCCGGAGTTCCAGAGAATGTACTTCGGCGGGGGAAAGGTCTCCCTTCATTTCTAAAGCTTCCCGTCTCCACATTCTGGTTAGGACCTTGGAGTCTCTTTGGAGGCGAAAAGTTGGAAGAACTTCCCGGTGTCTGAAATCTCTTGAAGGATGAGGGAGCTGGCTTTGGCGGAACTTTTACGATGAAGGCTTTGGCAAAATCCTTCGCCATTCTGACAGCTTTAGCCATGGACACTGGCTTAGCATTTTTGACCAATGTGTCCAAGGGTTCGTTCATTCCCCGAATGAACCTCGCCATGAGTTGCTCTTCATCTAGAGGTGGTGAATATTTGAGTAGAAGAGCAAAGGCCTGGTGATATTCCTTGATGGTTTTGCTCCCCTGCTTTAGCTCTAAGAATTCGTTCATTTTGGTTTCCAAAAATACAGGGGGACAAAATCTCTTTCTCAAATAGGTTTTTAGGTGGTCCAGGACTGAGTATTTCTGTCCAGACGGTTGGTGTCACAGTGGTTCCTTCATGCTACCCGGGCTGTTTCCACTATTTTCAGCCTGGCAAGAGCCATTTTGCTCCGCTATGGTAGTATTTCTTCTCATAGATTATCTACTTAATCATTTTTCTAATTTTTGTGGAAATTAAACAGAGGATTAAGGAGAACCCTTATTTTATTTTATAAAGATTCTATATGCATCTATTTATGCATAAAATCTATTTCTGATGAAAGTCACACTTTTATCATCATAAAAATCATTTAGGTTGAAAATCGCTCTTTTATCATGGAAGAGTTTCTTTTATGCATATGTTTATGCATATAAATCATTTATGATGAAAATCACTCTTTTAATATAAAAGAATTTCTTTTATGCATATGTTTATGCATAAAAATCATTTATAATGACATTCACACTTTTGATATAAAAAAATATCTTTTATGCATAAAAATCATTTATGATGAAAATCACACTTTTGATATAAAAAAATATCTTTTATGCATATGTTTATGCATATAAATCATTTATGATGAAAATCACTCTTTTAATATTAAAAATATCTTTTATGCATAAAAATCATTTATGATGAAAATCACACTTTTAATAAAAAAATATCTTTTATTTATGCATAAAAATCATTTATGATGAAAATCATACTTTTAATAAAAAAACTATACTTTTATGCATAGAAATCAATAATGATAAAAGTAACACTTTTAAAAACAAATAATCTTTTATGCATACTTTTATGCATGAAAATCAATTATGATAAAAGTAACACTTTTATAATAAAAATAATAATCTTTTATGCATACTTTTATGCATACTTTTATGCATGAAAATCAATTATGATAAAAGTAACACTTTTATGTATACTTTTATGCATAGAATTCAATAATGATAAAAGTAACACTTTTATAATAAAATTTTTTTTCTTTTATGCACAAAAATCTATTTTGATGAAAGTAACACTTTCATAATAAAAGAAAATTATTCCTTTATGCATAAAAATCTATTTTGATGAAAGTAACACTTTTATAATAAAAGAAAATTATTCCTTTATGCATAAAAATCTATTTTGATGAAAGTAACACTTTCATAATAAAAAAATTCTTTCATGCATACTTTTATGCATAAAAATTAATAATGATAAAAGTAACACTTATAATTAAAAAAAATTCTTTCATGCACAAAAATCCATTTTGATGAAAGTAACACTTTCATAATAAAAGAAAATTATTCCTTTATGCATAAAAATCTATTTTGATGAAAGTAACACTTTCATTTAAAAAAAATATTCTTTCATGCATACTTTTATGCATAAAAATCAATAATGATAAAAGTAACACTTTTATAATTAAAAAAATTTCTTTTATACACAAAAATCCATTTTGATGAAAGTAACACTTTCATAATAAAAGAAAATTATTCCTTTATGCATAAAAATCTATTTTGATGAAAGTAACACTTTCATAATAAAAAGATTATTCTTTTATGCATAAAAAATAATCAATATGCATCTTCTATGCATGAAAATGACACTTTTAGAGTATAGAATTGATAGGAATTACTCTTTTAGCATAATAAAAGATAATACCTATTTCCAAAAATTTTGCCATAACCTCCTTTGTATGGCTAACCATTTTTCAAATT
This sequence comes from Cibotium barometz, assembly GCF_041138505.1. NCBI lineage: Eukaryota > Viridiplantae > Streptophyta > Polypodiopsida > Cyatheales > Cibotiaceae > Cibotium > Cibotium barometz. Next base: position 22,131,644 of record NC_141063.1, on the reverse strand, counting down.
TTCTTACTTAATTTTGTCTTAAAAATTTATGATGAAAATCACACCTGCAAACCTTGCTCAACCATTTGGCCAACTGAAACCAGATTCTTTGTTATGTTCGGAACGTGAAGTACATCTGCAAGGTACTTCACTTTGCCATCCTGCATAGACAATGGCACATCTCCAACATGGGCAATTGGATGAGCAATGTTATCCCCTGTTTCCACAAAACCTAGTCTTTCAAGGTTTTTCATCTCCTTGAACCACTCCCCATGACTTGTCATGTGGTTCGAAGCACCTGGATCCACATACCATATATCATTTTTTTGTGCTACTTCAACATTTTCAGACATGGCATTCACGACATGCTGCATAACAAACAACCTTTCATTATCCTCATTGTTTCTGCTTGAGGATGCATAGTTGTTATGCTGCACTTTCCCATTTTGCATGTCAGCCTACTTCTTATAACATTCTACCTGCACATATCCAGCTTACCACAATAAAAGCATTCACATGCATCATTATACTGCCTTTGCCAATTTCCATGTCCTCTTTGACTCCCCCTGCCTCTGAATTTGCCTCTTCCACCTGTGTGTTGTTGATGTTGTTGTTGTGTATTCTGGGACTGTTGTTGCTGCTTATGTGCTAGCCATAATTCTGATTACCTGTTCGGCCACCTCCTTGACCGCGTCCACGGCCTCCTCTACCTCGTCCTCTACCTGAACTTGTGTAGAAGGCCTGTTGCTCTGAACTGTTTTTGTTTTGTGAAGACTGTTGGTCTTCACCCAAGCTCTTCTCTTCTATAATCAGCATAAACACCAAATCTGTAAAGTTGGGAATGTTTTTTCGAGTCTGAATAGACTTCTTGAACGCCTTGTATTGTGGCCCGAGACCATGTAGACAGAATTCCACCTTGTCATCATCATCTACTGAAACACCAATAGATGCAAGGGATTCCACAATACCCTTTATCTTCAATGCATAGTCATTCACAGACATGCTCTTTTTCTCCACAGTATGAAGTTCATTCTTCAACTGTATCTTACGTGCCTTGGTATTTGTTTCATAGAGTTTTACCAAGGTGTCCCACACCTCCTTGTGGGACTTGGCATTCTGAATGTGCCCAATCATGGTGTCCTGTATACTAATGGAGAGCCAATACATAACTTTCCTGGCTCCTTGGTTCCAGTCTTTAAACTCTTTCACATCTGTAGAGCAGTCAGATTTATGTCCGATATCTCCGATGCCTCTTCATGCTCACCTTCTATGTAGTCCCAATAGCCCTTTCTCCCCATCAGGAAATTTGTCAACTTGAACCTCCAAGCATGGAAGTTATTCTTATCAAGCTTCTCAGCCACAATCTGTGTTATGCCATCATTTGATATCTTGCCAGACACATAATTTTACTAGAAACATCACTCTGGTTTGTCTTGCACAACTGCTATATTTCTGCAGCGGTACTGTAGTACTCTCAAATATCACAACCACCAGTGACTTTAATATGCATACATATACCCAATGGCAACTGTTGACCTCTTTGCAGCACCCACAGTGTCTGCACAGCCAATCTGTCTTCCTACAGTTCTTAAAACAAAGTTTTGCAGAGAATCGATGACTTACCCGCAGTGCTCGAAATCGCCTGCATTCTGAAAAACAGACGCGCCCGAAACGCGTTTTCTGCCCAAAAAACTCTATTCAATAGGACAATATAGTTGCCCTATAGCTTTACTCCCACGAAGAAAGCTCCTCAATCAGAGATCGTTTGTCGATGCCTCTCGTAGAGCTCCCGACAAGGATGTAGTCACCAACACAAATAGGGAAGAGTAGTTGAAGCTCTTACCCTCGTACCACTTCTTGTGGTTCTCTTGCAGCTCAGCCCTTAGCATGAACCAAGCTCTTACCCTCGTGCCACTTCCTGTGGTTCTCTTGCTTGCAGCTCAGCCCTTAGCATGAACCAGGCTCTGATACCATGAAAAGATGCAGGGGGGAAGAGAGCTTGAGCTCTTGCAAGCACACACACACTCACAAAACCCTAATAAAGAACACACAAGATAGATCTTCTTCTACTTCACTCAACACTCAACACACCATATACAAGATAAGAGTACTCACAATATGAAAGGTACTCAACCAATACATACAAGGGTTCTCTATAGTGTGAACCCAACTAAATGAGTTGGTGCTATAACTATGCCAGTCTCTAGAATGGCTGTCACACAGCCTGTCATTCCACTGGCCGCATATCACCCAAGATCTCACCAACCATGCCAGTGGTGTAAGTGTGGGGCCTATCCCCCAGGCGGGTCATCAGTGTCCATCGCCTCACTAGACGAGCTCGATATCTCAACAGTCTTGTCCATACAGAGCTTTGAAAGGACTCATCCCGATACTTCGGTGATAAGAAGCATTGTAAGCAAATTCGACTAGGTGCAGATAGCTTAGCCACTTCTTGGGTTCCCTGCCCACAGCATGACCAAAGCATATCTTCGATTACTTGGTTCACCCTTTTTGTTTGACCATCGGTCTCAGGGTGGTAAGCTGTGCTGAGATTCAAGAAAGTTCCTACTGCTTCTTCGAAGAATGCAGTCCAGAATTTTGACGTGAATTTGGGATCTCGCTCACTTACTATTCTTCTGGGTAGGCCATGCAATCTGAAGATTTCCTTGAGGAACACTCTGGCCACATCCACTGCACTGTAGGTTTCTTTTACTAGAATCAGATGGGCAACTTTGATTAGTCTGTCAACTACCACAAATATGGAGTTGTAACCTAATTGCACTAAAGGTAGTCCAGTAATAAAATCCATACTGATACATTCCCACTTCATTTGGGGGATGTCTAATGGATGTAACTTTCCATGCATTTTTACTCTCTCGACTTTGACTTTCTGACATATCAGGCATTGACGTACATGATTAAGTACATCCTTTTTTAGTCCAAGCCAAAAGAAGCTTTTCTTTACAAACATGTAGGTCTTGATGATGAAACATGGATGTCCTGCTATAAGGGTATCATGAGCTTCATTTAGAATTTGACCCTTAGTTCCCTCATCATTGGGAATGCATAATTCCTTCATCCAAGTCGTACCCTTGAACTCGGTTCCTAAGAAGTTTTTCTTTCCTGCATAAGTAGGGTAGCAATAGGGCCAAAGAATCTATCCTGCATGATCTTCTCTCTTGCTTCATTAATCAATGGATTTATCAATGGATTTGACACCACTGTGCAAGCAAGGAGGTGTTTCTACTGAGGGCATCTGCTACCACATTTTCTTTGCGTGGGCGGTACTTGCCTAGGTCTGCATCCACCTTCTTTGGCGCATGTTGAGATCCTTTTGAGTGAAGATCCACCTTCTTTGGCGCATGTTGAGATCCTTTTGAGTGAAGATCCACTTTAAGCTCTGATGATCTATTCATCAAAGTGAATCTTTGACCCAGTAGGTAATGTCTCCACAACTTTAGGGCATAGACTATACTGAAAGTAGCTCCAGGTCGTGGACATCATAATTTCTCTCATGCGTTCTGAGTTTTCGGGATTCATAGGCCACTGCATGACCTTCCCCTGCATGAGCGCACCTCCCAAGGCAAAACCACTGGCATCAGTTTACTACCTCAAAGGGTAGAGAGAAATTTGGCAACTTTAGAATGGGATTGGTTACCAAGGTGGTCTTTAGCTTATCAAAAACGCTTTGACACCTGGCAGACCATTGAAACGGGGTATTCTTCTTGAGAAGATTAGTCAGGGGGGAAGCTATGAGAGCATACTTAGGTATAAAAATTCTATACTAACCAGTTAATCCCAAGAATCCTCTGACATCTTTCACTGTGGTTCAGGCCAACAATCTATGACTGCTTGGACTTTTGCGGAATCTAGAGAAATTCCGTCTTTGGATACCAGAAAGCCCAAGTATTCAACATGGTTGACAGAGAAAGTGCATTTGCTCTTTTTTGCAAAGAGTTGGTGCTTCCTTAGAATCTCAAGAACTTTATGGACGTGAGCTTCATGGTCAGGTGCATTATTTGAGTAAATCAAAATATCATCAAAGACAACAAGAACAAAATCATCCAAGTATTCTCTGAGAATGTCCTGCATTAGACGATTGAATGTAGCTGGGACATTTGTCAATCCAAACGGCATGACAGAAAATTCATAGTGCCCATAGCGAGTATTGATGGCTCTCTTCAAGATATCTTGCTCATTAATCATTATCTGGTAATACCCTAATTTGAGATCTATCTTTGTGAAGATCTGGGCTCCATTTAGCCTATCCAAAAGCTTATCAATTTTGGGGACATGATACTTATTCTTAACTGTCAGCTGATTGAGACCTCTGTAATCCACACATAGTCTTAATGTTCCATCCTTCTTTTTTCGAAAGAGAACTGGCACTCCCCAAGGTGAAACACTGGGTCTTACAAACCCTTGTTCTAATAGCTGCCTAAGCTATTCCTTGAGTTCAATGGCTTCAGGGATTGGCATTTTGTATGTGTGTTGGGCTACTGTGGCTGAGCTCCGGGGGTCAATTCTATCTCACGATCTACTTCCCGAATCGGAGGCATCTCAGCTAGCTCTGTTGGGAATAAATCATCATACTCAACCATTCTGGTTCTTTAGCCTTTAACTTTGTGTCTACTGGATTCATTTTGACAACATAAATGAGCTGCTTCTTTCTAAGTCCTTTCAGTAACCTAGAAGCTCTTACTAATTGCAGATCTGAGGATCCAAAAATTCCAGTTCCTTGAACTTTGTTCCCGTGAAGGTCACGGAAGGAAATGATTGACGATTTGGCCCTTGGTTTTCAATTGCGGCATAAATCTGACCTCTTTCCTCTTCCTCTACTTCTGCTATCGTAACTGCTCTAGCTACTGCAGATTGGGGCGGAACTCTTTCTCTTTGTTACCCCAATTCTCGGAGGGAGTTCTGAGATTACTCTGAACAGAGGCAGATGGTTGAGCTGGAGTCCTCCTGGGATTGCCCTAATTTTGTGGCGAGACGGACCTGATTTGACTAATACGAAGGGGCTGGTCTCTACACTTTGGATCCTTGACTTCCCTGTCCTCTTGACATGGCAGGAGTCGGCGGGGGCAGTCGTTATGGTGACCGAAACCCTGACACCCAAAACACCTGTTCTCACTTCTAAGCTCATCCCTCTGAATCCTTGAAAGAGGTGGGGCTCCTGAGAAAGTGTTCTGAGGGAAGGGTCTTCCTTCACTTCTGAATTTCCCAGCATCTTGATTCTTATCAGGGCCTTGCTGTCTCTTTGGGGGTGGATAGTTTGAAGCACTTCCCGGGGTTTAGAACCTTTTAAAGTTTGAGGGTGCAGGCTTCGGCGGGACCTTAACAACAAATGCTTTGGCAAAGTCCTTTGCCATTCTGACAGCTTCTGCCATTGAGATTGGTTTGGCATTTTTCACTAAAGTGTCTAATGGCTCGTTCATCCCTCGAATGAATCTGGCCATCAGTTGCTCTTCATCCAAAAGTGCAGAATATTTGAGGAGAAGGGCAAATGCCTGATGGTATTCTTCAATCATCCGGCTATCTTACTTCAGTTCCAAGAACTTATTCAATTTCGTTTCCAGGAAGCCCGGAGAATAGAACCTCTTCCTGAGGTAAGCTTTAAGATCTGACCAAGTCTGGGTATTTCGGTCGAGACGGTTTGTCTCTCGCAATGGTTCCTCCATGCGACCTTGGACGTTTCCACAATTTTCAATCTGGCGAGAGCCATCTTGCTCTTCTCATTATAACCGGTTACATCAAAATACTCTTCCATTGCCTTGATCCATTTTTCCACTACTTCTCCTAACTGTTCCCCTTCACCCTTTGAAGGGACCAGGTTGGGAAAACGGTGCAGGGCTTTACGAACGTCCGGATCTAACTCTTCATCATTGGTAAGAGGATTCGGCTGCCTACCACAAGCCGCACGCCTCATGATTATGACAAAACAATATTTTTGTCAACTTAACTTTGTCATCATATTTATGACTATTTAATTTTTGAGATTTATTTCTTAAACAAATAAATATTCCATCAATTCTTAAAAATAAAATTCACTCTGATAATTCTTGAAAACGAAATTCACTCTGATAATAAATATTCCATCATAATTCTTGAAAACAAAATTCACTCTGATAATTTTATTAACCAATATTCACAACCACGAAAACAATTTGAAATCTTTTGCAAAACGTCATTTATTATCAAAAGTTTTTGATATATACATAGAGCGTCTCAGCTCCAAAAGTCACCGCCTCAATCGGTATGCATAAAAAGGCGATACTGCAATGGAGACATGCTATAATATACACGATTCATCACTAATAATGGTGCTGTAATTCTTCTCCTAAGAATAAATCGTCTAAGAAGTCTAAAAATACAGCAAGAAATTCTAAAATTTCGGGTTGAGTGATTATAGAGTTGTACATAATGAACAACTCCTGGCCTTATCAAGATCATGGCCAACGAGATATTCTCTCTAAGTCTCTGTCATTGATTGGTATTGACGTGAATACTTTGCCCTCTAGAGAACCACGTATACTGACATCGCTCTACTAGATCAGGAAAGTATCCTCAAAGTGATGAGCGTCTCACTCTGCTTTCTCGGGTTGTAGTGGAGTTGATGAGATTTTTGAAAAGGCAAAGGCGATCGTATCTTGACTCTGGGAGAGTCCAAGATTGCTAGACAGATTTGGGGTATCCATCTAAAAATCCAGTTCAATTTATGAGTTTTAAATTCATAAAGTTCATTTCAAACATAATCTTAACAAGTGAAAACATTATTTCTCAGATTTACTTTAAAATTTTAGGCAATTTCTGCTACTGTTTCGTAAGTTTACAACATCACCTGATACTAGCTGTGAGACCCCTCTGCCCCCTTCGCGCACCAGTTTTCCAATTTTGCTAGTATAGCGAAAGTAGCTTCCTCTTACGTGGGGCAAGATTTTCCACTCGGGGCCTCGCCCTCGAATGTCTGGACAGGAGACTAAACTGGTGGTCATTCCGAAACCGAAACTGGGAAAATTTTCCTTGCCCGAAAAACGAGGACGATTCCACCCTTTTGATTTTTTAAACGAATTTTCTAACGGGGTCAAGAGACTAAACTATCCTTCACGTGATTAAACCAGATAGAAGGAAAACTATCACTGACTTAGATTGAAGAAATCAACGCTTTTTTTCCTAACTGAAATTAGACACAGCCGTTGGTCTAATCATTTGAGAAAATCAATGCTTTTTTCCTAGCCGAAGTCAGGCAGCACAGCCCCATTGATTTACTCGTTTGAGAAATTCTTTAGGTTTTTATTTAACTACTCGAATTCTAAACGTATTCCTATTATTTCAATTTAATTATTAAAACTCCACTGATTCCAGCCTAACCCCATCCGGCCCATGGGTTAGCCACCACCCAACCACTGGAATTGGTAGAACAAGAGACAATTACTCACCCACCCATAATTGAATGCCTTTCTTAACTTTTGTTTTCGAATATAGATACACACACACTCCTCTTTAAAACTTTAATTTATAAAATAATCAATTGACAAACAGTTATTGGTTACAGATATCATAACTCAAAAAAATTCCATCCAGTCTCTTGTTTCTCAAAAAACAGTATCACTCTAGACTCTCCGTTGGGACCAACTGGTCACAGCAACAACGAGATCCAGTATCAGATTACAATAATCATTTCGTCCATCATACATATCTTTCACGACATACGCATGGGTGTCATAGGCACCGTGAGCCCATGCATTGCCTGGTCTCAGAACCCTCCAGGATCCTCCTTAGGTGTCCTGGCACTTCACTCACGGACCGCTTCGTCGGCCCTTGCCCATCATATCGAAAGTGCACCATTTTTCAACCATACCGAGGCTGGTCAAGACCTGGGCAGGCTTTGCCCGCGTGAGCCGTCCTTTGAACACTCCCCACCACCAACTATTGTTGCAACCGAACTTCCCTTAGAAAAACATATACCAAATGCTCCCTCCAGCATTCTGGCGTAAGACAGTCCTCTAAGAAAACAGGGTTTCTATGCAAGTTTTCAGTTTGATTTTCTTTTGAATATAAGGAGTATTTCTTAAATCAGTATCCCCAAAACTTCTTGATCGAAATTTTGAATTTCATACCAGAATTCCTTGAATTCTATAACCTTGATCCATAGATCAATTTGAAGGGTCTCAAACTTAGTTTCAGATTTGGCGAGAGTTTGTGTATTTTTCTAAATTGGTCACACCTTCTTTCTTCAAAACTGACGAAGGAGTTTGATCTTGGTCATAGTCTGATTCAAGGTTCGAGTCGGATAAGATTCTTCTTGAATTATCTTTCTCGAAAAGGTTTGATAATTCAGTTACTATTTTACTGAATTTCTTTCTTTGAATATTCACTTAACTGATTTCTAATTTAGTTACGAATTCTAATGAGAAATAAATTAATCATTTATCTGAATATTTCAATCTCGATAGATTTCTTAAATTTTCTTTTTTCAATCCGTGTGAATATAAAACGATAGAAATTTCTCTCTTAGAGTATTTAATTATTTATTTATCAAATACTCATAGAATTTAAACATAGAATTTAAGAGAATTATAATTTTGATTTAAAAAAAAATTCTTTATACATCTATTTATGCATAAAAATCAACTTTAATGGGAATAACACTTTTATATAAAAGAAAATCCTTTTATGCATCTATTTATGCATAAAATCAAATTTAATAGGAATAATACTTTTAAAATAATAAAAAAATTTATGCATCTATTTATGCATAAAAATTAATTTTTATAAGAATAATGCTTTTATAATAAAAAAAATTTTCTTTATGCATCTTTCTATGCATAAAAATTAATTTTAATAAGAATAATACTTTTATAATAAAAAATTTTCTTTATGCATCTTTCTATGCATAAAAATTAATTTTAAATTTAATAAGAATAACACTTTTATAATTAAAAAAATTCCTTTATGCATCTTTCTATGCATAGAAATCAATTTTAATAAGAATAACACTTTTATAATAAAAAAATTTCTTTTATGCATCTTTCTATGCATAGAAATCAATTTTAATAAGAATAACACTTTTATAATAATAAAAAATTTCATTATGCATCTTTCTATGCATAGAAATCAAATTTAATAATTAATATCAGTGATATACATGCATATTCATAGGTGAATATGTACATGAAGTAATTAGAATATTTCTTTTAGATGCAAAAATGGTGGGATTTACTCTTTTTTGGAATAACATAAAAACAAACTTTCTTTTACACAAAATTCTGGAAAATTTCTTTATATGGTTGATCATTTCTCATTTTTATCTATCTACACTTATTTTAATTGACCCAATTTAGAATTATAGGACTCTAATCTATACAATTTTTTAAAATTCAAGAGAGTAAATAATAAAAAGAGTTTAATTAATCACTTAGTTAATCTTTCTAGAATTAAGAAAAGCTGGAATGTAAAGAAGAGAAGGGGGTGGCCTTTTCATCAAAGGCATAGCATTTGAATTTAATTTAATAATTTGCAAAACATAAAGATCAAGAAAACCATAGATTTCTCATAAAAAACCGTAAACAAGTAAGAAAATTAGCTTACATGGAGCTTGTAAGCTCTCCTTTGGCTTGAGGGATTGAGGGTTCTACTCTTGTTTGAAGCAAGAGTGGTCACCAATTCATTTGGAGAGGATTAGGCCAAAAATAATTGAATTATTAAAAAATTCAATGTAGATGGCAGGAGTAGAGTAATAGTGCATAAACACCATTAAGCTTTTACAAAGGGGGAGGCTTCTATTTATAGGAAAAAGTGAGCCTCTAACCAAGCAAACTAATTCTAGAATTTTCCAAATCACTTTGGTCAATATTTTACCATTTTTGGGTCAGTTTAGCTTACTTTTTGGATCCAGTTCTGAAACAGGAGAGAGAAGAGATGAAAATATCTCATTTTATTGATTAACAATTGGGGGTAATGATGAGAAAAAGGTGCCTACTTCATGAGGGGAGATCCCTACTCTGTGTTAAAATTCAGTTTTTTAATTCTTTTCTTTGGTCCTTAGTCCACTCTTCATCTTATGTGAGCATTTACTCATTTTTTGTTTTGGGGGAGGGGGGTTTCTTTTATTCTTCAATTTATCTCCTCCCTACATTTGGATTAATCTTATTGGTCCATAGGAACCTTAATTGGACCATAATCCAAAAATTTTAGAAAATCTTGACCCTTAGGCTAAGGTCTTTTGTGCACATTATAATTTATTTCTAATGCACCTTAGGAATTTCTTTTTAAACTTCTGTTTCAAAAAAAATTATTTTAATAAGAAGGGATATTTTTTCATTCAAAGATATCTAAAAACTGAATTCTCTCTCTATAATATTTTCTCTCTCTAGGCCAAAACAGATAGAAACAAGATCTTTTATTATTCTGAAAAGGAGATTGATTACAGGGGAAGAAACTAGACATCTTGAGGGGCTGGGGGGAATCTTACACTGACCTTCCACTGTCTCCTCGGGCCCCTCATCAAACCTTCTTCCTCTTTTTTTCTTCACTAACACTCTCTTTATGCCAATACAATATTAACTTAAGTGAGGAACTAACCAAGGGGATTTAGCCCTTATATAGCAAAATACTACTTGTCGTCGCTAACCCTAACCCAACTATTATTATGGCTGTATTCAAGGGGACCCTCAAACTTGAGAAGAGTCAATCCATGTATATCTACCCCCTACACACCATTGTGCTTAATTTTTGATTATAGTGCTAGGATACTAATTAATTCTACTAACTTTAGTGAGGGGGAGGAGCCTATAGAACTAATGAAACTATCTATCCCCAATTCTTTTATCGCTCCAGTTCTTAAAATTCGAGAAAGTTTTAATTGGATGCTATTGAAGCCATGTGGGACATCCTCCTTATGGTATTCTCTACATTTTTTATCTTATTTGTGTACAATTACAAAATTTATTAACAACATTAGCCTATGAATTTAAAGAAGTGCACATAGAGTATCCCAGATCCCTTTGATGATACTGCACATCCCATTACACATGTCGGTAAAGTGCCAATGTCTATGCGAGATGGCAAAATGAAGTACTTGGTAGATGTACTTCATATTTTAAATATTACAAAGAACCTAGTTTCTATTGGATAGATTGGGTTGAGCAAGGTTTACAACAAGTGAGGTTTAATCCTCAAGGATGTTTTACGGAAGACTTTAAAAATTAGTGTCACTTGGTTGCGAAAGGGTAACAAAAATGGCAAGATATTTACTTTGGATGTAAACATGTATAAGGTGAAGGCATCCATGTTTGTGCATGGAACAGGTGTCACTGCACATATTGACACATGGCACAAGTGCATTGGTCAAGTGAATATACAGCTGAAGTCTATGTAGGCCTAAAATATTGTTGCAGGTTTGCCAAAGTTTAAGGGTGATGGTATATATAAAGTATGTGAAGGATGCCATCTTGGTTAGCAAGCTAAACATGCTTTCTCACATGAAAAGCATGTCAGTGTAAGGCTATTAGATGTTATACATTCAGATGTATGGGGACTGACTAAGACTGTAGAAATTTGCAGGTTGTAGGTATTATGTTACATTTATTAATTGATTGCACTAGGAAAGTGTGGGTTTATTTCACGAAGAAGAAAAGTGAGGTGTTCACTCACTTTTAGAGATTTAAAGTCTTGGTTTTGAGAAGGAAAAAGGCATACAAGTAAAATGCTTGAGATCAGATAGTGGGGGAGAGTATTTCTCCAATGAGTTTAGTGATTTCTTGAGAAATCATGGAATCAAGAAACAATTTACGTAGGTACACTCCACAACAGAATGGTGTTGTAGAAAGAAAAAATAAGCACATTGCAAAAGTGTCACATGCCTTGATATCTGAAAAGATTATGCCTTGATATCTGAAAAGATTATGCCACATTATTTTAGGTAGAAGAAATATAGCAACTATTGTGCACATTATGAATAGGACCCCCACTGCACCAGCTATTCATGGTATGATGCTTGAACAGAATTTTTTAGGCATAAAATTGGATGTGTCTCATTTGAAAGTGTTTGGGTGTATTGCATATGTACATGTTCCCGACCAAAAGTGAGAACAAATTTGGAACCAAAGACAGAGAAATGCATGTTCATTGGTTATGCTTTGGAGTAGAAAGGTTATAGATGTTATAACCCTACCACTCATGAGATGTGAGTAAGCAGAGATGTCTTTGATGAGATGAGTAGCTAGTAGTGAAGGTAACAAAAGATGTAGATGTAAGAAGTACTAATGTTGCACCATTGTAAAGCAGCAATCACATGTGCTTAGTGGACCTTAGAGAGTCCTTTAACAGTGGATCTAGTGTTAGTTCATGGTCAGGCAAGTAGATACACATATATCACGCAAAAGAAAGGAAAAGGTAGATCAAGCTTTTATGCTTGATTTATTAAAAGGTCACTCATATGTGGATGGTGACTCTAGTGGCTCTAAGAAGAGCCTTGATGAGAAGCTTGGCATTCTGTCTGTGGTTACTCCTGGTGTAAAGAGAAGTAGGGTTGTTTTGAGGACACCTAACACTGATCTAGGTGTACATAGGTCTATGAGGATTAGGTGCCCTATTGACATGCTAAGATATGATGGATATACAACCCATGATTATGCTTACATGGTTAAAGTAATACAGGAGTTGGAACTCACTTGTTTTGAGCAGGCACTTAGAAATAAAAAATGGGAAGATGCCGTGAATGAGAAGATGGTAACATTGGATGCAAATGCAACATGGGAGTTAGTGCCTTTGCCTAAGGGAAAGAAGGCAATTGGATGTAAGTGGATGTATAAGGTCAAGCATAATGCAGATGGTTCAATGAGTAGGTATAAGGCGAGATTATTGCCAAGGGCTATACACAGACCTATGGCATTGACTATGAGGAGACATTTAGCCCAGTTATGAGAATGGCAACCGTGAGAGTTGTCATTACTATGGCTGCAGCAAAGGGTTGGTCTTTACATATCAGATAGATGTAAAGAACACCTTCTTGCATGGTGATTTGCAAGAAGAAGTATATATATAATGCAGCCACTAGGTTATGAGAGTGATGCACACCCAGATAGATGTAAAGAACACCTTCTTGCATAGTGATTTGTAAGAAGAAGTATATATAATGTAACCACCACATTATGAGATTGATGCACACCCAGATTTTGTGTGCAAGTTATGCAAAGCCTTATATGGCTTGAAGTAAGCACCCAGATCATGGTCAAACAAGATTAGGGAGTATATTGTTGTCATTGGATTTCAGATATCCAATGTGGATTTTTCACTTTATGTGAAAAAGACAGATAGAGGGATCATGCTATTAGTCATTTATGTGGATGACTTGATTAATCATCACTGGTGAGACAATGATGCTGACATACATGATGTTAAGAGGCTTTTGGAGTAGAGAAGTTTGAGATAAAGGATTTGGGTAGGCTATGGTATTCTTTGACATAGAGGTGGTGAGATCACCTCATGGCATTTTGTTATTTACAGAGGCAGTATGGCTTGGACATATTGTTACAAAACACAAAGCTTCCCATAGATACAAGTGAGCTTTTGGAGGATCCCACTACGTAGTACAGGTGCATAGTGGGTAGCTTGATCTACATGACTTGCTAGGTAGACTTGAGCTATGCTGTTGGACTTGTGAGTCAGTTTATGCAAGTCCCTAGGAAGCCACACTTGGTTTGGCTAGATGGATTCTAAGGTACATAAAGTCCACAATTGATAATGGACTTTTCTATGAATCTGGTACTATGAATCTGGTACTATGAATTTGGTACAGAGATACAGCTACATGGGTACATAAAGTCCACAATTGATAATGGACTTTTCTATGAATCTGGTACTATGAATCTGGTACTATGAATTTGGTACAGAGATACAGCTACATGGGTACATAAATGCTAATTGGGCTAGTAGTGTTACAGACAAGAGGTCTACCAGTGGTTTTATTTTTTCATTCGGGCTGCTATGAGTTGGAGCAATAAGAAATAGACAATCTTTGTTTTGTCAAGTACAAAGGCAGAGTACAGGGATGTTGCTATGGTAGCCTGTGACGTAGCTTAGTTTCAAAATCTACTTGTGGTGATATGGGTGAGCCCGTAGATAGGGTAGCTATCATTTATTATGACAACATGAGTAGCATACAGTTAACCAGTATACCATGCTAGAGCACATTGAGGTGCATTATCACTTTGCAAGGGAGAAGATTCTAGAAGGTGATATAAATTTGGTATATGGTAGCAAAGAGGATTACGTGGCTGACATCTTCACTAAGGCATTGAGCGTGCAGAGAAGCTCCACAAGTTTAGGAGCTTACTTGGAGTGCAGTAGTGTGTGGAGTTGAGCTCAAGGGGGAGTGTTGAGATATCGAGCTCCACTAGTGTTACAGACATTAATGACTTGTCTGGGTGATAGTGAGATTATGGTTGATATGCTGCCAGTGGATGACAGGCTGTGTGTGACAGCCACTTTTTTGGAGTACTAGAGTTATGACATAGTTATAGTGCCAACTCATATAGTCGAGTTCACACGATGGACCGACCATTGTATGTAGGAGAGTACTTTTCCATATAGTACGTACTCATATCTTTTTAGTTATATGGTTGTAGAGAAGAGAAGTCTTAGAAGATATAAGAAAATTCAGCCATCCATCTCTCTTGTGTGTGTGTGTGTGTGTGCGCGTGTGCATGTGTGTGTGTGTGTGTGTGTGTGTGTTTTCTTGCAAGGAACTCAAGCTCTCCATCTTCCCCACATTCTCTTTAGTCTTTGAGTCACCCAAATCTTAATAAAGTGTGTACACACTCACTTATAAATTAATGCTAGATTCTAAGGGTCAAGTGTGTGTTAATCTAACTCCATTTTTTAAGCTAACAGTGGTATCAGAGCCAAGCTTTCCATAGCTTGGTTTTCTATTTCAAACATTACCATGTTTAAGCTTTCACGCTTTCCGACTTGACTTCTCCATTTCTTCACCAATAGTCGATCCATGGATAGAATTTTTTGATTTTGCAATCGCTCAAATGTACAATTGTTTTCAGCATAATCGTTTCTCGGGTACAATCATCGATTCTATAATCTTTGGTATCTTCAATCACTCAAATGTACAATTGTTTTCAGCATAATCGTTTCTCGGGTACAATCATCGATTCTATAATCTTTGGTATCTTCAATCGATTGATCCAATTGGTCAATTTCCTGATTCCGCTTTCTTCAATAATCACCACGATTCCTAGTTCTTTCAACGATTCCAAAAGTCAAATTGACAGCAATTCAACTCCACCAATTCTACTTCAGTGATCCAACTTCATCGATTCCACTTTTTGAAGCGATCTAACTTAAGTGATCCTCTTCACCAATCCAACCTCAATAATCCACCTTCACTAATTCAACTTTTCATATCGTCCGATTCTACTTTTTGTGATTGACTGATTCCACTTTCTTAGATCTACCGATTCCACTTTCTTAGATCGACCAATTCTACTTTCAAGGATCATCTGATTCTACTCTATTTGTGATCGATCAATTCCACTTTCAAGGATTGTCCAATTTAACTGATAATTTTTAACAGTTTGTAGATTGTTCACAATAGCACTTGCTAACTTAAGCTCAAATTTTTTTAACATCCTTTTCTCCTAAATTCAACAGTAGTCATGTATGGCCAATAACTCTGCAAATAATTTATTTGGTATTCTTTCCAAAGAGGACAAATTAGATGGGTTGAATCACTCCCTATGGAGTTTTATGGTGGTGAGAAATATCCTTATTGCAAAGGACTTATGGGATCTTGTCTCAGGGGGGTGATGAACCTCCCCCAAGCATAATTTCTCCTACTACTCAAAGGGGTGAAGGCCAAAAAACCTAGACTCAAGTCCCTCAAACTATTACTGATCAAAGAAGATGAGATTCACATAATGCTTAAAAAAGATAAAGGGCAATAAACAGGCCATAAATCTCTCATGCTTGGTTTTCTTTAGGCGTCTCTTATTGCTGTGAGCAGGCCCACTCTCCTATGCAGCATATACAAGACATTGCATAGTTGCAGGCCACATCTTCTACAGCACCGCAGGCAGCCAGCATAAACTTGTCTACGCAAGTCCATTCCTGATTTTCCTTTCAGGTTTTTCTCTTTAAGCATTCCTGAGTTTTTGAATTCTTGCATGCTTTTATTTTCTACTCTATGTCAATGTGGTCAAAACTTTAAGTCTAATCATAGATAATTTAATATGAGACAAAAATATGTGTACCTTGTTGTATCGTTGAATTTGATAATGGATGCGGTGATGTCCAAGTGCTAGTTGTCAAGATGGGAAAGTAGGTTTGTATTACATAAGCGACATGGACGTCAAGGAAAACTTGAAAAATAGCAAGACCATTTTAAATTCTTTAAGGGCGGGATAATTTGAATTTAAAATTGGGCGGGATAATTTGAATTTAAAATTGGGCGGGATAATTTGAATTTAAAATTGGGCGGGATAATTTGAATACTCTACCACATGCTAGAGCTGAAAAAATGCATTCTAGCTCTACCACATGGTAGAGCTGGAGTTGAAATGACTTAAACTAGTGCAAGATTACTTGAAATGAAAAACCATCCATCTAGTATTGTACCTCTATTCATAGCATAGCTTCTCCCCTCTCTCCTTGCTTGAAATTGTACTTTCCTGCTCTTACACTCTAAGCATGAGATCTATGCAAGAGAGCTCTCATAATAATGCAAGATGTAGCTCCTAATGCTCTTACTCTCTAAGCATGAGACTATGCATGAGAACTCTTTTACTTTTTACATGAGATCTATCCATGGGAGCTCTTATAATAATGCAAGATATAGCTCTATGTATGAGAGCTCTTATAATAATTAATGCAAGATCTAACTCTATGCATGCGATCTCTATGTATGAGAGCTCTTAATGCAAGACTTAGCTCTATGCATGAGAGCTCTTTCACTCTATACATGAGATCTATCCATGGGAGCTCTTATAATAATGCAAGATATTATAGCTCTATGCATGAGATGTATGTAAAAGAGCTCTTATAATAATGCAAGATATTATAGCTCTATGCATGAGATGTATGTAAGAGAGCTCTCATAATAATGCAAGATCTAACTCTATGCATGTGAGATCAATGTATGAGAGCTTTGAATGCAAGACCTAGCTCTATGCATGAGAGCTCTTTCACTCTATACATGAGATCTATCCATGGGAACTCTTATAATAATGCAAGACATAGCTCTATGCATGCGAGCTCTATGTATGAGAGATCTTAATGTAATACCTATCTCTATGAATGAGCGCTCTAATGCAAGACCAAGCTCTATGCATGGGAGCTTTATGTATGAGAGCTCTTAATGTAAGACCTAGCTCTTTGCATGAGAGCTCTAGTGCAAGACCAAAATCTCTATAGCTCTCATGCATGATATGAGAGATCTATGCATATGAGAGCTATTAATGCATGAGAGCTCTTACAATGCAAGAGGGATCTCATGCATGAGACCTCTTAGAATACAAGAGAGCTCGATGCATAAGATTTCATGTATGATAACTCTATATGCACCACATGGTAGAGCTACACCTCGAAGCATTCTATCTCCACATTGTGGTTTAGGTAGAATACAGCTCTACCAATGTCCCATTCAACCTCAGCCGGTTACATTCATTGAAGTCTAGCTCTACCACATGGTAGAGCTAGAAGAATGCATTCTAGCTCCACCACATGGTAGAGCTAGATTTCAAAGCATTCTAGTCAATACATTTATTAATCTTGCTCTGCCACCTGGTAGAGATAATATCCATTGAAAAACTAGCACTAGAATACTTTGAAGTCCAGCTAGAATGCATTTATCTAGCTCTACCATGTGGTAGAGCAAGACTAATAAATGTATTGAGAGCTCCAAGATGGAGTAATTGAGATAGAATGCTTTGAGGTCTAGCTTTACCATGTGGTGGAGCTAGAATTGCATTTGAGGTCTAGCTCTACCATGTGGTGGAGCTAGAACCGTAGAGGTAGAAAGCTTTGAGGTCTAGCTCTACCATAGTTACATTCAACCTCAGCCGGTTACATTCATTGAAGTCTAGCTCTACCACATGGTAGAGCTAGAAGAATGCATTCTAGCTCCACCACATGGTAGAGCTAGATTTCATAGCATTCTGGTCAATACATTCATTAATCTTGCTCTGCCACCTGGTAGAGATAATATCCATTGAAAAACCAGCACTAGAATACTTTGAGGTAGTCCAGCTAGAATGCATTTATATAGCTCTACCATGTGGTAGAGCAAGACTAATAAATGTATTGAGTGCTCCAAGATGGAGTAATTGAGATAGAATGCTTTGAGTTCTAGCTCTACCATGTGGTGGAGCTAGAATTACACTTGAGGTCTAGCTCTACCATGTGGTGGAGCTAGAATCGTAGAGGTAGAAAGCTTTATGGTCTAGCTCTACCACAGTTACATTCAACCTCAGTCGGTTACATTCTTTGAAGTCTAGCTCTACCACATGGTAGAGCTAGAAGAATGCATTCTAGCTCCACCACATGGTAGAGCTAGACCTCAAAGCATTCTAGCTCTACGATGTAGTCTAGATAGAATACAGTTATACCACATGGTAGAGCTAGACCTCAAATGCAATTCTAGAACCACCACATGGTAGAGCTGGATCTCAAAGCATTCAGTTCTACGAAGTGGTCTTGGTAGAATACAGCTCTACCACGTGGTAGAGCTAGATCAAATGCAATTAGCGTTATTGTAACCATGTGGTAGATTAAGACTAATAAATGTATTGAGAGCTCCAAGATGGAGTAATTGAGATAGAATGCTTTGAGGTCTAGCTTTACCATGTGGTGGAGCTAGAATTACATTTGAGGTCTAGCTCTACCATGTAGTGGAGCTAGAATCATAGAGGTAGAAAGCTTTGAGGTCTAGCTCTACCATAGTTACATTCAACCTCAGCCGGTTACATTCATTGAAGTCTAGCTCTACCACATGGTAGAGCTAGAAGAATGCATTCTAGCTCCACCACATGGTGGAGCTAGACCTCAAAGCATTCTAGCTCTACGATGTAGTCTAGATAGAATATAGTTCTACCACATGGTAGAGCTATCTGACCTCAAATGCAATTCTAGAACCACCACATGATAGAGCTGGACCTCAAAGCATTCAGTTCTACAAAGTAGTCTAGGTAGAACACAGCTCTACCACGTGGTAGAGCTAGATCAAATGCAATTCTAGCTCCTTGGTTCTTGTCATGTGAAGTATGTCTCTTCTTGGATTAATTGATCTTGTTGATGTGTATGGAACACAGCTAGATCGATGCATTCTTGCTCTACCACATTGTAGAGCTAGACCTCGAAGTTTTCTACCTCAACGATTCTAGCTCCACCACATGGTAGAGCTAGATCTCAATTGCAATTCTAGCTCCACCACATGGTAAAGCTAGATCTCAAATTACTCTATCTCTACAATGTGGTTTAGGTAGAATACAGCTCTACCAATGTCACATTCAACCTCAGCCGGTTACATTTATTAAAGTCTAGCCCTACCACATGGTAGAGGTAGAAGAATGCATTCTAGCTCCACCACATGGTGGAGCTGGACCTCAAAGCATTCTAGCTCTACGATGTGGTCTAGGTAGAATACAGCTCTACCACATGGTAGAGCTAGATCAAATGCAATTCTAGCTCCTTGGTTCTTGTCATGTGAAGTAGGTCTCTTTTTGGAGTAATTGGTTTTGTTGATGTGTATGGAACACAACTAGATCGATGCATTCTTGCTCTACCACATGGTAGAGCTAGACCTTAAAGCTTTAGACCTCAAGTGCAATTCTAGCTCTACCACATGGTAGAGCTAGACCTCAAATGCAATTCTAGCTCCACCACATGGTAGAGCTGGACCTTAAAGCATTCTAGCTCTACGATGTCGCTTAGGTAGAATACAGCTCTACCTCATGGTAGAGCTAGATCTAATGCAATTCTAACTCCTTGGATCTTGTCATGTGAAGTAGGTCTCTTCTTGGAGTAATTGGTTTTGTGTATGTGTATGGAACACACGTAGATTGATGCATTCTGCTCTACCACATGGTAGAGCTAGATCAAATGCAATTCTAACTCCTTGGATCTTGTCATGTGAAGTAGGTCTCTTCTTGGAGTAATTGGTTTTGTGTATGTGTATGGAACACACGTAGATTGATGCATTCTGCTCTACCACGTGGTAGAGCTAGACCTCAAAGCTTTCTACCTCTACGACTTTAGCTCCACCACCTGGTAGAGCTAGACCTCAAATGCAATTCTAGCTCCACCACATGGTAGAGCTAGACCTCAAAGCATTCTATCTCTACAATGTGGTTTAGGTAGAATACAACTCTACCACAGTTACATTCAACCGGTTATATTCGTTGAAGCTTAGCTCTACCACATGCTAGAGCTAGAAGAATGCAATTCTAGCTCCACCACATGGTAGAGCTAGACCTCAAAGCATTCTAACCCTACGATGTGGTCTAGGTAGAATACATTTCTACCACGTGGTAGAGCTAGATCAAATGCAATTCTAGCTCCTTGGTTCTTGTTGTGTGAAGTAGGGCTCTTCTTGGAGTAATTGGTTTTGTTGATGTGTATGGAACACAGCTAGATCGATGCATTCTTGCTCTACCACATGGTAGAGCTAGACCTCAAATCTTTCTACCTCTACGATTCTAGCTCCACCACATGGTAGAGCTAGACCTCAATTGCAATTCTAGCTCTACCACATGGTAGAGCTAGATCTCAAAAAACTCTATCTCTACAATGTGGTTTAGATAGAATATAGCTCTACCAATGTCACATTCAACCTCAGCCGGTTACATTAATTAAAGTCTAGCTCTACCACATGGTAGAGGTAGAAGAATGCATTCTAGCTCCACCACATGGTGGAGCTGGACCTCAAAGCATTCTAGCTCTACGATGTGGTCTAGGTAGAATACAGCTCTACCACGTGGTAGAGCTAGATCAAATGCAATTCTAGCTCCTTGGTTCTTGTCATGTGAAGTAGGTCTCTTTTTTAAGTAATTGGTCTTGTTGATGTGTATAGAACATAGCTAGATCGATGCATTCTTGCTCTACCACATGGTAGAGCTCGACCTTAAAGCTTTAGAGCTCAAATGCAATTCTAGCTCCACCACATGGTAGAGCTAGACCTCAAATGCAATTCTAGCTTCACCACATGGTAGAGCTAGACCTGAAAGCATTCTATCTCTACAATATGGTTTAGATAGAATACAGCTCTATCATAGTTACATTCAACCTCAGTCGGTTAAGCATTCTAGCTGTACGATGTGGTCTAGTTAGAATACATTTCTACCACATGGTAGAGCTAGATCAAATGCAATTCTAGCTCCTTGGTTCTTGTTGTGTGAAGTAGGTCTCTTCTTGGAGTAATTGGTTTTGTTGATGTGTATGGAACACAGCTAGATCGATGCATTCTTGCTCTACCACATGGTAGAGCTAGACCTCAAAGCTTTCTACCTCTACGATTCTAGCTCCAACACATGGTAGAGCTAAACCTCAAATGCAATTCTAACTCCACCACATTGTAGAGCTAGACCTCAAAGCATTCTATGTAAGATTCCTCCCCAAACCCCTTTTTGATGTCTAGTATCTTCCCCTGTAATCAACCCTCTTCAGAAATATAAAGACCTTGTTTCTATCTGTTTTAGCCTAGAGAGAGAAAAATATTCTAGAGAGAGAATATTCAGATTTTGAATATTTTTGGATAGAAAAATATCTCTTATAATTCAGATGAGTTCCCCTGAAATAGAAATTCAAAAAGAATTTTCCAATGTGCAATTGGAATTAATTGGAAATAGGTATAAAGAACCTTAGTCTAAGGGTCTAGATTTTCAGAAATCTTTAGACTATGGTCCAATTAAGGTTCCTATGGGCCAATAGCATCAATCCATGTGTAGGGAAGAGATAAATCCAAATTTGTAAAAAAGAAGATACCCAAAAATGAGTAAATGCTCACATAAGGTGAAGAGTTGAAAATGTACAAGGTTTATTAGTAAAAAACTATGAGCAATATTAAAAATATGAGATATTTTGGGTATCCAAAAATGAGTAAATGCTCACATAAGATGAAGAGTTGAAAATGTACAAGGTTTATTAGTAAAAAACTATGAGCAATATTAAAATGATGCCATTATGACACATATGTAAGGAAGGGAAATTCTTTAAAGGAGGTGCATATTTCACATAAGATGAAGAGTTGAAAATGTACAAGGTTTATTAGTAAAAAAAAACTATGAGCAATATTAAAATGATTCCATTATGACACATATGTAAGGAAGGGGAGTTCTTTAAAGGAGGTGCATATTTCACATGCTTGAATGAGTTTTAAACTCATAAAAATTGAGATATTTCATCTCTCCTCTCTCCTCATTCAAGTCTAGTTCCAAAAAGTTAGCTTAACTGACCTAAAAATGGTCAAATATTGACCAAACTGATTTAGAAAATTCTAGAATCAGTTTGTTTGGTTAGGAGCTCAATTTTTCCTATAAATAGAATCCTCCCCCTTGTTGAAAAATAGTTAGTGTTTATGCATCGTTACTCTACTCCACCTAAGCCAAGAACTGTGAATTCATTTAATAATTCACTAGTTTTTGGAGCTTCCCTCTTTCTTCAATCCCCATTAGTGGCTCCATCAACATACTTAACCAATTGATTGGTTGGGGGCCTCTACCGTGAACAAAGAATCAAGCAAGTTGTAAGGTAATTAGTGAATATTGATCTTTCTATAATTTCTCAATGTTTCTCTCTTCTCAACCCCTCTCAAGCTTGAGAAGTTTAATTGGTATGGTTTTTTTTTAAAATACTATTGAAGTTTGAATAGTAGTGAAGAGTTACATAAGTTAATAAATGCTATTGAAGTTAATTTTCATTTATGTTTAAATTCTAATGATTTTTATGTAAATTCTCTCTCTCACTCAAGAAATGGTCATACTCATGACCCGTTCTCAATCCAAATCAAGCTTTTCATAAAGCTTTTCCTTAATCCAAGATTAAGCTATGCTTGAGGCCAATTTAATGGCTTTTTTCTATGCTTTTAGTTTATGCATATTGATGATTCAATCCACTATAGATTAATGATCCAATTAGAGATCATTTTAATTATTTTCTTAATGATAAGCTTTATCCCTTAGAAAAAATTGAGATTTATCAGTCATAGCAGCGGAGCTATGGCAAAATTTTTATAAAAATTATGCATAAAATAATTTCATTCAAAGCATAAAAAGAGGACTTCCTACCATATTCTAGGAATTATCATCCTAGATTAATTGAAAGAATTTCATTATAATCATGGAGAAATTGAATTTTAATATCATGCATAAAGGATAATTTTTTTATATCAAAAGTGTTACTTTTATCATTTTTAATTTTCATGCATAGAAGGATGCATAAAGGAAAATTTTTTTATATCAAAAGTGTTACTTTTATCATTTTTAATTTTTCATGCATAGAAGTATGCATAAAGGATAATTTTTTTATATCAAAAGTGTTACTTTTATCATATTGGATTTCATGCATAGAGGTATGCATAAAAGTTGAATATTTTATTATAAAAGTGTTACTTTTAGCATAATTGAATTTCATGCATAGAGGTATGCATAAAAGATATGGGAAGTGATAAGATATGATAAGATGCATGTGGATGTGGATGTGGATGTATGAATGTGGATGTATGGATGTGAATGTGGATGTGGATGTGGATGTATGAATGTGGATGTACGGATGTGGATGTGGATGTATGAATGTGGATGTATGGATGTGAATGTGGATGTGGATGTGGATGTATGAATGTGGATGTATGGATGTATGAATGTGGATGTATGGATGTGAATGAGGATGTAGATGTGGATGCATGGATGTAAATGTGGATGTGGATGTATGGATGTATGCATGTAGATGTGGATCATGAATGTGGAATGTATGGATGTGAATGAGGATATAGATGTGGATGTATGGATGTGAATGTACATGTAGATAAAGATGTATATATGTGAATGGTAATGTGGATGTGGATGTATGTATGCATGTGGATGTGGATATGGACGTGTATGTATGAATGTGGATATGGGATGTGGATGTATAAATGAGGATGTGAAAATGGAGATAAGCATGTAGATGTGGATGCATGAATGTGGATGTATGGATGTGAATGAGGATATAGATGTGGATGTATGGATGTGAATGTGCATGTAGATATGGATGTATATATGTGAATGGTAATGTGGATGTGGATGTATGTATGCATGTGGATGTGGATATGGATGTGTATGTATGAATGTGGATATGGGATGTGGATGTATAAACGAGGATGTGAAAATGGAGATAAGCATGTAGATGTGGATACATGAATGTGGATGTATGGATGTGAATGAGGATATAGATGTGGATGTATGGATGTGAATGTGCATGTAGATATGGATGTATATATGTGAATGGGAATGTGGATGTGGATGTATGCATGCATGTGGATGTGGATATGGATGTGTATGTATGAATGTGGATATGGGATGTGGATGTATAAATGAGGATGTGAAAATGGAGATAAGCATGTAGATGTGGATGTATGGATGTGAATGTGGATGTGGATGTGGATGTATGAATGTGGATGTATGGATGTGAATGAGGATGTGGATGTGGATGCATGGATGTAAATGTGGATGTGTATGTATGGATGTAGGCATGTAGATGTGGATGCATGAATGTGGATGTATGGATGTGAATGAGGATATAGATGTGGATGTATGGATGTGAATGTGCATGTAGATATGGATGTATAGATGTGAATGAGAATGTGGATGTGGATGTGGATGTATGTATGTATGTATGTGGATGTGGATGTATGAATGAGGACGTGATAATGAATGTATGCATGTGGATGTGGATATGGATGTGTATGTATGAATGCGGATATGGATGTGGATATGGATGTGTATGTATGAATGTGGATATGGGATGTGGATGTATAAATGAGGATGTGAAATTGGAGATAAGCATGTAGATGTGGATGTATGGATGTGGATGTGGATGTGGATGTGGATGTATGGATGTGAATATATGATATGTGATGTGAAGGAATCTGAAGTGAAAGAGATGGAAAATGATATGATTGGATGAGTACACATATAAATGAAATGTGGAATAAGTAATGTGGATTGCATGAGGGATAATGTGGAAAAATGAGAGTTAATATAGAAATTGTATTTGTAAACTGTTTGTAAATGCTGTTTGTAAATGGCTGTTTTATGTCAGGAATGCTGGGAAAGCATTTTGACCGTCTTGTGATTAAGGTCGTGGAGACCTAACTGATAAAGTTGCAACTGCTGACGGAGAGTCAATGGAGGACGTCTCGCGTAGCAAGGTCGGCCGAGGTCTTGACCAGCCTCGGTTCGATTAAAATGGTGAGCTTCCGGTACGGTGGATGAGGGACCAAGGAAGCGGCCTATGAGTGAAGCGCTAGGTCACCTGCGAAGGATCCTAGAGGGTGCTGACCATACGGTGCTCGGGCTCTGGGTCGCCCAGGATACCCACGCGTGCGTCGAGGAAGATATTGGAACAAGGAGTAAGAGTTGTTTTGTGAAAACCGGGCATGGATCTGGTTGACTGACCTTGCTGGTCCTCAACGGATGAGTCCATGGCTCTTTTATATGGATCTGTTGGTTGATCTTGCTGATCTTCAACGAGAGTCCATCTTGATAAGTGATTATATTGCCGAGTATTATGGGCTAGGAACTATGGAAACGGCCTCTGTGTGGACAGGTGGTGAGCGTTCTAGTTGCCAATGATGCCATAGATACTCTGATGAAGGAATGATGGGAAATTATGAATCAACTGGAGAAATTGGGAGATTGTGATCAGTGGTACTATGGTTTCATTAAAGGATTGTTTTAAAGTTAGCTGATGCTAAGAAAAAGGCAATTTTCATATTGGGTGTGTAAGTGGTGTGGCTAGTTTTATGTTTGCATGAAATTCCGGCTAGGGGGCCTTGGAACTCTTTTCCTTGGTACCCGGGACAAAACCTAACCAAATTCCAAATTGGATCCCATCACTACAGTGGTTGGGCGGTTGGCTAACCCATGGGATCGGATGGGGTTAGGCTGGACTGATGGATCCGTAAACCGAGACTCAGTTTCTGTTATTACGATAGATGAAGTAAGTCCCGGATAGTAATTGTTCTATGGATAGGAATCAACGGCTGTGCCTCTTGATGGGGAAAAAAGCGTTGATCCCAATGATCCAAGTGCAAGTTTCTTCCTTGATCCGACCGAGTATCTTTATAGGTGCAGTTGGATCAGCGTGATCAGTAATGATCTTGACTACGTTAGAGTAAAAAATTATCCTGGTGGAATCGCCCATGCTTTCCGGGTAAGGGAAGTTTTTTTCCGGGTTCGGTTTGGAAAAACCGACGAATTAGTCTCTTGTCCGGATATCCGTGGACGAGGCCCCGAATGTGGGACCCCTGTCCCGTGCGAGAAGTGCTACTTCCGCTGCTAGTACCCGAATCCGTTGCTCGGTGGGAACAGGGGGATCTCACTGTAATGTAAGATTCCTCCCCAGCCTTCGAGGTATACAGGAGTAAGAATCTCCCTTTCTAATCTTATAATTATTCCCTCTCTAAAATAAAAGAAAGTTCTGTTTAACAAAGGAAGACCCTTTTCCTAGAATACTTCTCAAGAGTCCCACCTGTTTTAAGGATTCAGAACAATGAGTTCAGAAGTGAGAATCGATGTTTTGGATATCAAGGTTTTGGTCTTCATTCGAGTACGGCCAAAAGAAGTTCTTTATCTCTTGGGAAGTATATGAAGTTATCCCCCAAGATATTGTGAGCCTTATATCTGAATTCAATGAAAGTAGGTGACTTAGCCTACAAGCTTCTTTTATCTCTTCATCTCAAAATTCTTAATGCCTTCTATAGAAAAATGTGTCAAACCCAAATCATGGAAAGACGGTAAAACTTCAGTGGCAAGTTACCGTTGGCTTCTAAGTTACGCTAGCTCCTTCCTTTATATAAGTCGTAACTTTTACTTGTCGCTCACAGTAATCTTACTTCCATCGATCTCCTTTCTTTCTTAATCTCCTTCATGGCTTGGCAACAAGAACTAGTTTTATCCCTAATGATTTCTCACCTTCAAGACGCAAGGGAGTCTGTGAAGAAAGATTTTATAGAGCAGTATGAGCGCTCACTTTTCCCTCACTTGGGAACTTCTGTAGCGCAGACAAAATGGCGGACCTATCAAGACATAACTAGGGTAACACCCTGGGGTCAGCAGCACTTTCGTAACAATGTCCGCTTGGCCATGGTTATTGAAGCTTTGGGTTTGGGTCCCCGATACTACTGCGTCATGAGATCAAGGCATCCTGGGTTTTCTGAGCGGGTCTTCTTACTGGCGTGTTTTCTTCCTCATGAGAAGATATGCCTTTACCCCATTTTTGGCTTGCCTCTCAGAGGTCCTTTTGTTAGAACACCTCATACCACTGAGATAGGCGCAGCAATAACCCACAGAATCATTCCCATAGATGAGTTACCTTATACTTGTGCAGCTTGTGAGGACTGCTTTTGTGATCATATGATGGACGGGCTTATGGAAGTGTAAAGAGTTCTTCTATCTTTACTGTATAAGTTCCGAGAATGAATAAAGTTTAAATCTTGTTCTTATTTTGAATCTTGCTCTCTTTAAGACGTTTCTTGGTGGTTAATCTTGATTAAAATTTTTCTCTAAGTCTCATATTCGTGAATCTTGCGAAATTATCACAAGTTGCGAGATGAGGACATCTCGCGTTTTTTAAGTGGGGTAGAATGTAAGATTCCTCCCCAAACCCCTTTTTGATGTCTAGTATCTTCCCCTGTAATCAACCCTCTTCAGAAATATAAAGACCTTGTTTCTATCTGTTTTAGCCTAGAGAGAGAAAAATATTCTAGAGAGAGAATATTCAGATTTTGAATATTTTTGGATAGAAAAATATCTCTTATAATTCAGATGAGTTCCCCTGAAATAGAAATTCAAAAAGAATTTTCCAATGTGCAATTGGAATTAATTGGAAATAGGTATAAAGAACCTTAGTCTAAGGGTCTAGATTTTCAGAAATCTTTAGACTATGGTCCAATTAAGGTTCCTATGGGCCAATAGCATCAATCCATGTGTAGGGAAGAGATAAATCCAAATTTGTAAAAAAGAAGATACCCAAAAATGAGTAAATGCTCACATAAGGTGAAGAGTTGAAAATGTACAAGGTTTATTAGTAAAAAACTATGAGCAATATTAAAAATATGAGATATTTTGGGTATCCAAAAATGAGTAAATGCTCACATAAGATGAAGAGTTGAAAATGTACAAGGTTTATTAGTAAAAAACTATGAGCAATATTAAAATGATGCCATTATGACACATATGTAAGGAAGGGAAATTCTTTAAAGGAGGTGCATATTTCACATAAGATGAAGAGTTGAAAATGTACAAGGTTTATTAGTAAAAAAAAACTATGAGCAATATTAAAATGATTCCATTATGACACATATGTAAGGAAGGGGAGTTCTTTAAAGGAGGTGCATATTTCACATGCTTGAATGAGTTTTAAACTCATAAAAATTGAGATATTTCATCTCTCCTCTCTCCTCATTCAAGTCTAGTTCCAAAAAGTTAGCTTAACTGACCTAAAAATGGTCAAATATTGACCAAACTGATTTAGAAAATTCTAGAATCAGTTTGTTTGGTTAGGAGCTCAATTTTTCCTATAAATAGAATCCTCCCCCTTGTTGAAAAATAGTTAGTGTTTATGCATCGTTACTCTACTCCACCTAAGCCAAGAACTGTGAATTCATTTAATAATTCACTAGTTTTTGGAGCTTCCCTCTTTCTTCAATCCCCATTAGTGGCTCCATCAACATACTTAACCAATTGATTGGTTGGGGGCCTCTACCGTGAACAAAGAATCAAGCAAGTTGTAAGGTAATTAGTGAATATTGATCTTTCTATAATTTCTCAATGTTTCTCTCTTCTCAACCCCTCTCAAGCTTGAGAAGTTTAATTGGTATGGTTTTTTTTTAAAATACTATTGAAGTTTGAATAGTAGTGAAGAGTTACATAAGTTAATAAATGCTATTGAAGTTAATTTTCATTTATGTTTAAATTCTAATGATTTTTATGTAAATTCTCTCTCTCACTCAAGAAATGGTCATACTCATGACCCGTTCTCAATCCAAATCAAGCTTTTCATAAAGCTTTTCCTTAATCCAAGATTAAGCTATGCTTGAGGCCAATTTAATGGCTTTTTTCTATGCTTTTAGTTTATGCATATTGATGATTCAATCCACTATAGATTAATGATCCAATTAGAGATCATTTTAATTATTTTCTTAATGATAAGCTTTATCCCTTAGAAAAAATTGAGATTTATCAGTCATAGCAGCGGAGCTATGGCAAAATTTTTATAAAAATTATGCATAAAATAATTTCATTCAAAGCATAAAAAGAGGACTTCCTACCATATTCTAGGAATTATCATCCTAGATTAATTGAAAGAATTTCATTATAATCATGGAGAAATTGAATTTTAATATCATGCATAAAGGATAATTTTTTTATATCAAAAGTGTTACTTTTATCATTTTTAATTTTCATGCATAGAAGGATGCATAAAGGAAAATTTTTTATATCAAAAGTGTTACTTTTATCATTTTTAATTTTTCATGCATAGAAGTATGCATAAAGGATAATTTTTTTATATCAAAAGTGTTACTTTTATCATATTGGATTTCATGCATAGAGGTATGCATAAAAGTTGAATATTTTATTATAAAAGTGTTACTTTTAGCATAATTGAATTTCATGCATAGAGGTATGCATAAAAGATATGGGAAGTGATAAGATATGATAAGATGCATGTGGATGTGGATGTGGATGTATGAATGTGGATGTATGGATGTGAATGTGGATGTGGATGTGGATGTATGAATGTGGATGTACGGATGTGGATGTGGATGTATGAATGTGGATGTATGGATGTGAATGTGGATGTGGATGTGGATGTATGAATGTGGATGTATGGATGTATGAATGTGGATGTATGGATGTGAATGAGGATGTAGATGTGGATGCATGGATGTAAATGTGGATGTGGATGTATGGATGTATGCATGTAGATGTGGATGCATGAATGTGGATGTATGGATGTGAATGAGGATATAGATGTGGATGTATGGATGTGAATGTACATGTAGATAAAGATGTATATATGTGAATGGTAATGTGGATGTGGATGTATGTATGCATGTGGATGTGGATATGGACGTGTATGTATGAATGTGGATATGGGATGTGGATGTATAAATGAGGATGTGAAAATGGAGATAAGCATGTAGATGTGGATGCATGAATGTGGATGTATGGATGTGAATGAGGATATAGATGTGGATGTATGGATGTGAATGTGCATGTAGATATGGATGTATATATGTGAATGGTAATGTGGATGTGGATGTATGTATGCATGTGGATGTGGATATGGATGTGTATGTATGAATGTGGATATGGGATGTGGATGTATAAACGAGGATGTGAAAATGGAGATAAGCATGTAGATGTGGATACATGAATGTGGATGTATGGATGTGAATGAGGATATAGATGTGGATGTATGGATGTGAATGTGCATGTAGATATGGATGTATATATGTGAATGGGAATGTGGATGTGGATGTATGCATGCATGTGGATGTGGATATGGATGTGTATGTATGAATGTGGATATGGGATGTGGATGTATAAATGAGGATGTGAAAATGGAGATAAGCATGTAGATGTGGATGTATGGATGTGAATGTGGATGTGGATGTGGATGTATGAATGTGGATGTATGGATGTGAATGAGGATGTGGATGTGGATGCATGGATGTAAATGTGGATGTGTATGTATGGATGTAGGCATGTAGATGTGGATGCATGAATGTGGATGTATGGATGTGAATGAGGATATAGATGTGGATGTATGGATGTGAATGTGCATGTAGATATGGATGTATAGATGTGAATGAGAATGTGGATGTGGATGTGGATGTATGTATGTATGTATGTGGATGTGGATGTATGAATGAGGACGTGATAATGAATGTATGCATGTGGATGTGGATATGGATGTGTATGTATGAATGCGGATATGGATGTGGATATGGATGTGTATGTATGAATGTGGATATGGGATGTGGATGTATAAATGAGGATGTGAAAATGGAGATAAGCATGTAGATGTGGATGTATGGATGTGGATGTGGATGTGGATGTGGATGTATGGATGTGAATATATGATATGTGATGTGAAGGAATCTGAAGTGAAGAGATGGAAAATGATATGATTGGATGAGTACACATATAAATGAAATGTGGAATAAGTAATGTGGATTGCATGAGGGATAATGTGGAAAAATGAGAGTTAATATAGAAATTGTATTTGTAAACTGTTTGTAAATGCTGTTTGTAAATGGCTGTTTTATGTCAGGAATGCTGGGAAAGCATTTTGACCGTCTTGTGATTAAGGTCGTGGAGACCTAACTGATAAAGTTGCAACTGCTGACGGAGAGTCAATGGAGGACTTCTCGCGTAGCAAGGTCGGCCGAGGTCTTGACCAGCCTCGGTTCGATTAAAATGGTGAGCTTCCGGTACGGTGGATGAGGGACCAAGGAAGCGGCCTATGAGTGAAGCGCTAGGTCACCTGCGAAGGATCCTAGAGGGTGCTGACCATACGGTGCTCGGGCTCTGGGTCGCCCAGGATACCCACGCGTGCGTCGAGGAAGATATTGGAACAAGGAGTAAGAGTTGTTTTGTGAAACCGGGCATGGATCTGGTTGACTGACCTTGCTGGTCCTCAACGGATGAGTCCATGGCTCTTTTATATGGATCTGTTGGTTGATCTTGCTGATCTTCAACGAGAGTCCATCTTGATAAGTGATTATATTGCCGAGTATTATGGGCTAGGAACTATGGAAACGGCCTCTGTGTGGACAGGTGGTGAGCGTTCTAGTTGCCAATGATGCCATAGATACTCTGATGAAGGAATGATGGGAAATTATGAATCAACTGGAGAAATTGGGAGATTGTGATCAGTGGTACTATGGTTTCATTAAAGGATTGTTTTAAAGTTAGCTGATGCTAAGAAAAAGGCAATTTTCATATTGGGTGTGTAAGTGGTGTGGCTAGTTTTATGTTTGCATGAAATTCCGGCTAGGGGGCCTTGGAACTCTTTTCCTTGGTACCCGGGACAAAACCTAACCAAATTCCAAATTGGATCCCATCACTACAGTGGTTGGGCGGTTGGCTAACCCATGGGATCGGATGGGGTTAGGCTGGACTGATGGATCCGTAAACCGAGACTCAGTTTCTGTTATTACGATAGATGAAGTAAGTCCCGGATAGTAATTGTTCTATGGATAGGAATCAACGGCTGTGCCTCTTGATGGGGAAAAAAGCGTTGATCCCAATGATCCAAGTGCAAGTTTCTTCCTTGATCCGACCGAGTATCTTTATAGGTGCAGTTGGATCAGCGTGATCAGTAATGATCTTGACTACGTTAGAGTAAAAAATTATCCTGGTGGAATCGCCCATGCTTTCCGGGTAAGGGAAGTTTTTTTCCGGGTTCGGTTTTGGAAAAACCGACGAATTAGTCTCTTGTCCGGATATCCGTGGACGAGGCCCCGAATGTGGGACCCCTGTCCCGTGCGAGAAGTGCTACTTCCGCTGCTAGTACCCGAATCCGTTGCTCGGTGGGAACAGGGGGATCTCACTGTAATGTAAGATTCCTCCCCAGCCTTCGAGGTATACAGGAGTAAGAATCTCCCTTTCTAATCTTATAATTATTCCCTCTCTAAAATAAAAGAAAGTTCTGTTTAACAAAGGAAGACCCTTTTCCTAGAATACTTCTCAAGAGTCCCACCTGTTTTAAGGATTCAGAACAATGAGTTCAGAAGTGAGAATCGATGTTTTGGATATCAAGGTTTTGGTCTTCATTCGAGTACGGCCCAAAAGAAGTTCTTTATCTCTTGGGAAGTATATGAAGTTATCCCCCAGATATTGTGAGCCTTATATCTGAATTCAATGAAAGTAGGTGACTTAGCCTACAAGCTTCTTTTATCTCTTCATCTCAAAATTCTTAATGCCTTCTATAGAAAAATGTGTCAAACCCAAATCATGGAAAGACGGTAAAACTTCAGTGGCAAGTTACCGTTGGCTTCTAAGTTACGCTAGCTCCTTCCTTTATATAAGTCGTAACTTTTACTTGTCGCTCACAGTAATCTTACTTCCATCGATCTCCTTTCTTTCTTAATCTCCTTCATGGCTTGGCAACAAGAACTAGTTTTATCCCTAATGATTTCTCACCTTCAAGACGCAAGGGAGTCTGTGAAGAAAGATTTTATAGAGCAGTATGAGCGCTCACTTTTCCCTCACTTGGGAACTTCTGTAGCGCAGACAAAATGGCGGACCTATCAAGACATAACTAGGGTAACACCCTGGGGTCAGCAGCACTTTCGTAACAATGTCCGCTTGGCCATGGTTATTGAAGCTTTGGGTTTGGGTCCCCGATACTACTGCGTCATGAGATCAAGGCATCCTGGGTTTTCTGAGCGGGTCTTCTTACTGGCGTGTTTTCTTCCTCATGAGAAGATATGCCTTTACCCCATTTTTGGCTTGCCTCTCAGAGGTCCTTTTGTTAGAACACCTCATACCACTGAGATAGGCGCAGCAATAACCCACAGAATCATTCCCATAGATGAGTTACCTTATACTTGTGCAGCTTGTGAGGACTGCTTTTGTGATCATATGATGGACGGGCTTATGGAAGTGTAAAGAGTTCTTCTATCTTTACTGTATAAGTTCCGAGAATGAATAAAGTTTAAATCTTGTTCTTATTTTGAATCTTGCTCTCTTTAAGACGTTTCTTGGTGGTTAATCTTGATTAAAATTTTTCTCTAAGTCTCATATTCGTGAATCTTGCGAAATTATCACAAGTTGCGAGATGAGGACATCTCGCGTTTTTTAAGTGGGGTAGAATGTAAGATTCCTCCCCAAACCCCTTTTTGATGTCTAGTATCTTCCCCTGTAATCAACCCTCTTCAGAAATATAAAGACCTTGTTTCTATCTGTTTTAGCCTAGAGAGAGAAAAATATTCTAGAGAGAGAATATTCAGATTTTGAATATTTTTGGATAGAAAAATATCTCTTATAATTCAGATGAGTTCCCCTGAAATAGAAATTCAAAAAGAATTTTCCAATGTGCAATTGGAATTAATTGGAAATAGGTATAAAGAACCTTAGTCTAAGGGTCTAGATTTTCAGAAATCTTTAGACTATGGTCCAATTAAGGTTCCTATGGGCCAATAGCATCAATCCATGTGTAGGGAAGAGATAAATCCAAATTTGTAAAAAAGAAGATACCCAAAAATGAGTAAATGCTCACATAAGGTGAAGAGTTGAAAATGTACAAGGTTTATTAGTAAAAAACTATGAGCAATATTAAAAATATGAGATATTTTGGGTATCCAAAAATGAGTAAATGCTCACATAAGATGAAGAGTTGAAAATGTACAAGGTTTATTAGTAAAAAACTATGAGCAATATTAAAATGATGCCATTATGACACATATGTAAGGAAGGGAAATTCTTTAAAGGAGGTGCATATTTCACATAAGATGAAGAGTTGAAAATGTACAAGGTTTATTAGTAAAAAAAAACTATGAGCAATATTAAAATGATTCCATTATGACACATATGTAAGGAAGGGGAGTTCTTTAAAGGAGGTGCATATTTCACATGCTTGAATGAGTTTTAAACTCATAAAAATTGAGATATTTCATCTCTCCTCTCTCCTCATTCAAGTCTAGTTCCAAAAAGTTAGCTTAACTGACCTAAAAATGGTCAAATATTGACCAAACTGATTTAGAAAATTCTAGAATCAGTTTGTTTGGTTAGGAGCTCAATTTTTCCTATAAATAGAATCCTCCCCCTTGTTGAAAAATAGTTAGTGTTTATGCATCGTTACTCTACTCCACCTAAGCCAAGAACTGTGAATTCATTTAATAATTCACTAGTTTTTGGAGCTTCCCTCTTTCTTCAATCCCCATTAGTGGCTCCATCAACATACTTAACCAATTGATTGGTTGGGGGCCTCTACCGTGAACAAAGAATCAAGCAAGTTGTAAGGTAATTAGTGAATATTGATCTTTCTATAATTTCTCAATGTTTCTCTCTTCTCAACCCCTCTCAAGCTTGAGAAGTTTAATTGGTATGGTTTTTTTTTAAAATACTATTGAAGTTTGAATAGTAGTGAAGAGTTACATAAGTTAATAAATGCTATTGAAGTTAATTTTCATTTATGTTTAAATTCTAATGATTTTTATGTAAATTCTCTCTCTCACTCAAGAAATGGTCATACTCATGACCCGTTCTCAATCCAAATCAAGCTTTTCATAAAGCTTTTCCTTAATCCAAGATTAAGCTATGCTTGAGGCCAATTTAATGGCTTTTTTCTATGCTTTTAGTTTATGCATATTGATGATTCAATCCACTATAGATTAATGATCCAATTAGAGATCATTTTAATTATTTTCTTAATGATAAGCTTTATCCCTTAGAAAAAATTGAGATTTATCAGTCATAGCAGCGGAGCTATGGCAAAATTTTTATAAAAATTATGCATAAAATAATTTCATTCAAAGCATAAAAAGAGGACTTCCTACCATATTCTAGGAATTATCATCCTAGATTAATTGAAAGAATTTCATTATAATCATGGAGAAATTGAATTTTAATATCATGCATAAAGGATAATTTTTTTATATCAAAAGTGTTACTTTTATCATTTTTAATTTTCATGCATAGAAGGATGCATAAAGGAAAATTTTTTATATCAAAAGTGTTACTTTTATCATTTTTAATTTTTCATGCATAGAAGTATGCATAAAGGATAATTTTTTTATATCAAAAGTGTTACTTTTATCATATTGGATTTCATGCATAGAGGTATGCATAAAAGTTGAATATTTTATTATAAAAGTGTTACTTTTAGCATAATTGAATTTCATGCATAGAGGTATGCATAAAAGATATGGGAAGTGATAAGATATGATAAGATGCATGTGGATGTGGATGTGGATGTATGAATGTGGATGTATGGATGTGAATGTGGATGTGGATGTGGATGTATGAATGTGGATGTACGGATGTGGATGTGGATGTATGAATGTGGATGTATGGATGTGAATGTGGATGTGGATGTGGATGTATGAATGTGGATGTATGGATGTATGAATGTGGATGTATGGATGTGAATGAGGATGTAGATGTGGATGCATGGATGTAAATGTGGATGTGGATGTATGGATGTATGCATGTAGATGTGGATGCATGAATGTGGATGTATGGATGTGAATGAGGATATAGATGTGGATGTATGGATGTGAATGTACATGTAGATAAAGATGTATATATGTGAATGGTAATGTGGATGTGGATGTATGTATGCATGTGGATGTGGATATGGACGTGTATGTATGAATGTGGATATGGGATGTGGATGTATAAATGAGGATGTGAAAATGGAGATAAGCATGTAGATGTGGATGCATGAATGTGGATGTATGGATGTGAATGAGGATATAGATGTGGATGTATGGATGTGAATGTGCATGTAGATATGGATGTATATATGTGAATGGTAATGTGGATGTGGATGTATGTATGCATGTGGATGTGGATATGGATGTGTATGTATGAATGTGGATATGGGATGTGGATGTATAAACGAGGATGTGAAAATGGAGATAAGCATGTAGATGTGGATACATGAATGTGGATGTATGGATGTGAATGAGGATATAGATGTGGATGTATGGATGTGAATGTGCATGTAGATATGGATGTATATATGTGAATGGGAATGTGGATGTGGATGTATGCATGCATGTGGATGTGGATATGGATGTGTATGTATGAATGTGGATATGGGATGTGGATGTATAAATGAGGATGTGAAAATGGAGATAAGCATGTAGATGTGGATGTATGGATGTGAATGTGGATGTGGATGTGGATGTATGAATGTGGATGTATGGATGTGAATGAGGATGTGGATGTGGATGCATGGATGTAAATGTGGATGTGTATGTATGGATGTAGGCATGTAGATGTGGATGCATGAATGTGGATGTATGGATGTGAATGAGGATATAGATGTGGATGTATGGATGTGAATGTGCATGTAGATATGGATGTATAGATGTGAATGAGAATGTGGATGTGGATGTGGATGTATGTATGTATGTATGTGGATGTGGATGTATGAATGAGGACGTGATAATGAATGTATGCATGTGGATGTGGATATGGATGTGTATGTATGAATGCGGATATGGATGTGGATATGGATGTGTATGTATGAATGTGGATATGGGATGTGGATGTATAAATGAGGATGTGAAAATGGAGATAAGCATGTAGATGTGGATGTATGGATGTGGATGTGGATGTGGATGTGGATGTATGGATGTGAATATATGATATGTGATGTGAAGGAATCTGAAGTGAAGAGATGGAAAATGATATGATTGGATGAGTACACATATAAATGAAATGTGGAATAAGTAATGTGGATTGCATGAGGGATAATGTGGAAAAATGAGAGTTAATATAGAAATTGTATTTGTAAACTGTTTGTAAATGCTGTTTGTAAATGGCTGTTTTATGTCAGGAATGCTGGGAAAGCATTTTGACCGTCTTGTGATTAAGGTCGTGGAGACCTAACTGATAAAGTTGCAACTGCTGACGGAGAGTCAATGGAGGACGTCTCGCGTAGCAAGGTCGGCCGAGGTCTTGACCAGCCTCGGTTCGATTAAAATGGTGAGCTTCCGGTACGGTGGATGAGGGACCAAGGAAGCGGCCTATGAGTGAAGCGCTAGGTCACCTGCGAAGGATCCTAGAGGGTGCTGACCATACGGTGCTCGGGCTCTGGGTCGCCCAGGATACCCACGCGTGCGTCGAGGAAGATATTGGAACAAGGAGTAAGAGTTGTTTTGTGAAACCGGGCATGGATCTGGTTGACTGACCTTGCTGGTCCTCAACGGATGAGTCCATGGCTCTTTTATATGGATCTGTTGGTTGATCTTGCTGATCTTCAACGAGAGTCCATCTTGATAAGTGATTATATTGCCGAGTATTATGGGCTAGGAACTATGGAAACGGCCTCTGTGTGGACAGGTGGTGAGCGTTCTAGTTGCCAATGATGCCATAGATACTCTGATGAAGGAATGATGGGAAATTATGAATCAACTGGAGAAATTGGGAGATTGTGATCAGTGGTACTATGGTTTCATTAAAGGATTGTTTTAAAGTTAGCTGATGCTAAGAAAAAGGCAATTTTCATATTGGGTGTGTAAGTGGTGTGGCTAGTTTTATGTTTGCATGAAATTCCGGCTAGGGGGCCTTGGAACTCTTTTCCTTGGTACCCGGGACAAAACCTAACCAAATTCCAAATTGGATCCCATCAC
This sequence comes from Cibotium barometz, assembly GCF_041138505.1. Classification (NCBI taxonomy): domain Eukaryota; kingdom Viridiplantae; phylum Streptophyta; class Polypodiopsida; order Cyatheales; family Cibotiaceae; genus Cibotium; species Cibotium barometz. Next base: position 22,093,087 of record NC_141063.1, on the reverse strand, counting down.
TACAGTGGTTGGGCGGTTGGCTAACCCATGGGATCGGATGGGGTTAGGCTGGACTGATGGATCCGTAAACCGAGACTCAGTTTCTGTTATTACGATAGATGAAGTAAGTCCCGGATAGTAATTGTTCTATGGATAGGAATCAACGGCTGTGCCTCTTGATGGGGAAAAAAGCGTTGATCCCAATGATCCAAGTGCAAGTTTCTTCCTTGATCCGACCGAGTATCTTTATAGGTGCAGTTGGATCAGCGTGATCAGTAATGATCTTGACTACGTTAGAGTAAAAAATTATCCTGGTGGAATCGCCCATGCTTTCCGGGTAAGGGAAGTTTTTTTCCGGGTTCGGTTTTGGAAAAACCGACGAATTAGTCTCTTGTCCGGATATCCGTGGACGAGGCCCCGAATGTGGGACCCCTGTCCCGTGCGAGAAGTGCTACTTCCGCTGCTAGTACCCGAATCCGTTGCTCGGTGGGAACAGGGGGATCTCACTGTTGGTATCAGAGCATTTGGTTAATAAAGATCAATTGAGAAGACAAATAGGTCAGAAATTTATCAAGAAACACAAAAAGGTTGTAATTGTGTGATATAATTCATACAATTTGATATTCAAATTGAAATTCGTAATTTGGTAATTGGGTCTTCAGATGGAAGTACCGCAATTATATAGAATCCTTGGCTTGCTTGAGGCCTAGACATGATGGTATTTACCTTATAATTCCAAGGGCTGTGACTATCCGTATATACCGAGAGTATAACTGCAGCTCTTTACTGACAGTATATACGAGTAAATCTAAGACTTGAAATTATAAGCGTTAATGCTATCCAGATGATGAATTTGAATGTGGTTGATATGATTTTTAATTCTGTTTGGGAACTGATGAATTGATTGGGATTCTGATTGAAAAATGATGATTTTTGAAATTTAGTTGAAATATAATAACTTGAGCAAAACCGCAATGAGGATGAATGGGACGAGTCCCTGTAATGATAAATGATGATAATGATTTCAACAAATCACTATGAGATTAGTGGATTGTGCTGTCAAAGTACTACTGTTAACACTTGACTCGGTATATCAAGTTAAGGGATGACAAATTGAAAACTTGCTTGACTGAAATTCCCGTGGAGGAATGTTCAGAAAGAAAAAATTCGATCTGATGGACCATTATCGTGTTAAAGATATGAATGATATGATCTGAAATGAATTTATTTAATGATGAGTTCTATATAAGGGATATTTATCCCCGTATTCTGTTGGGTTGACCAGAATATAAGGAACCCTAGAATAAATTGGATCTTAAGAAAAAGAGTTGTCCCCTACTTGGCGAGATGAGGACATCTCACACTTTTTAAGTGGGGTAGAATGTAAGATTCCTCCCCAGCCTTCGAGGTATACAGGAGTAAGAATCTCCCTTTCTGATCTTATAATTATTCCCTCTCTAAAATAAAAGAAAGTTCTGTTTAACAAAGGAAGACCCTTTTCCTAGAATACTTCTCAAGAGTCCCACCTGTTTTAAGGATTCAGAACAATGAGTTCAGAAGTGAGAATCGATGTTTTGGATATCAAGGTTTTGGTCTTCATTCGAGTACGGCCCAAAAGAAGTTCTTTATCTCTTGGGAAGTATATGAAGTTATCCCCCAGATATTGTGAGCCTTATATCTGAATTCAATGAAAGTAGGTGACTTAGCCTACAAGCTTCTTTTATCTCTTCATCTCAAAATTCTTAATGCCTTCTATAGAAAAATGTGTCAAACCCAAATCATGGAAAGACGGTAAAACTTCAGTGGCAAGTTACCGTTGGCTTCTAAGTTACGCTAGCTCCTTCCTTTATATAAGTCGTAACTTTTACTTGTCGCTCACAGTAATCTTACTTCCATCGATCTCCTTTCTTTCTTAATCTCCTTCATGGCTTGGCAACAAGAACTAGTTTTATCCCTAATGATTTCTCACCTTCAAGACGCAAGGGAGTCTGTGAAGAAAGATTTTATAGAGCAGTATGAGCGCTCACTTTTCCCTCACTTGGGAACTTCTGTAGCGCAGACAAAATGGCGGACCTATCAAGACATAACTAGGGTAACACCCTGGGGTCAGCAGCACTTTCGTAACAATGTCCGCTTGGCCATGGTTATTGAAGCTTTGGGTTTGGGTCCCCGATACTACTGCGTCATGAGATCAAGGCATCCTGGGTTTTCTGAGCGGGTCTTCTTACTGGCGTGTTTTCTTCCTCATGAGAAGATATGCCTTTACCCCATTTTTGGCTTGCCTCTCAGAGGTCCTTTTGTTAGAACACCTCATACCACTGAGATAGGCGCAGCAATAACCCACAGAATCATTCCCATAGATGAGTTACCTTATACTTGTGCAGCTTGTGAGGACTGCTTTTGTGATCATATGATGGACGGGCTTATGGAAGTGTAAAGAGTTCTTCTATCTTTACTGTATAAGTTCCGAGAATGAATAAAGTTTAAATCTTGTTCTTATTTTGAATCTTGCTCTCTTTAAGACGTTTCTTGGTGGTTAATCTTGATTAAAATTTTTCTCTAAGTCTCATATTCGTGAATCTTGCGAAATTATCACAAGTTGCGAGATGAGATCTCGCGTTTTTTAAGTGGGGTAGAATGTAAGATTCCTCCCCAAACCCCTTTTTGATGTCTAGTATCTTCCCCTGTAATCAACCCTCTTCAGAAATATAAAGACCTTGTTTCTATCTGTTTTAGCCTAGAGAGAGAAAAATATTCTAGAGAGAGAATATTCAGATTTTGAATATTTTTGGATAGAAAAATATCTCTTATAATTCAGATGAGTTCCCCTGAAATAGAAATTCAAAAAGAATTTTCCAATGTGCAATTGGAATTAATTGGAAATAGGTATAAAGAACCTTAGTCTAAGGGTCTAGATTTTCAGAAATCTTTAGACTATGGTCCAATTAAGGTTCCTATGGGCCAATAGCATCAATCCATGTGTAGGGAAGAGATAAATCCAAATTTGTAAAAAAGAAGATACCCAAAAATGAGTAAATGCTCACATAAGGTGAAGAGTTGAAAATGTACAAGGTTTATTAGTAAAAAACTATGAGCAATATTAAAAATATGAGATATTTTGGGTATCCAAAAATGAGTAAATGCTCACATAAGATGAAGAGTTGAAAATGTACAAGGTTTATTAGTAAAAAACTATGAGCAATATTAAAATGATGCCATTATGACACATATGTAAGGAAGGGAAATTCTTTAAAGGAGGTGCATATTTCACATAAGATGAAGAGTTGAAAATGTACAAGGTTTATTAGTAAAAAAAAACTATGAGCAATATTAAAATGATTCCATTATGACACATATGTAAGGAAGGGGAGTTCTTTAAAGGAGGTGCATATTTCACATGCTTGAATGAGTTTTAAACTCATAAAAATTGAGATATTTCATCTCTCCTCTCTCCTCATTCAAGTCTAGTTCCAAAAAGTTAGCTTAACTGACCTAAAAATGGTCAAATATTGACCAAACTGATTTAGAAAATTCTAGAATCAGTTTGTTTGGTTAGGAGCTCAATTTTTCCTATAAATAGAATCCTCCCCCTTGTTGAAAAATAGTTAGTGTTTATGCATCGTTACTCTACTCCACCTAAGCCAAGAACTGTGAATTCATTTAATAATTCACTAGTTTTTGGAGCTTCCCTCTTTCTTCAATCCCCATTAGTGGCTCCATCAACATACTTAACCAATTGATTGGTTGGGGGCCTCTACCGTGAACAAAGAATCAAGCAAGTTGTAAGGTAATTAGTGAATATTGATCTTTCTATAATTTCTCAATGTTTCTCTCTTCTCAACCCCTCTCAAGCTTGAGAAGTTTAATTGGTATGGTTTTTTTTTAAAATACTATTGAAGTTTGAATAGTAGTGAAGAGTTACATAAGTTAATAAATGCTATTGAAGTTAATTTTCATTTATGTTTAAATTCTAATGATTTTTATGTAAATTCTCTCTCTCACTCAAGAAATGGTCATACTCATGACCCGTTCTCAATCCAAATCAAGCTTTTCATAAAGCTTTTCCTTAATCCAAGATTAAGCTATGCTTGAGGCCAATTTAATGGCTTTTTTCTATGCTTTTAGTTTATGCATATTGATGATTCAATCCACTATAGATTAATGATCCAATTAGAGATCATTTTAATTATTTTCTTAATGATAAGCTTTATCCCTTAGAAAAAATTGAGATTTATCAGTCATAGCAGCGGAGCTATGGCAAAATTTTTATAAAAATTATGCATAAAATAATTTCATTCAAAGCATAAAAAGAGGACTTCCTACCATATTCTAGGAATTATCATCCTAGATTAATTGAAAGAATTTCATTATAATCATGGAGAAATTGAATTTTAATATCATGCATAAAGGATAATTTTTTTATATCAAAAGTGTTACTTTTATCATTTTTAATTTTCATGCATAGAAGGATGCATAAAGGAAAATTTTTTATATCAAAAGTGTTACTTTTATCATTTTTAATTTTTCATGCATAGAAGTATGCATAAAGGATAATTTTTTTATATCAAAAGTGTTACTTTTATCATATTGGATTTCATGCATAGAGGTATGCATAAAAGTTGAATATTTTATTATAAAAGTGTTACTTTTAGCATAATTGAATTTCATGCATAGAGGTATGCATAAAAGATATGGGAAGTGATAAGATATGATAAGATGCATGTGGATGTGGATGTGGATGTATGAATGTGGATGTATGGATGTGAATGTGGATGTGGATGTGGATGTATGAATGTGGATGTACGGATGTGGATGTGGATGTATGAATGTGGATGTATGGATGTGAATGTGGATGTGGATGTGGATGTATGAATGTGGATGTATGGATGTATGAATGTGGATGTATGGATGTGAATGAGGATGTAGATGTGGATGCATGGATGTAAATGTGGATGTGGATGTATGGATGTATGCATGTAGATGTGGATGCATGAATGTGGATGTATGGATGTGAATGAGGATATAGATGTGGATGTATGGATGTGAATGTACATGTAGATAAAGATGTATATATGTGAATGGTAATGTGGATGTGGATGTATGTATGCATGTGGATGTGGATATGGACGTGTATGTATGAATGTGGATATGGGATGTGGATGTATAAATGAGGATGTGAAAATGGAGATAAGCATGTAGATGTGGATGCATGAATGTGGATGTATGGATGTGAATGAGGATATAGATGTGGATGTATGGATGTGAATGTGCATGTAGATATGGATGTATATATGTGAATGGTAATGTGGATGTGGATGTATGTATGCATGTGGATGTGGATATGGATGTGTATGTATGAATGTGGATATGGGATGTGGATGTATAAACGAGGATGTGAAAATGGAGATAAGCATGTAGATGTGGATACATGAATGTGGATGTATGGATGTGAATGAGGATATAGATGTGGATGTATGGATGTGAATGTGCATGTAGATATGGATGTATATATGTGAATGGGAATGTGGATGTGGATGTATGCATGCATGTGGATGTGGATATGGATGTGTATGTATGAATGTGGATATGGGATGTGGATGTATAAATGAGGATGTGAAAATGGAGATAAGCATGTAGATGTGGATGTATGGATGTGAATGTGGATGTGGATGTGGATGTATGAATGTGGATGTATGGATGTGAATGAGGATGTGGATGTGGATGCATGGATGTAAATGTGGATGTGTATGTATGGATGTAGGCATGTAGATGTGGATGCATGAATGTGGATGTATGGATGTGAATGAGGATATAGATGTGGATGTATGGATGTGAATGTGCATGTAGATATGGATGTATAGATGTGAATGAGAATGTGGATGTGGATGTGGATGTATGTATGTATGTATGTGGATGTGGATGTATGAATGAGGACGTGATAATGAATGTATGCATGTGGATGTGGATATGGATGTGTATGTATGAATGCGGATATGGATGTGGATATGGATGTGTATGTATGAATGTGGATATGGGATGTGGATGTATAAATGAGGATGTGAAAATGGAGATAAGCATGTAGATGTGGATGTATGGATGTGGATGTGGATGTGGATGTGGATGTATGGATGTGAATATATGATATGTGATGTGAAGGAATCTGAAGTGAAGAGATGGAAAATGATATGATTGGATGAGTACACATATAAATGAAATGTGGAATAAGTAATGTGGATTGCATGAGGGATAATGTGGAAAAATGAGAGTTAATATAGAAATTGTATTTGTAAACTGTTTGTAAATGCTGTTTGTAAATGGCTGTTTTATGTCAGGAATGCTGGGAAAGCATTTTGACCGTCTTGTGATTAAGGTCGTGGAGACCTAACTGATAAAGTTGCAACTGCTGACGGAGAGTCAATGGAGGACGTCTCGCGTAGCAAGGTCGGCCGAGGTCTTGACCAGCCTCGGTTCGATTAAAATGGTGAGCTTCCGGTACGGTGGATGAGGGACCAAGGAAGCGGCCTATGAGTGAAGCGCTAGGTCACCTGCGAAGGATCCTAGAGGGTGCTGACCATACGGTGCTCGGGCTCTGGGTCGCCCAGGATACCCACGCGTGCGTCGAGGAAGATATTGGAACAAGGAGTAAGAGTTGTTTTGTGAAACCGGGCATGGATCTGGTTGACTGACCTTGCTGGTCCTCAACGGATGAGTCCATGGCTCTTTTATATGGATCTGTTGGTTGATCTTGCTGATCTTCAACGAGAGTCCATCTTGATAAGTGATTATATTGCCGAGTATTATGGGCTAGGAACTATGGAAACGGCCTCTGTGTGGACAGGTGGTGAGCGTTCTAGTTGCCAATGATGCCATAGATACTCTGATGAAGGAATGATGGGAAATTATGAATCAACTGGAGAAATTGGGAGATTGTGATCAGTGGTACTATGGTTTCATTAAAGGATTGTTTTAAAGTTAGCTGATGCTAAGAAAAAGGCAATTTTCATATTGGGTGTGTAAGTGGTGTGGCTAGTTTTATGTTTGCATGAAATTCCGGCTAGGGGGCCTTGGAACTCTTTTCCTTGGTACCCGGGACAAAACCTAACCAAATTCCAAATTGGATCCCATCACTACAGTGGTTGGGCGGTTGGCTAACCCATGGGATCGGATGGGGTTAGGCTGGACTGATGGATCCGTAAACCGAGACTCAGTTTCTGTTATTACGATAGATGAAGTAAGTCCCGGATAGTAATTGTTCTATGGATAGGAATCAACGGCTGTGCCTCTTGATGGGGAAAAAAGCGTTGATCCCAATGATCCAAGTGCAAGTTTCTTCCTTGATCCGACCGAGTATCTTTATAGGTGCAGTTGGATCAGCGTGATCAGTAATGATCTTGACTACGTTAGAGTAAAAAATTATCCTGGTGGAATCGCCCATGCTTTCCGGGTAAGGGAAGTTTTTTTCCGGGTTCGGTTTTGGAAAAACCGACGAATTAGTCTCTTGTCCGGATATCCGTGGACGAGGCCCCGAATGTGGGACCCCTGTCCCGTGCGAGAAGTGCTACTTCCGCTGCTAGTACCCGAATCCGTTGCTCGGTGGGAACAGGGGGATCTCACTTTCTATCTCTACAATGTGGTTTAGGTAGAATATAGCTCTACCACCACAGTTACATTCCACCTTAGCCGGTTACATTCGTTGAAGTCTAGCTCTACCACATGATAGAGCTAGACCTCAAATGCGATTCTAGCTCCACCACATGGTAGAGCTGGACCTTAAAGCAATCTAGCTCTACGATGTGGCCTATGTAGAATACAACTCTACCACAGTTACATTCAACCTCAGCCGGTTACATTCGTTGAAGCTTAGCTCTACCACATGGTAGAGCTAGAAGAATGCAATTCTAGCTCTACCACATGGTAGAGCTAGAAGAATGCAATTCTAGCTCCACCACATGGTAGAGCTAGACCTCTAGCATTCTAACCCTACGATGTGGTCTGGGTAGAATACATTAATACCACATGGTAGAGCTAGATCAAATGCAATTCTAGCTCCTTGGTTCTTGTTGTGCGAAGTAGGTCTCTTCTTGGAGTAATTGGTTTTGTTGATGTGTATGGAACACAGCTAGATCGATGCATTCTTGCTCTACCACATGGTAGAGCTAGACCTCAAAGCTTTCTACCTCACCGATTCTAGCCCCACCACATGGTAGAGCTAGACCTAAATTGCAATTCTAGCTCTACCACATGGTAGAGCTAGATCTCAAAATACTCTATCTCTACAATGTGGTTTAGATAGAATACAGCTCTACCAATGTCACATTCAACCTCAGCCGGTTACATTAATTAAAGTCTAGCTCTACCACATGGTAGAGGTAGAAGAATGCATTCTAGCTCCACCACATGGTGGAGCTGGACCTCAAAGCATTCTAGCTCTACGATGTGGTCTAGGTAGAATACAGCTCTACCACGTGGTAGAGCTAGATCAAATGCAATTCTAGCTCCTTGGTTCTTGTCATGTGAAGTAGGTCTCTTTTTGGAGTAATTGGTTTTGTTGATGTGTATAGAACATAGCTAGATCGATGCATTCTTGCTCTACCACATGGTAGAGCTAGACCTTAAAGCTTTATACCTCAAATGCAATTCTAGCTCCACCACATGGTAGAGCTAGACCTCAAATGCAATTCTAGCTTCACCACATGGTAGAGCTAGACCTCAAAGCATTCTATCTCTACAATGTGGTTTAGATAGAATACAGCTCTACCAATGTCACATTCAACCTCAGCCGGTTACATTAATTAAAGTCTAGCTCTACCACATGGTAGAGGTAGAAGAATGCATTCTAGCTCCACCACATGGTGGAGCTGGACCTCAAAGCATTCTAGCTCTACGATGTGGTCTAGGTAGAATACAGCTCTACCACGTGGTAGAGCTAGATCAAATGCAATTCTAGCTCCTTGGTTCTTGTCATGTGAAGTAGGTCTCTTTTTGGAGTAATTGGTTTTGTTGATGTGTATAGAACATAGCTAGATCGATGCATTCTTGCTCTACCACATGGTAGAGCTAGACCTTAAAGCTTTATACCTCAAATGCAATTCTAGCTCCACCACATGGTAGAGCTAGACCTTAAAGCTTTATACCTCAAATTGAATTCTAGCTCCACCACATGGTAGAGCTAGACCTCAAATGCAATTCTAGCTTCACCACATGGTAGAGCTAGACCTCAAAGTATTCTATCTCTACAATGTGGTTTAGATAGAATACAGCTCTATCACAGTTACATTCAACCTCAGCCGGTTACATTCATTGAAGTCTAGCTCTACCACATGGTAGAGCTAGAAGATTGCATTCTAGCTCCACCACATGGTGGAGCTTGACCTCAAAGCATTCTAGCTCTTTGATGTGGTCTAGGTGGAATACATTTCTACCACGTGGTAGAGCTAGATCAAATGCAATTCTAGCTCCTTGGTTCTTGTTGTGTGAAGTAGGTCTCTTCTTGGAGTAATTGGTTTTGTTGATGTGTATGGAACACAGCTAGATCGATGCATTCTTGCTCTACCACATGGTAGTGCTAGACCTCAAAGCTTTCTACCTCTACGATTCTAGCTCCACCACATGGTAGAGCTAGACCTCAAATGCAATTCTAACTCCACCACATTGTAGAGCTAGACCTCAAAGCATTCTATCTCTACAATGTGGTTTAGGTAGAATACAGCTCTACCACAGTTACATTCAACCTTAGCCGGTTACATTCGTTGAAGTCTAGCTCTACCACATGATAGAGCTAGACCTCAAATGCAATTCTAGCTCCACCACATGGTAGAGCTGGACCTTAAAGCAATCTAGCTCTACGATGTGGCCTACGTAGAATACAACTCTACCACAGTTACATTCAACCTCAGTCGGTTACATTCGTTGAAGCTTAGCTCTACCACATGGTAGAGCTAGAAGAATGCAATTCTAGCTCTACCACATGGTAGAGCTAGAAGAATGCAATTCTAGCTCCACCACATGGTAGAGCTAGACCTCTAGCATTCTAACCCTACGATGTGGTGTAGGTAGAATACAGCAATACCACATGGTAGAGCTAGATCAAATGCAATTCTAGCTCCTTGGCCTCTTCTTGGAGTAATTGGTTTTGTTGATGTGTATGAAACACAGCTAGATCGATGCATTCTTGCTCTACCACATGGTAGAGCTAGACCTCAAAGCTTTCTACCTCACCGATTCTAGCTCCACCACATGGTAGAGCTAGACCTCAATTGCAATTCTAGCTCTACCACATGGTAGAGCTAGATCTCAAAATACTCTATCTCTACAATGTGGTTTAGGTAGAATACAGCTCTACCAATGTCACATTACATTAATTAAAGTCTAGCTCTACCACATGGTAGAGGTAGAAGAATGCATTCTAGCTCCACCACATGGTGGAACTGAACCTCAAAGCATTCTAGCTCTACGATGTGGTCTAGGTAGAATACAGCTCTACCACGTGGTAGAGCTAGATCAAATGCAATTCTAGCTCCTTGGTTCTTGTCATGTGAAGTAGGTCTCTTTTTGGAGTAATTGGTTTTGTTGATGTGTATAGAACACAGCTAGATCGATGCATTCTTGCTCTCACACATGGTAGAGCCAGACCTTAAAGCTTTATACCTCAAATGTAATTCTAGCTCCACCACATGGTAGAGCTAGACCTCAAATGCAATTCTAGCTTCACCACATGGTAGAGCTAGACCTCAAAGCATTCTATCTCTACAATGTAGTTTAGATAGAATACAGCTCTATCATAGTTACATTCAACCTAAGCCAGTTACATTTATTGAAGTCTAGCTCTACCACATGGTAGAGCTAGAAGAATGCATTCTAGCTCCACCACATGGTGGAGCTTGACCTCAAATCATTCTAGCTCTTTGATGATGTGGTCTAGGTAGAATACATTTCTACCACGTGGTAGAGCTAGATCAAATGCAATTCTAGCTCCTTGGTTCTTGTTGTGTGAAGTAGGGCTCTTCTTGGAGTAATTGGTTTTGTTGATGTGTATGGAACACAGCTAGATCGATGCATTCTTGCTCTACCACATGGTAGAGCTAGACCTCAAAGCTTTCTACCTCTACGATTCTAGCTCCACCACATGGTAGAGCTAGAACTCAAATGCAATTCTAACTCCACCACATTGTAGAGCTAGACCTCAAAGCATTCTATCTCTACAATGTGGTTTAGGTAGAATACAGCTCTAAAACAGTTACATTCAACCCTAGCCGGTTACATTTGTTGAAGTCTAGCTCTACTACATGATAGAGCTAGACCTCAAATGCAATTCTAGCTCCACCACATGGTAGAGCTGGACCTTAAAGCATTCTAGCTCTACGATGTGACCTAGGTAGAATATAGCTCTACCTCATGGTAGAGCTAGATCAAATGCAATTCTAGCTCCTTGGATCTTGTCATGTGAAGTAGGTCTCTTCTTGGAGTAATTGGTTTTGTGTATGTGTATGGAGCACAGGTAGATTGATGCATTCTGCTCTACCACATGGTAGAGCTAGACCTCAAAGCTTTCTACCTCTACGACTTTGGCTCCACCACCTGGTAGAGCTAGACCTCAAATGCAATTCTAGCTCCACCACATGGTAGAGCTACACCTCAAAGCATTCTATCTCTACAATGTGGTTTAGGTAGAATACAGCTCTACCACAGTAACATTCAACCTCAGCCAGTTACATTCGTTGAAGCTTAGCTCCACCACATGGTAGACCTAGACCTCTAGCATTCTAACCCTACGATGTGGTCTAGGTAAAATACAGCAATACCACGTGGTAGAGCTAGATCAAATGCAATTCTAGCTCCTTGGTTCTTGTTGTGCGATGTAGGTCTCTTCTTGGAGTAATTGGTTTTGTTGATGTGTATGGAACACAGCTAGATCGATGCATTCTTGCTCTACCACATGGTAGAGCTAGACCTCAAAGCTTTCTACCTCACCGATTCTAGCTCCACCACATGGTAGAGCTAGACCTCAATTGCAATTCTAGCTCTACCACATGGTAGAGCTAGATCTCAAGATACTCTATCTCTACAATGTGGTTTAGATAGAATACAGCTCTACCAATGTCACATTCAACCTCAGCCGGTTACATTAATTAAAGTCTAGCTCTACCACATGGTTGAGGTAGAAGAATGCATTCTAGCTCCACCACATGGTGGAGCTGGACCTCAAAGCATTCTAGCTCTACGATGTGGTCTAGGTAGAATACAGCTCTACCACGTGGTAGAGCTAGATCAAATGCAATTCTAGCTCCTTGGTTCTTGTCATGTGAAGTAGGTCTCTTTTTGAAGTAATTGATTTTGTTGATGTGTATAGAACACAGCTAGATCGATGCATTCTTGCTCTACCACATGGTAGAGCTAGACCTTAAAGCTTTATACCGCAAATGCAATTCTAGCTCCACCACATGGTAGAGCTAGACCTCAAATGCAATTCTAGCTTCACCACATGGTAGAGCTAGACCTCAAAGCATTCTATCTCTACAATGTGGTTTAGATAGAATACAGCTCTATCACAGTTATATTCAACCTCAGCCGGTTACATTCCTTGAAGTCTAGCTCTACCACATAATAGAGCTAGAAGAAGGCATTCTAGCTCCACCACATGGTGGAGCTTGACCTCAAAGCATTCTAGCTCTACGATGTGGTCTAGTTAGAATACATTTCTACCACGTGGTAGAGCTAGATCAAATGTAATTCTAGCTCCTTGGTTCTTGTTGTGTGAAGTAGGTCTCTTCTTGGAGTAATTGGTTTTGTTGATGTGTAATGAACACAGCTAGATCGATGCATTCTTGCTCTACCACATGGTAGAGCTAGACCTCAAAGCTTTCTACCTCTACGATTCTAGCTCCAACACATGGTAGAGCTAGACCTCAAATGCAATTCTAACTCCACCACATTGTAGAGCTAGACCTCAAAGCATTCTATCTCTACAATGTGGTTTAGGTAGAATACAGCTCTACCTCAGTTACATTCAACCTTAGCCGGTTACATTCATTGAAGTCTAGCTCTACCACATGATAGAGCTAGACCTCAAATGCAATTCTAGCTCCACCACATGGTAGAGCTGGACCTTAAAGCAATCTATCTCTACGATGTGGCCTACGTAGAATACAGCTCTACCATAGTTACATTCAACCTCAGCCGGTTACATTCCTTGAAGCTTAGCTCTACCACATGGTAGAGCTAGAAGAATGCAATTCTAGCTCTACCACATGGTAGAGCTAGAAGAATGCAATCCTAGCTCCACCACATGGTAGAGCTAGAATCTAGCATTCTAACCCTACGATGTGGTCTAGGTAGAATACAGCAATACCACGTGGTAGAGCTAGATCAAATGCAATTCTAGCTCCTTGGTTCTTGTTGTGCGACGTAGGTCTCTTCTTGGAGTAATTGGTTTTGTTGATGTGTATGGAACACAACTAGATCGATGCATTCTTGCTCTACCACATGGTAGAGCTAGACCTCAAAGCTTTCTACCTCACCGATTCTAGCTCCACCACATGGTAGAGCTAGACCTCAATTGCAATTCTAGCTCTACCACATGGTAGAGCTAGATCTCAAAATACTCTATCTCTACAATGTGGTTTAGATAGAATACAGCTCTACCAATGTCACATTCAACCTCAGCCGGTTACATTAATTAAAGTCTAGCTCTACCACATGGTAGAGGTAGAAGAATGCATTCTAGCTCCACCACATGGTGGAGCTGGACCTCAAAGCATTCTAGCTCTACGATGTGGTCTAGGTAGAATACAGCTCTACCACATGGTAGAGCTAGATCAAATGCAATTCTAGCTCCTTGGTTCTTGTCATGTGAAGTAGGTCTCTTTTTGGAGTAATTGGTTTTGTTGATGTGTATAGAAAACAGCTAGATCCATGCATTCTTGCTTTACCACATGGTAGAGCTAGACCTTAAAGCTTTATACCTCAAATTGAATTCTAGCTCCACCACATGGTAGAGCTAGACCTCAAATGCAATTCTAGCTTCACCACATGGTAGAGCTAGACCTCAAAGCATTCTATCTCTACAATGTGGTTTAGATAGAATACAGCTCTATCACAGTTACATTCAACCTCAGCCGGTTACATTCATTGAAGTCTAGCTCTACCACATGGAGAGGTAGAAGAATGCATTCTAGCTCCACCACTTGGTGGAGCTTGACCTCAAAGCATTCTAGCTCTACGATGTGGTCTAGGTAGAATACATTTCTACCACGTGGTAGAGCTAGATCAAATGCAATTCTAGCTCCTTGGTTCTTGTTGTGTGAAGTAGGTCTCTTCTTGGAGTAATTGGTTTTGTTGATGTGTATGGAACACAGCTAGATCGATGCATTCTTGCTCTACCACATGGTAGAGCTAGACCTCAAAGCTTTCTACCTCTACGATTCTAGCTCCACCACATGGTAGAGCTAGACCTCAAATGCAACTCTAACTCCACCACATTGTAGAGCTAGACCTCAAAGCATTCTATCTCTACAATGTGGTTTAGGTAGAACACAGCTCTACCACAGTTACATTCAACCTTAGCCGGTTACATTCGTTGAAGTCTAGCTCTACCACATGATAGAGCTAGACCTCAAATGCAATTCTAGCTCCACCACATGGTAGAGCTGGACCTTAAAGCAATCTAGCTCTACGATGTGGCCTACGTAGAATACAGCTCTACCACAGTTACATTCAACCTCAGCCGGTTACATTCGTTGAAGCTTAGCTCTACCACATGGTAGAGCTAGAAGAATGCAATTCTAGCTCTACCACATGGTAGAGCTAGAAGAATGCAATTCTAGCTCCACCACATGGTAGAGCTAGACCTCTAGCATTCTAACCCTACGATGTGTTCTAGGTAGAATACAGCAATACCACATGGTAGAGCTAGATCAAATGCAATTCTAGCTCCTTGGTTCTTGTTGTGCGACGTAGGTCTCTTCTTGGAGTAATTGGTTTTGTTGATGTGTATGAAACACAGCTAGATCGATGCATTCTTGCTCTACCACATGGTAGAGCTAGACCTCAAAGCTTTCTACCTCACCGATTCTAGCTCCACCACATGGTAGAGCTAGACCTCAATTGCAATTCTAGCTCTACCACATGGTAGAGCTAGATCTCAAAATACTCTATCTCTACAATGTGGTTTAGGTAGAATACAGCTCTACCAATGTCACATTACACTAATTAAAGTCTAGCTCTACCACATGGTAGAGGTAGAAGAATGCATTCTAGCTCCACCACATGGTGGAACTGAACCTCAAAGCATTCTAGCTCTATGATGTGGTCTAGGTAGAATACAGCTCTACCACGTGGTAGAGCTAGATCAAATGCAATTCTAGCTCCTTGGTTCTTGTCATGTGAAGTAGGTCTCTTTTTGGAGTAGTTAGTTTTGTTGATGTGTATAGAACACAGCTAGATCGATGCATTCTTGCTCTACCACATGGTAGAGCCTGACCTTAAAGCTTTATACCTCAAATGCAATTCTAGCTCCACCACATGGTAGAGCTAGACCTCAAATGCAATTCTAGCTTCACCACATGGTAGAGCTAGACCTCAAAGCATTCTATCTCTACAATGTGGTTTAGATAGAATACAGCTCTATCAGAGTTACATTTAACCTCAGCCGGTTACATTCATTGAAGTCTAGCTCTACCACATGGTAGAGCTAGAAGAATGCATTCTAGCTCCACCACATGGTGGAGCTTGACCTCAAATCATTCTAGCTCTTTGATGATGTGGTCTAGGTAGAATACATTTCTACCACGTGGTAGAGCTAGATCAAATGCAATTCTAGCTCCTTGGTTCTTGTTGTGTGAAGTAGGGCTCTTCTTGGAGTAATTGGTTTTGTTGATGTGTATGGAACACAGCTAGATCGATGCATTCTTGCTCTACCACATGGTAGAGCTAGACCTCAAAGCTTTCTACCTCTACGATTCTAGCTTCACCACATGGTAGAGCTAGAACTCAAATGCAATTCTAACTCCACCACATTGTAAAGCTAGACCTCAAAGCATTCTATCTCTACAATGTGGTTTAGGTAGAATACAGCTCTACCACAGTTACATTCAACCCTAGCCGGTTACATTTGTTTAAGTCTAGCTCTACCACATGATAGAGCTAGACCTCAAATGCAATTCTAGCTCCACCACATGGTAGAGCTGGACCTTAAAGCATTCTAGCTCTACGATGTGACCTAGGTAGAATATAGCTCTACATCATGGTAGAGCTAGATCAAATGCAATTCTAGCTCCTTGGATCTTGTCATGTGAAGTAGGTCTCTTCTTGGAGTAATTGGTTTTGTGTATGTGTATGGAACACAGGTAGATTGATGCATTCTGCTCTACCACATGGTAGAGCTAGACCTCAAAGCTTTCTACCTCTACGACTTTGGCTCCACCACCTGGTAGAGCTAGACCTCAAATGCAATTCTAGCTGCACCACATGGTAGAGCTACACCTCAAAGCATTCTATCTCTACAATGTGGTTTAGGTAGAATACAGCTCTACCACAGTTACATTCAACCTCAGCCGGTTACATTCGTTGAAGCTTAGCTCTACCACATGGTAGAGCTAGAAGAATGCAATTCTAGCTCCACCACATGGTAGAGCTAGACCTCTAGCATTCTAACCCTACGATGTGGTCTACGTAGAATACAGCAATACCACGTGGTAGAGCTAGATCAAATGCAATGCTAGCTCCTTGGTTCTTGTTGTGCGATGTAGGTCTCTTCTTGGAGTAATTGGTTTTGTTGATGTGTATGGAACACAGCTAGATCGATGCATTCTTGCTCTACCACATGGTAGAGCTAGATCTCAAAGCTTTCTACCTCACCGATTCTAGCTCCACCACATGGTAGAGCTAGACCTCAATTGCAATTCTAGCTCTACCACATGGTAGAGCTAGATCTCAAAATACTCTATCTCTACAATGTGGTTTAGATAGAATACAGCTCTACCAATGTCACATTTAACCTCAGCCGGTTACATTAATTAAAGTCTAGCTCTACCACATGGTTGAGGTAGAAGAATGCATTCTAGCTCCACCACATGGTGGAGCTGGACCTCAAAGCATTCTAGCTCTACGATGTGGTCTAGGTAGAATACAGCTCTACCACGTGGTAGAGCTAGATCAAATGCAATTCTAGCTCCTTGGTTCTTGTCATGTGAAGTAGGTCTCTTTTTGGAGTAATTGGTTTTGTTGATGTGTATAGAACACAGCTAGATCGATGCATTCTTGCTCTACCACATGGTAGAGCTAGACCTTAAAGCTTTATACTGCAAATGCAATTCTAGCTCCACCACATGGTAGAGCTAGACCTCAAATGCAATTCTAGCTTCACCACATGGTAGAGCTAGACCTCAAAGCATTCTATCTCTACAATGTGGTTTAGATAGAATACAGCTCTATCACAGTTATATTCAACCTCAGCCGGTTACATTCCTTGAAGTCTAGCTCTACCACATGGTAGAGCTAGAAGAAGGCATTCTAGCTCCACCACATGGTGGAGCTTGACCTCAAAGCATTCTAGCTCTACGATGTGGTCTAGTTAGAATACATTTCTACCACGTGGTAGAGCTAGATCAAATGTAATTCTAGCTCCTTGGTTCTTGTTGTGTGAAGTAGGTCTCTTCTTGGAGTAATTGGTTTTGTTGATGTGTATGGAACACAGCTAGATCGATGCATTCTTGCTCTACCACATGTTAGAGCTAGACCTCAAAGCTTTCTACCTCTACGATTCTAGCTCCAACACATGGTAGAGCTAGACCTCAAATGCAATTCTAACTCCACCACATTGTAGAGCTAGACCTCAAAGCATTCTATCTCTACAATGTGGTTTAGGTAGAATACAGCTCTACCACAGTTACATTCAACCTTAGCCGGTTACATTCATTGAAGTCTAGCTCTACCACATGATAGAGCTAGACCTCAAATGCAATTCTAGCTCCACCACATGGTAGAGCTGGACCTTAAAGCAATCTAGCTCTACGATGTGGCCTACTTAGAATACAGCTCTACCACAGTTACATTCAACCTTAGCCGGTTACATTCGTTGAAGCTTAGCTCTACCACATGGTAGAGCTAGAAGAATGCAATTCTAGCTCTACCACATGGTAGAGCTAGAAGAATGCAATTCTAGCTCCACCACATGGTAGAGCTAGACTCTAGCATTCTAACCCTACGATGTGGTCTAGGTAGAATACAACAATACCACGTGGTAGAGCTGTTGAGATTCAAGTTCGATGTGAGTGTGAGCCAGCTATGCTATGTGCTGGCAGATTAGGTAGGAACATGTGTGAGACATAAATGACCGCGTGTCCAGCTGGTCATAGTGTGTGGACATTAGCTAGGGTTTGTAGAGTGTGGACACAACTCATTGTGTGTTGTGTGGATTATGGATTAGTGCATTATGCTTTGTGTGAGAGTGGACATGGCTTCCCTCTATGGTTAGGGTTTGCAATAGACATTAGGGTTTGCTCCTGTGTGTGTGTCTCCTCCTCCTCTACCGTTCTTTTAACATGGTATCAGAGCCTTGTGCTGTTTATTAGGGTTTATGAGTGAGTGAGTGAAGAGGGAGAAGAAGAAGCTGTGAAAAGAAGCTGTGAAGCTGCCATTGGAGCTGTGAAGCTTGGAGCACACCAAATATTATCAGATTTGAAAGCTTGGCCTACCGGGTAAGGTCTTCTAAACATCCTTGAGCGGATTGCAGGTGAAACAGGCAAAAGCAAAGCATTTTAGAGCAAATCAAAGCAAGGCAAAATTCTGGTTTTTGAAGCTTTCCATTAAAGCTTGGGAACATTGATGTATGGTGGAAATATGTGTGATTGTGGCAAAGCAAACATGTATCTGACAATGAGAGATGTAATGGCAACTCTTATGCAAGCCCTACTATGATTTTGGAGCAATTTACATGCATTTAATTGAGAGAAATTACTGGTTTTTTGAGCTTTCACAAAACAGAGAGAAGAAAGTCAAAAATTGATGCATTTGGAGCCTATTCTTGGTGAAAATCAAAGCTTTGGTGGATTGCACATGTGCTCAAGTGTGTTGGGCAACTAAATATATCATCAATTGACATTATAAACACTCCCAAACACCTCAATTGCAGGCGGCGCAGCCAGACAGTAGGAAACAGGGCAGTTTTTCTGGTTTTTGACTCCGAGGAGATCGATTTCTCATTAGTTGATTGATATCTTCCACAACCTTCTTAGAAATTGGATGCTTTACATCTTGGAGAAGAGGGCTATGTGATTTGTTTGACCAATGATGCTTAATTGAGCTGGGAATGAGCTGATTAAAACAGGCTGTCCACTGGTTTTGCAGAGAAACAGAGCATTTTAATCGAACAATTAATCTTTGGTGTTTTACAATTGGACAAATTCCTCTTACATGGAGTTGATGGACACTATTGCTAAGCCAATGAATGCCTGGTTGCTCAATTTGGTGAAATATTGAAGGAATTAGAGCCAAATCATGACTGGTTTTTCTGGTTTTTCTGGTTTTTCCAAAAACAGAGAAAGGGGTTTTCAAAAATTGATAATTACACATGTCAAATGGAGTTGATACTCAACATTGAGGTTCATTAGGTGTCAATGCAAGTTGCCTAGACTTGATTGCACCATTACTTTGCGATTTGGAGCCTTGGAAGGCGTGTCAATACAGGGTATTCCGCACTGTGTGAGTCAGTTCATCTCGGATGATTACAGGTTGATTTCCTACATCAAATTTGGAGTTTGTTGGCTATCTTGGAGTATCTGGAACATTAATTGGAGTGTGGTTGAGCTGAGGAAGGCTCATTTACAGATTTGAAGTGTGCGGAAGGTGTACGCATTGAGCAACATGTCGGACAATCCAGTTCAGATTGTTGGTGAAAAGCTGGATAGGAAGAACTTCCAGGCATGGAAGTATAGGATAAAGAGTTTCTTGAAAGGAAAAGGATTTTGGAATCTCATTACAGGTGCTGAGCCAGAGCCTGAGCTACCTCGGCAACCTACACAGCAGCAGCTTATTGCTGCATTCAAAGTGCTGCATTATTTGTCTATATGCATTTCTGATGCTATGCTCATACACATTCAGGATGCTGAGAATCCCAAAGATGCATGGGATACTTTGGTCAAGATGTTTGATACAGATATGAGTGCTCGCAAGTCTCAATTGCGACAGCAGATACACAATGTGAAAAGGAATAAAAGGAGCATACATGATTATGTGCAAGAAATCAAGAAGTTTGCAGATGCATTGGCCACAATAAATGCCCCCATGCCTGATGATGATTTGGTGGATATTACCTTGCGTGGTCTTGGCAAGGAATACAAATCTTTTGATACATCTATCTCAGTGAGGAGTACAGGTCTACCCGACTTCGATGAGTTGGTTTCACTCTTGTTGGTTGAGGAAATCAAGCTCAGTGATTCATTTCTGGATGCATCTTCTAGCCATGATGATGGCAGAAATCAGGCTTTCTACTCGCAGAGAGGTTTTAGAGGTAGGGGGAGATTCGCATCACGTGGACGTGGTGGTAATGGTCGTGGATGGCAGGATAGACCTCCACAACAGAATTTTCAACCTTCTTATAGTGCTCGAGGTGGTCGTGGTTATGCACCTCAGCGAGGCAGAGGTAACCCCCGTGGTCGAGGACGTTGGCAAGGCCAACAAAATTCTATGCAAGATGTGGAATGCCATTATTGTGGCAAATATGGTCATATGGCGAGAGATTGCTTTCGCAAACAGAATGATTTGAGAGGGGGAAGAGCACAACGTGGTGGTCATTATGGTGGAAACTATGCACAACATGGTGGCAACTATGCATCAAGTAGCAATGATGGAACTGCAAATCATTTGTTTGCCATGAAGCATGTTGTGGGTTCTATGACAACAAATGCTGAGAATGATGATACATGGTACATGGACTCAGGAGCATCAAACCATATGACATGCCATGGTGAATGGTTTGAGCACATGAAGCCAATGGATGTCAAAGGCTATGTGGAAACAGGTGATGATACCCAGCATGTCATTACACATGTTGGAAGTGTACCATTGGTCATGCATAATGGTCAGACAAAGTCTATGTCAGATGTGCTGTATGTGCCTTCGATCACTAAAAGCTTGGCCTCAGTTGGTCAAATGGTAGAACAGGGATTACAGGTTCGCTTCAATGAGCATGGATGCTTCGTTGAAGATTTTAAACATGGATGTAGAGTGATTGCTAAAGGCAAGAAAGAAGGAAGACTGTTTAAGCTGGATGCTGGAATTCCTGAGCTAAAATCAGCCATGTTCTCAAAGAGCAGGAATGTGGTAAAGGATATTGATATGTGGCACAAGAGGATTGGCCATGTAAATATACAGAGATTAAAGAACATGCAAACAAGAGGCATTGTCAATGGATTGCCTAGGTTCAAATATGATGGACATATGCATGTTTGTGAAGCCTGTCAGTTTGGGAAGCAGGCAAGATTGAGATTTCCTAGAGAAGGAAATATGAGTAACAGGCCACTTGAGATAGTACACAGTGATGTATGGGGTCCTGCACAAAACCCATCTATCAAAGGCAGTCTATACTATGTTACATTCATTGATGACTTTAGCAGGATGACATGGATATACTTTCTCAGGGAGAAGAGTGAAGTATTGGAAAAATTCATGGATTTCAAAGCTTTTGCAGAAAAGCAGTATGGCTGTTGGATTAAATGTCTGAGGACAGATGGAGGTGGTGAATACACCTCAAAAGCTTTTGAACATTTCTTGAGGAAGCATGGAATAAGGAGACAATTGACATGCAGGTATACACCTCAGCAGAATGGTGTGGCTGAGAGGAAGAATAGAGTTATATGTGAAGTGGCAAGGGCAATGCTTAATGAAAAGAGCATGCCAGATTACTATTGGGCAGAAGCATGTGCTACTGCAATTTATATATTGAACAAAACACCTACAGCAGCCATTCATGGAAGCACGCCAGAGATGCGGCTCACAGGTTACAGGCCAGACATTGGACATCTTAAAGTTTTTGGATGCATAGCCTATGTGCATGTGCCTGATGAAAGAAGAAGGAAGTTGGATCCTAAGGTAGAGAAATGTATATTTGTGGGATATGCACAGGATCGAAAAGCCTACAAGTGTTATAATCCACAAACTAGACAAGTGGTCATCTCACGTGATGTGGTGTTTGATGAGCTTGCTAGTGGGTATAAGGCAAAAGATGAAGTTGTTATTGAGTCACTTGAGGCTGATGTGCCTATGAACTTGCCATCACAAGCAAGTTCTAGTTCTACTACTATGTCTGGGCCAGCAGCAGAAGCTGAGAGTAGCAGTGTACGTCCATGGTCAGGACGTTTGAGGCATGAAAGTGTAAGCACTGGGAGTAGTGCTATGGACAAAGGCAAAAAGAAAGTCGAAGGAATTGGAATCACAGGATATGAGTCATCCAGTTCTGAAAGTTTGGATGAGGAGCTTGGCATACCTGTTTTACGCACACCTGGTGCTAGACAGGACAGATATGTGCCACCACATGCTAGAGTCACAGGTGTACAGAGTGACCCGTATGCATTGCGGAGATCCCAGAGCGTCAGATATCCTATTGACAGGTTGACATACAGAGATTTTGCTATGCATTATGCATACATGACATCTATGGTGAAGCATGTGGAACCTACATGCTATACAGAGGCTGTTGGAGAGCATGTATGGGAAAACGCAATGGATGTGGAGATGGACGCATTGGTCCATAATGATACATGGGATTTAGTTGCACTACCAAAGGACAAGAATGTTATTGGATGTAAATGGGTTTACAAAGTGAAGTGCAAATCTGATGGTTCTATTGAAAGACATAAGGCAAGATTGGTAGCAAAGGGTTATGCACAGACCCAAGGATTGGATTATGATGAGACGTTTAGCCCAGTGGCTAAGATGGGCACAGTGAGAGCAGTCATTGCTATGGCTGCAGCTAATGGCTGGGAAATGCATCAGATGGATGTTAAGAATGCATTTCTGAATGGAGATCTACAAGAGGAAGTATACATGGCACAGCCAGAAGGGTATGTACACACTAGATACCCCACTCACGTATGCAGGTTGAAAAAGGCATTATATGGTCTGAAGCAAGCACCTCGTGCTTGGAGTGATAAGATGAGCAGATATCTTATCTCACTTGGTTTTCAGACTTCTACAGCAGATTCTTCACTGTATGTGAAGAAGACACAGCATGGGATTGTTTTACTAGTCATCTATGTGGATGACTTGATTATCACAGGTGATCATGGTGCAGATGTGATGCATGTCAAGAAAGCTTTGAGTGGGCAATTTGACATGAAAGATCTTGGTGAGTTGAGATACTTCCTTGGCATTGAAGTGGTGAAAGATCATGCAGGTACTTGGTTAGTACAGCGCCAATATGCATTGGATATGTTGGCAAAGTATGGCATGACAGGGTGTAAGCCTATGAGTACACCATTGGAGCAAAATGTGAAGTTGCGGGCTGATTATGGCGAGGAATTGGATGATCCTTCCATGTACAGGAAGATGGTTGGTAGTCTCATATATATGACTATCACACGCCCGGATTTGAGTTATGCAGTGGGGCTGGTTAGCCAGTTTATGCAGAGCCCCAGGAAACCACATTTGGATGCAGTGAGACGCATCATGAGATATGTGAAAACCACAGCACATTATGGTTTATTCTATGAGAGTGGTAAAAGCTTGGACATTCATGGCTACACAGATGCTGATTGGGCAGGTAGCGCATATGACAGGAGGTCTACTAGTGGATATGCTTTTACACTTGGAAGTGCTGTGGTGAGTTGGAGTAGCAAAAAGCAACCTACAGTTGCTTTGTCCAGTACAGAGGCTGAGTACAGAGGTGCAGCCATTGCTACTTGTGAGGCTATATGGTTAAAGAGTCTCTTGGCAGATTTATGTGAGCCTCTTGATGGCAAAGTTGTCATACATTATGACAACATGAGTGAAAAGATGCAGGGGGGGAGAGAGCTTGAGCTCTTGCAAGCACACACACACACTCACAAAACCCTAATAGAGAACACACAAGGTGAGAGGCTGAAAATCTTCTTCTTCTCTACTCAACACTCAACACACCATTTACAAGAATAAGAGTACACACAATATGAAAGGTACTCAACCAAATACATACACGGGTTCTCTATAGTGTGAACCCGACTAAATGAGCTGGCGCTATAACTATGCCAGTCTCTAGAGTGGCTGTCACACAGCCTGTCATCCCACTGGCCGCATATCACCCAAGATCTCACCAACCATGCCAGTGGTGTAAGTGCGGGGCCTATCCCCCAGGCGGGTCATCAGTGTCCACCGCCTCACTAGAGCTCGATATCTCAACACTCCCCCTCGAGCTCAACTCCATCTCATGTACACCAAGTGAAGCCCTGAATCTGCGGAGCTTCTCTGTACCCAATGCTTTGGTGAAGATGTCAGCTACCTGATCCTCTGTGCTGACATAAACAAGGTCAAGGTCTCCTGCCAAGACCTTCTCTCTGATGAAGTGGTAGTGGACCTCTATGTGCTTCGTACGAGCATGAAAGACTGGGTTCCTGGCCAACTGTATACTACTAATGTTGTCACAGAAAATGACAACTTGTCTATCCACTGATAGACCCAAATCTGCAAGTAGCTTTCTCAACCAAGCTACCTCACATGCTGCCATAGCAGCTCCTCTGTACTCGGCCTCTGTACTCGATAGAGCAACCGTAGGTTGCTTCTTGCTGCTCCAAGTCACAGCAGCACTCCCCAAAGAAAACATGAATCCACTGGTAGATCTTCTATCTGAGATACTACCAGCCCAATCAGCATCTGTGTACCCATGTACACATATCTCTGTCCCAGTCTCATAGAATAGTCCACAATGCAAAGTAGACCTCACATACCTCAGTATGCGTCTCACTGCATCCAAATGCGGTTTCCGTGGAACCTGCATAAACTGACTCACCAACCCAACAGCATAGCTCAAATCTGGTCTGGTGATCGTCATGTAGATCAAACTTCCTACTATGCTCCTGTACATAGTAGGATCCTCCAAGATCTCTCCTGAATCTGCACTCAACTTGCCATTCTGATCCAATGGCACAGAAATAGACTTACAGCCTGTCATACCATACTTGGACAACATGTCCAAGCCATACTGTCTCTGCAGTAATCCAATACCATGTGGTGACTTAATCACCTCAATGCCCAAGAAATATCTAAGCTCCCCCAGATCCTTCATCTCAAACTTCTGTCTTAGCAGAATCTTTACATCAAAGATCTCTGCATCATGGTCCCCCGTAATGATCAAGTCATCTACATAGATGACAACAAGCACAACTCCTCTATCACCATGTCTCACGTACAATGAGAAATCTGCATTGGCTACATGAAAGCCAATAGTGACAAGATATTCATAAATCTTGTCAGACCATGCTCTTGGTGCTTGCTTTAAGCCATACAAGGCTTTCTTCAACCTGCAAACATGCTCGGGGTGACCCACATCCTCATAACCAGGTGGCTGCAACATATACACCTCTTCTTGCAAATTCCCATGCAAGAATGCATTCTTTACATCCATCTGATGTAAAGACCATTGCTTTGACGCAGCCACTGCTATCACAACTCTCACCGTTGCCATCTTGGCAACTGGGCTGAAAGTTTCTTCATAATCAATCCCATATGTCTGCGCATATCCTTTGGCTACCAATCTAGCCTTGTACCTGTTTATGCTTCCATCACTGTTATGTTTGACTTTGTACACCCACTTGCATCCAATGGCTTTCTTGCCTTCAGGCAATTGCACTAAATCCCAAGTTTCATTTCCATATAGTGCATCCATCTCCTCATCCATAGCTTTCTCCCAATGCACATTTCCAACAGCCTCATCAATGCATGTGGGCTCAACAACCTGCACAACCTTTGCCATATATGCATAGTGATGTGCCACATAACCATCATATGTAAATCTCTGCACAGGGTTCTTCACTCTCCCTGATCTTCGCAGCTTTTCATTCATGGCTTCCATAGCCTTCTTTACACCAGGTGTTCTCATAGCTGGGATTTCAAGCTCCTCATCAAGGCTCATATCTGAGCCACTGGACTCTCCATCAACATGAGAATGCCCTGCAGAAATGTCAGGCATACCAAGGGGCTCAACCACTTTCTCTTTTCCTTTACGTGATGTACTAATCACATTTGCAGGGCTGGTATTATGACGCAGCCTGCCACTCCATGGTCTATCAACAGACCCACTAGATGAGGACTCTCCTGGTCCACTCAAAGACTGTGATTGCTGACCTGCATTCTGTGCAACCACACTTCCACTCAAATCAGCCCCAACAGCTTCTTTTTCAGCAGCATACCAGCTGCTCATCTCATCAAAGACAACATCCCTGCTTACCCTCAACTCACGTGTAGCAGGGTTATAACACCTGTATCCCTTTTGCTCAAGGGAATATCCAATAAACACACATTTTTCAGCTTTCGGATCCAGCTTGGTTCTCAACTCATCTGGCACATGCACATATGCAATGCATCCAAAAACTTTCAGATGAGATAAATCTGGTTTTCTGCCAGTAAACCTCTCCTCTGGAGTTACATCATGTATGGCTGCAGTTGGAGTCCTGTTCATGATGTATACTGCTGTAGAAACAGCCTCAGCCCAATAGCAATGCGGCATATTTTTCTCTTCCATCAATGCCCGCGCAATCTCAGCAATGTGCCTGTTTTTCCGCTCAGCAACTCCATTTTGCTGCAGAGTGTATCTGCATGTATACTGTCTCCGAATTCCATTCTTCTTCAGAAATTCAGAGAACTCATTGGAGAAGTATTCTCCCCCTCCATCTGACCTTAGGCACTTGACATATTTTCCTGTTTGCTTTTCAACCAAAACTCTGAAATTCTGAAAGTGAGTGAAAACCTCACTCTTCTCCTTCATGAAATATACCCACACTTTCCTTGTGTGGTCATCAATGAAAGTGACATAGTACCTGCAGCCTCCCATAGACACGGTCTTCGTAGGACCCCATACATCTGAATGCACAACATCTAGTGCATTTCTGCTCACATATCTGTTACGTGGAAACACATGCTTTGTTTGCTTCCCAAATTGGCATGCTTCACATATTTTCTGCATACCTTCCACTTTAAATTTTGGCAGCCCTGTCACAATTCCTTTTGTCTGCATAGACTTCAATCTCTGCACATTTACATGTCCAATTCTTTTATGCCATATGTCTGTGTCTGCAACAACTCCTGAACCATTTGCAAACATTGCAGCACTCATTTCAGGCATGTCTACATCCAACGTAAACATTCTGCCCACTCTGTTGCCTTTTGCAACCAACCTGCACTTGTCTTTGAAATCTTCAACATAACACCCATCAGGGTTAAACCGAACCTGCAACCCCTGCTCAATCATCTTGTAAGATCCCTGTTCCCACCGAGCAACGGATTCGGGGTACTGGCAGCGGAAGTAGCGCTTCTCGCGTGGGACAGGGGTCCCACACTCGGGGCCTCGCCCACGGATATCCGGATAAGAGACTAATCCGTCGGTTGTTCCAAAACCGAACCCGAAAAAACTTCCTTTACCGGAAAGCACGGGCGATTCCACCAGGATAACTTTTTACTCTAACGTAGTCAAGATCATTTCTGATCGAGATGATCCGATTACATCTATAAGATACTTAGTCAGTTCAAGGAAGAAACTTGCACTTGGATCATTGGGATCAACGCTTTTTTCCCCATTCAAGAGGCACAGCCGTTGATTCCTATCCATAGAACAGTTTCTGTCCGGGATTTATTTTTTTTTCTATCGTAAAAACAAAAGTTTGAGTCTCGATTTACGGATCCATCAGTCCAGCCTAACCCCATCCAATCCCATGGGTTAGCCAACCACTGTAGTGATGGGATCCAATTAAAAATTTGGTTAGGTTTTGTCCCGGGTACCAAGGAAAAGAGTTCCAAGGCCCCTAGCCGGATGTTCATGCAAAATAAAACTAGTCACACCACTCACACACCCAATATGAAATTGCCTTTTTCAACCAGATTCAACCAATTTAAAATAATCCTTTAATAAAACCATAGTATCATTGATCACCATCTTCCAATTTATCCAATTGATTCTTAATTTCCCATCATTCCTTCATCAGAGTATCTATGGCATCATTGGCAACTAGAACGCTCAGGAGCCGTTTCGATAGTTCCTAGCCCATAATACTTGGCAATATAATCACTTAACAAGATGGACTCTCGTTGAAGATCAGCAAGATCAACCAACAGATCCATATAAGGAGCCATGGACTCATCCATTGAAGACCAGCAAGGTCAATCAACCAGATCCATGCTCGATTTCAGAAAACAACTCCAACTTTGTTCCAATATCTTCCTCGACGCACGTGTGGGTATCCTAGGCGACCCAGAGCCCGAGCACCGTATGGTCAGCACCCTCTAGGATCCTTCGCAGGTAACCTAGCGCTTCACGCATAGGCCGCTTCCTTGGCCCCTCATCCACCGTACCGGAAGCTCACCATTTTAATCGCACCGAGGCTGGTCAAGACCTCGGCCGACCTTGCTACGCGAGACGTCCTTCATTGACTCCCCGTCAGCAGTTGCAACTTTCTCATCACGACCTTAATCACAAGACGGTCAAAATGCTCCCCCCAGCATTCTTGACATAAAACAATCATTTACAAACAGCACTTACAAACAGCATTTACAAACAGTTTACAATACAATTTCTATTTTAACTTTCATTTTTCCACATTATCCCTCCTCAATCTACATTACTTATTCCATATTCCATTTATATGTATACTCATCCCATCACCTCATTTCCATCTCATCACTTCAGATTCCCTCACATCACAATCGTATATTCACATCCATACATCCACAACTATATGCGTGCATTCACATCTACATGCATACATCTACATCCCTATGCATACATCCACATCCACATTCTCATTCACCTCCATACATCTACATCTACATGCATACATCCACTCCACATTCACATCCACATCTATACATCTACATCTACATGCATACATCCACCTCTACATCCACATCTACGTCTATACACCTACATCTACATGCATACATCCACATCTCCATTCACATCTACATCTATACATCTACATCTACGTATACATCCACATCTCCATTCCCATCTACATCTATACATCTACATCTACATGTATACATCCATATCTCTATTCACATCTACATCTATACATCTACATCTACATATATACATCCACATCTCCATTCTCATCTACATCTATACATCTACATCTTCATGCATCCACCCACCTCCACATCCACATCTACATCTATACATCTACATCTACATGTATACATTCACATCTCTATTCACATCTACATCTATACATCTACATCTACATGTATACATCCACATCTCCATTCTCACCTACACCTATACATCTACATCTACATGCATCCACCCACCTCCACATCTACATCTACATCTATACATCTACATCTACATGCATACATCCACCTCCACATTCACACTCACATCCATACCTCTACATCTACATGCAAACATCCATATCTCCATGCATAATAATATTCTTTAATTAATCTAGGATGATAGTTCCTAGGATATGGTAGGAAGTCCTCTTTTTATGCTTTGAATGAATTTATTTTATGCGTGATTTCTATAAAAATTTTGCCATAGCTCCGCTACTATGACTGATAAATCTCAATTTTTTTTCTAAGGGATAAAGCTCATTATTAAAGAAATAATTAGAATGGTCTCTAATTGGATCATCAATCCATAATGGTCTCTAATTGGATCATTAAGAAAACAATTAGAATGGTCTCTAATTGGGTCATTAAGAAAACAATTAGAATGGTCTCTAATTGGGTCATCAATCCATAATGGATTGAATCATCAATGTGCATAAACTAAAAGCATAGCAAAAGCCATTAATTTGGCCTCAAGCATAGCTTAATCTTGGATTAAGGAAAAGCTTTATGAAAAGCTTCATTTGGATTGAGAATGGGTCATGAGTATGACCATTTCTTGAGTGAGAGAGAGAAATTATAAAAAACCATTAGAATTTAAATATAAGTGGAAATTAACTTCTATAGCATTTATTAAATTATGTAACTCTTCACTACTATTCACCAATTTACTTCAATAGCATTTAAAAAAACCATACCAATTAAACTTCTCAAGCTTGAGAGGGGTTGAGAAGAGAGAATCATAGAAAAGATCAAAATTCAATATACTTACCTTATGATTTGCTTGATTCTTTATTCACGGTAGAGGCCCCCAACCAATCAATTGGTTTAGTGTGTTGATGGAGCCACCAATGGGGATTGAAGAAAGAGAGAAGTATCAAAAACTAGTGAATTATTAAAGAATTCACAGTTCTTGGCTTAGGTAGAGTAGAGTAACAATGCCTAAGACACTCTATATTTTGGCTTAGGTGGAGTAGAGTAATAAAGCATAAGACTCTATCTAATTTGGCTTAGGTGGAGTAGAGTAACAAGCATAAGAGACTATATATTTTGGCTTAGGTGGAGTAGAGTAACAAAGCATAAGAGACTATATGTTTTGGCTTAGGTAGAGTAGAGTAACAAGGCATAAGAGACTATGTTTTTTTCAACAAGGGGAGGCTTCTATTTATAGGAAAATTTGAGCTCCTAACCAAACAAACTGATTCTAGAATTTTCCAAGTCAGTTTGGTCACTTTTTGACCATTTTTAGGTCAGTTAAGCTAACTTTTTGGAACTAGACTTGAATGAGGAGAGAGGAGAGATGAAATATCTCAATTTTTATGAGTTTAAAACTCATTCAAGCATGTGAAATATGCACCTCCTTTAAAGAATTCCCCTTCCTTACATATGTGTCAAAATTGTATTGCTCATAGTTTTTTACTAATAAACCTTGTACATTTTCAACTCTTCATCTTATGTGAAATATGCACCTCCTTTAAAGAACTCCTCTTCCTTACACATGTGTCATAGTTTTTTTTACTAATAAGCCTTGTACATTTTCAACTCTTCATCTTATGTGAAATATGCACCTCCTTTAAAGAACTCCCCTTCCTTACATATGTGTTTATTTACTAATAAACCTTGTACATTTTCAACTCTTCATCTTATGTGAAATATGCACCTCCTTTAAAGAACTCCCCTTCCTTACATATGTGTTTATTTACTAATAAACCTTGTACATTTTCAACTCTTCATTTTACTCATTTTTGGGTATCTTCTTTTACAATTTGGATTTATCTCTTCCTTACACATGGATTGATGCTATTGGCCCATAGGAACCTTAATTGGACCATAGTCTAAAGATTTATGAAAATCTAGACCCTTAGGCTAAGGTTCTTTATACCTATTTCCAATTAATTCCAATTGCACATTGGAAATTTTTTTTTTAAATTTTTGTTTCAGGGGAACTCATTTGAATTATAAGAGATATTTTTCTATCCAAAAATATTCAAAATCTGAATATTCTCTCTCTAGAATATTTTCTCTCTCTAGGTTAAAACAACCACAAACAAGATCTCTTATATTTCAGAAAAGGGAATTGATTACAGGGGAATATACTAGACATCAAAAAGGGGGTTGGGGGAGGAATCTTACATTCTACCCCACTTAAAAAACGCGAGATGTCCTCATCTCGCAACTTGGAATAATTTCGCAAGATGCACGAATATGAGACTTAGAGAAAAATTTTAATCACGATTAACCACCAAGAAAAGTCTTAAAGAGAGCAAGATTCAAAATAAGAACAAGATTTAAACTTTATTCATTCACGGGACTTATACAGTAAAGATAGAAGAACTCTTTACACTTCCATAAGCCCGTCCATCATATGGTCACAAAAGCAGTCCTCACAAGCTGCACAAGTATAGGGTAACTCATCTATGGGAATGATTCTGCTGGTTATTGCCGCACCTATCTCAGTGGTATGAGGTGATCTAACAAAAGGACCTCTAAGAGACAAGCCAAAAACGGGGTAAAGGCATATCTTCTCATGAGGAAGAAAACATGCCAGTAAGAAGACCCGCTCAGAAAACCCAAGATGCCTTGATCTCATGACACAGTAGTATCGGGGACCCAAACCCAAAGCTTCAATAACCATGGCCAAGCGAACATTGTTACGAAAGTGCTGCTGACCCCAGGGTGTTACCCTAGTTATGTTTTGATAGGTCCGCCATTTGGTCTGCGCTACAGAAGTTCCTAGGTGAGGAAAAAGTGAGCGCTCATACTGTTCTATAAAGTCTTTCCTCACAGACTCTCTTGCGTCTTGAAGGTGAGAAATCATCAGGGATAAAACTAATTCCTGTTGCCAAGCCATGAAGGAGATTAAGAAAGAAAGGAGATTGATGGGAGTAAGATTACTGTGAGCGACAAGTAAAAGTTACGACTTATATAAAGGAAGGAGCTAGCGTAACCTAGAAGCCAACGGTAACTTGCCACTGAAGTTTTACCGTCTTTCCATGATTTGTGTTTGACACATTTTTCTATAGAAGGCATTAAGAATTTTGAGATGAGGAGATAAAAGAAACTTGTAGGCTAAGTCACCTACTTTCATTGAATTCAGATATAAGGATCACAATATCTGGGGGATAACTTCTTATACTCCCCAAGAGATAAAGAACTTCTTTTGGGCCGTACTCGAATAAAAACCAAAACCTTGGTATCCAAAACACCGATTCTCACTTCTAAACTCATTGTTCTAAATCCTTAAAACAGGCGTGACTCCTGAGAAGTATTCTAGGAAAAGGGTCTTCCTTTTTATTAAACAGAAACTTTCTTTTATTTTAGAGAGGGAATAATTATAAGATCAGAAAGGGAGATTCTTACTCCTGTATACCTCGAAGGCTGGGGAGGAATCTTACATCCTACCCCACTTAAAAAGTGCGAGATGTCCTCATCTCGCAAGGTAGAGGACAACTCTTTTTCTTAAGATCCAATTTTATTCTGGGATTCCTTATATTCTGGTCAACCCAACAGAATACTGGGATAAATATCCCTTATATAGAACTAATAACAACTCATTCAAATCATATCATTCATAACTTTAACACGATAATGGTCCATTAGACCGAGAAGTTTCTTTCGGAACATTCCTCCACGGAAATTTTAGTCAAGCAAGTTCTCAATTTGACATCCCTTAACTTGATCTACCGGTCAAGTATTAACAGTAGCAATCTGACAGCACAACCCACCAATCTCATAGCGATTTGCTGAATTTGTTATCATCATTCTAGTTATGAATATCATCACAGGGACTCGTCCCATTCCCCCTCATTGTGGTTTCATTATATTTCAACTAATTTTTAAAAATCAACATTTTTCAATCAGCATTTTCAATCAGAATCCAAATCAATTCATCCATTCTCAAACAGAATTAAAAATCATATCAATCACATTCGAAATCATCATCTGGATAGCATTAACACTTATAATTTCAAGTCTTAGATTTACTCGTATATACTGTCAGTAAAGAGCTGCAGTATACTCTCGGTATATACGGGTAGTCACGGCCCTTGGAATTATAAGGTAAATACTATCATGTCTAGGCCTCAAGCAAGTCAGGGTTTCTATATAATTGCGGTACTTCCATCTGAAGAACCAATTACCAAATTATGAATTTCAGTTTGAATATCAAATTGTATGAGTTATATCACACAATTATAACCTTTTTGTGTTTCTTGATAAATTTTTGACATATTTATCTTCTCAGTTGATCTTTATTAACCAAATGCTCTGATACCAACTGTAAGATCCCTGTTCCCACCGAGCAACGGATTCGGGGTACTGGCAGCGGAAGTAGCGCTTCTCGCGTGGGACAGGGGTCCCACACTCGGGGCCTCGCCCACGGATATCCGGATAAGAGACTAATCCGTCGGTTGTTCCAAAACCGAACCCGAAAAAACTTCCTTTACCGGAAAGCACGGGCGATTCCACCAGGATAACTTTTTACTCTAACGTAGTCAAGATCATTTCTGATCGAGATGATCCGATTACATCTATAAGATACTTAGTCAGTTCAAGGAAGAAACTTGCACTTGGATCATTGGGATCAACGCTTTTTTCCCCATTCAAGAGGCACAGCCGTTGATTCCTATCCATAGAACAGTTTCTGTCCGGGATTTATTTTTTTTTCTATCATAAAAACAAAAGTTTGAGTCTCGATTTACGGATCCATCAGTCCAGCCTAACCCCATCCAATCCCATGGGTTAGCCAACCACTGTAGTGATGGGATCCAATTAAAAATTTGGTTAGGTTTTGTCCCGGGTACCAAGGAAAAGAGTTCCAAGGCCCCTAGCCGGATGTTCATGCAAAATAAAACTAGTCACACCACTCACACACCCAATATGAAATTGCCTTTTTCAACCAGATTCAACCAATTTAAAATAATCCTTTAATAAAACCATAGTATCATTGATCACCATCTTCCAATTTATCCAATTGATTCTTAATTTCCCATCATTCCTTCATCAGAGTATCTATGGCATCATTGGCAACTAGAACGCTCAGGAGCCGTTTCGATAGTTCCTAGCCCATAATACTTGGCAATATAATCACTTAACAAGATGGACTCTCGTTGAAGATCAGCAAGATCAACCAACAGATCCATATAAGGAGCCATGGACTCATCCATTGAAGACCAGCAAGGTCAATCAACCAGATCCATGCTCGATTTCAGAAAACAACTCCAACTTTGTTCCAATATCTTCCTCGACGCACGTGTGGGTATCCTAGGCGACCCAGAGCCCGAGCACCGTATGGTCAGCACCCTCTAGGATCCTTCGCAGGTAACCTAGCGCTTCACGCATAGGCCGCTTCCTTGGCCCCTCATCCACCGTACCGGAAGCTCACCATTTTAATCGCACCGAGGCTGGTCAAGACCTCGGCCGACCTTGCTACGCGAGACGTCCTTCATTGACTCCCCGTCAGCAGTTGCAACTTTCTCATCACGACCTTAATCACAAGACGGTCAAAATGCTCCCCCCAGCATTCTTGACATAAAACAATCATTTACAAACAGCACTTACAAACAGCATTTACAAACAGTTTACAATACAATTTCTATTTTAACTTTCATTTTTCCACATTATCCCTCCTCAATCTACATTACTTATTCCATATTCCATTTATATGTATACTCATCCCATCACCTCATTTCCATCTCATCACTTCAGATTCCCTCACATCACAATCGTATATTCACATCCATACATCCACAACTATATGCGTGCATTCACATCTACATGCATACATCTACATCCCTATGCATACATCCACATCCACATTCTCATTCACCTCCATACATCTACATCTACATGCATACATCCACTCCACATTCACATCCACATCTATACATCTACATCTACATGCATACATCCACCTCTACATCCACATCTACGTCTATACACCTACATCTACATGCATACATCCACATCTCCATTCACATCTACATCTATACATCTACATCTACGTATACATCCACATCTCCATTCCCATCTACATCTATACATCTACATCTACATGTATACATCCATATCTCTATTCACATCTACATCTATACATCTACATCTACATATATACATCCACATCTCCATTCTCATGTACATCTATACATCTACATCTTCATGCATCCACCCACCTCCACATCCACATCTACATCTATACATCTACATCTACATGTATACATTCACATCTCTATTCACATCTACATCTATACATCTACATCTACATGTATACATCCACATCTCCATTCTCACCTACACCTATACATCTACATCTACATGCATCCACCCACCTCCACATCTACATCTACATCTATACATCTACATCTACATGCATACATCCACCTCCACATTCACACTCACATCCATACCTCTACATCTACATGCAAACATCCATATCTCCATGCATAATAATATTCTTTAATTAATCTAGGATGATAGTTCCTAGGATATGGTAGGAAGTCCTCTTTTTATGCTTTGAATGAATTTATTTTATGCGTGATTTCTATAAAAATTTTGCCATAGCTCCGCTACTATGACTGATAAATCTCAATTTTTTTTCTAAGGGATAAAGCTCATTATTAAAGAAATAATTAGAATGGTCTCTAATTGGATCATCAATCCATAATGGTCTCTAATTGGATCATTAAGAAAACAATTAGAATGGTCTCTAATTGGGTCATTAAGAAAACAATTAGAATGGTCTCTAATTGGGTCATCAATCCATAATGGATTGAATCATCAATGTGCATAAACTAAAAGCATAGCAAAAGCCATTAATTTGGCCTCAAGCATAGCTTAATCTTGGATTAAGGAAAAGCTTTATGAAAAGCTTCATTTGGATTGAGAATGGGTCATGAGTATGACCATTTCTTGAGTGAGAGAGAGAAATTATAAAAAACCATTAGAATTTAAATATAAGTGGAAATTAACTTCTATAGCATTTATTAAATTATGTAACTCTTCACTACTATTCACCAATTTACTTCAATAGCATTTAAAAAAACCATACCAATTAAACTTCTCAAGCTTGAGAGGGGTTGAGAAGAGAGAATCATAGAAAAGATCAAAATTCAATATACTTACCTTATGATTTGCTTGATTCTTTATTCACGGTAGAGGCCCCCAACCAATCAATTGGTTTAGTGTGTTGATGGAGCCACCAATGGGGATTGAAGAAAGAGAGAAGTATCAAAAACTAGTGAATTATTAAAGAATTCACAGTTCTTGGCTTAGGTAGAGTAGAGTAACAATGCCTAAGACACTCTATATTTTGGCTTAGGTGGAGTAGAGTAATAAAGCATAAGACTCTATCTAATTTGGCTTAGGTGGAGTAGAGTAACAAGCATAAGAGACTATATATTTTGGCTTAGGTGGAGTAGAGTAACAAAGCATAAGAGACTATATGTTTTGGCTTAGGTAGAGTAGAGTAACAAGGCATAAGAGACTATGTTTTTTTCAACAAGGGGAGGCTTCTATTTATAGGAAAATTTGAGCTCCTAACCAAACAAACTGATTCTAGAATTTTCCAAGTCAGTTTGGTCACTTTTTGACCATTTTTAGGTCAGTTAAGCTAACTTTTTGGAACTAGACTTGAATGAGGAGAGAGGAGAGATGAAATATCTCAATTTTTATGAGTTTAAAACTCATTCAAGCATGTGAAATATGCACCTCCTTTAAAGAATTCCCCTTCCTTACATATGTGTCAAAATTGTATTGCTCATAGTTTTTTACTAATAAACCTTGTACATTTTCAACTCTTCATCTTATGTGAAATATGCACCTCCTTTAAAGAACTCCTCTTCCTTACACATGTGTCATAGTTTTTTTTACTAATAAGCCTTGTACATTTTCAACTCTTCATCTTATGTGAAATATGCACCTCCTTTAAAGAACTCCCCTTCCTTACATATGTGTTTATTTACTAATAAACCTTGTACATTTTCAACTCTTCATCTTATGTGAAATATGCACCTCCTTTAAAGAACTCCCCTTCCTTACATATGTGTTTATTTACTAATAAACCTTGTACATTTTCAACTCTTCATTTTACTCATTTTTGGGTATCTTCTTTTACAATTTGGATTTATCTCTTCCTTACACATGGATTGATGCTATTGGCCCATAGGAACCTTAATTGGACCATAGTCTAAAGATTTATGAAAATCTAGACCCTTAGGCTAAGGTTCTTTATACCTATTTCCAATTAATTCCAATTGCACATTGGAAATTTTTTTTTTAAATTTTTGTTTCAGGGGAACTCATTTGAATTATAAGAGATATTTTTCTATCCAAAAATATTCAAAATCTGAATATTCTCTCTCTAGAATATTTTCTCTCTCTAGGTTAAAACAACCACAAACAAGATCTCTTATATTTCAGAAAAGGGAATTGATTACAGGGGAATATACTAGACATCAAAAAGGGGGTTGGGGGAGGAATCTTACACATCTGGCCAACTGAAACCAGATTCTTTGTTATGTTCGGTACATGAAGTACATCTGCAAGGTACTTCACTTTGCCATCCTGCATAGATAATGGCACATCTCCAACGTGGGCAATTGGATGAGCAGTGTCATCCCCTGTTTCCACAAAACCTGGTCTTTCCGGGTTCTTCATCTCCTTGAACCACTCCCCATGACTCGTCATGTGGTTCGAAGCGCCTGAATCCACATACCATACATTATCTTTTTGTGCTGCATCAGCATTTTCAGACATGGCATTCACAACATGCTGCATAACAAACAACCTTTCATTGTCCTCATTATTTCTGCTTGAGGATGCATAGTTGTTTTGCTGCACTTTCCCATTTTGCATGTCAGCCTGCTTCTTATAACATTCTGACTGCACATGTCCTGGCTTACCACAATAGTAGCATTCACGTGCATCATTATATTGCCTTTGCCAATTTCCACGGCCTCTTTGACTCCCCCTGCCTCTGAATCTGCCTCTTCCACCTGCATGTTGTTGTCGTTGTTGATTCTGGGACTGTTGTTGTTGTTGCTGCTGCTGCTGGCCATAATTCTGATTACCTGTTCGGCCACCTCCTTGACCGCGTCTACGGCCTCCTCTACCTCGTCCTCTTCCTGAACTCATGTAGAAGGCCTGTTGCTCTGAACTGTTTTTGCTTTGTGAAGACTGTTGGTCTTCACCCAAGTTCTTCTCTTCGATAATCAGCATAGACACCAAATCTATAAAGTTGGGAATATTTTCCCGAGTCTGAATAGACGTCTTAAACGCCTTGTATTGTGGCCCGAGACCACGTAGACAGACTTCCACCTTGTCATCATCATCTACTGAAACACCAATAGATGCAAGGGATTCCACAATACCCTTTATCTTCAGCGCATAGTCATTCACAGACATGCTCTTTTTCTCCACAGTATGAAGTTCATTCTTCAACTGTATCTTACGAGCCTTGGTATTTGTTTCATAAAGCTTTACCAAGGTGTCCCACGCCTCCTTGGGGGACTTGGCATCCTGAATGTGCCCAATCATGGTGTCCTGTATACTAATGGAAAGCCAATACATAACCTTCCTGGCTCCTTGGTTCCAGTCTTTAAACTCTTTCACATCTGCAGCAGTCGGATTTATATCCGGTATCTCCGGTGCCTCTTCATGCTCACCTTCAATGTAGTCCCAATAGCCTTTTCCCATCAGGAAATTAGTCAGCCTGGACCTCCAAGCATGGAAGTTATTCTTGTCCAGCTTCTCAGCCACAATCTGTGTTATGCCATCATTAGACATCTTGCCAAACACACAATTTTACCAGAAACTGCACTCTGGTTTTTCTGCACAACCTGCAGTAATTTCTGCACAGCGGTACTGTAGTACTCAAATGTCACAACCTGTGACTTCAATGTGCATACATACACCCAATAGCAACTGTAGACCTCTTTGCAGCACCCACAGTGTCTGCACAGTCAATCTGTCTTCCTGCAGTTCGTAAAACAGAGTTCTGCAGAGAATCGATGACTTACCCGCAGTGCTCGAAATCGCCTGTTTTCTGAAAAACGGAGGTCCAGACGCGCCCGAAACGCGTTTTCGGCCCGGACTGTATAGTTGCCCTATAGCTTTACTCCCGCGAAGAAAGCTCCTCAATCAGAGATCGTTTGCCGGTGCCTCCCGTAGAGCTCCCGACAAGGGTGTAGTCACCAACACAATAGGGAAGAGTAGTTGAAGCTCTTACCCTCGTACCGCTTCCTGTGGTTCTCTTGCTTGCAGCTCAGCCCTTAGCACAAACCAGGCTCTGATACCATGAAAAGATGCAGGGGGGAAGAGATCTTGAGCTCTTGCAAGCACACACACACACTCACAAAACCCTAATAGAGAACACACAAGGTGAGAGGCTGAAAATCTTCTTCTTCTCTACTCAACACTCAACACACCATTTACAAGAATAAGAGTACACACAATATGAAAGGTACTCAACCAAATACATACACGGGTTCTCTATAGTGTGAACCCGACTAAATGAGCTGGCGCTATAACTATGCCAGTCTCTAGAGTGGCTGTCACACAGCCTGTCATCCCACTGGCCGCATATCACCCAAGATCTCACCAACCATGCCAGTGGTGTAAGTGCGGGGCCTATCCCCCAGGCGGGTCATCAGTGTCCACCGCCTCACTAGAGCTCGATATCTCAACAATGAGCAGTATGCAGTTGGCAAAGAATCTAGTATTTCATGCGAGGACCAAACACATAGAGGTCCATTATCACTTTGTCAGAGAAAAGGTGCTGGATGGTACAGTTGATCTTCACTATGTGAAGACTGATGAGCAGGTGGCTGATATCTTCACGAAGCCACTTAGCAGGGAGAAGTTTGAGTACTTCCGGACTATGTTGGGAGTACATGGGATGAGCTTGAGGGGGAGTGTTGAGAGTCTTGATATCCCAAGCTCATCTACATCTTCATCGGCAGTACATCATGAGCTTGAGAGGGGCTGTTGAGATTCAAGCTCGATGTGAGTGTGAGCCAGCTATGCTATGTGCTGGCAGATTAGGTAGGAACATGTGTGAGACATAAATGACCGCGTGTCCAGCTGGTCATAGTGTGTGGACATTAGCTAGGGTTTGTAGAGTGTGGACACAACTCATTGTGTGTTGTGTGGATTATGGATTAGTGCATTATGCTTTGTGTGAGAGTGGACATGGCTTCCCTCTATGGTTAGGGTTTGCAATAGACATTAGGGTTTGCTCCTGTGTGTGTGTCTCCTCCTCCTCTACCGTTCTTTTAACAAGAGCTAGATCAAATGCAATTCTAGCTCCTTGGTTCTTGTTGTGCGACGTAGGTCTCTTCTTGGAGTAATTGGTTTTGTTGATGTGTATGGAACACAACTAGATCGATGCATTCTTGCTCTACCACATGGTAGAGCTAGACCTCAAAGCTTTCTACCTCACCGATTCTAGCTCCACCACATGGTAGAGCTAGACCTCAATTGTAATTCCAGCTCTACCACATGGTAGAGCTAGATCTCAAAATACTCTATCTCTACAATGTGGTTTAGATAGAATACAGCTCTACCAATGTCACATTCAACCTCAGCCGGTTACATTAATTAAAGTCTAGCTCTACCACATGGTAGAGGTAGAAGAATGCATTCTAGCTCCACCACATGGTGGAGCTGGACCTCAAAGCATTCTAGCTCTACGATATGGTCTAGGTAGAATACAGCTCTACCACATGGTAGAGCTAGATCAAATGCAATTCTAGCTCCTTGGTTCTTGTCATGTGAAGTAGGTCTCTTTTTGGAGTAATTGGTTTTGTTGATGTGTATAGAAAACAGCTAGATCCATGCATTCTTGCTCTACCACATGGTAGAGCTAGACCTTAAAGCTTTATACCTCAAATTGAATTCTAGCTCCACCACATGGTAGAGCTAGACCTCAAATGCAATTCTAGCTTCACCACATGGTAGAGCTAGACCTCAAAGCATTCTATCTCTACAATGTGGTTTAGATAGAATACAGCTCTATCACAGTTACATTCAACCTTAGCCGGTTACATTCATTGAAGTCTAGCTCTACCACATGGTAGAGCTAGAAGAAGGCATTCTAGCTCCACCACATGGTGGAGCTTGACCTCAAAGCATTCTAGCTCTTTGATGTGGTCTAGGTAGAATACATTTCTACCACGTGGTAGAGCTAGATCAAATGCAATTCTAGCTCCTTGGTTCTTGTTGTGTGAAGTAGGTCTCTTCTTGGAGTAATTGGTTTTGTTGATGTGTATGGAACACAGCTAAATCGATGCATTCTTGCTCTACCACATGGTAGAGCTAGACCTCAAAGCTTTCTACCTCTACGATTCTAGCTCCACCACATGGTAGAGCTAGACCTCAAATGCAATTCTAACTCCACCACATTGTAGAGCTAGACCTCAAAGCATTCTATCTCTACAATGTGGTTTAGGTAGAATACAGCTCTACCACAGTTACATTCAACCTTAGCCGGTTACATTCGTTGAAGTCTAGCTCTACCACACGATAGAGCTAGACCTCAAATGCAATTCTAGCTCCACCACATGGTAGAGCTGGACCTTTAAGCAATCTAACTCTACGATGTGGCCTACGTAGAATACAGCTCTACCACAGTTACATTCAACCTCAGCCGGTTACATTCCTTGAAGCTTAGCTCTACCACATGGTAGAGCTAGAAGAATGCAATTCTAGCTCTACCACATGGTAGAGCTAGAAGAATGCAATTCTAGCTCCACCACATGGTACAGCTAGACCTCTAGCATTCTAACCCTACGATGTGGTCTAGGTAGTATACAGCAATACCACATGGTAGAGCTAGATCAAATGCAATTCTAGCTCCTTGGTTCTTGTTGTGCGACGTAGGTCTCTTCTTGGAGTAATTGGTTTTGTTGATGTGTATGAAACACAGCTAGATCGATGCATTCTTGCTCTACCACATGGTAGAGCTAGATCTCAAAGCTTTCTACCTCACCGATTCTAGCTCCACCACATGGTAGAGCCAGACCTCAATTGCAATTCTAGCTCTACCACATGGTAGAGCTAGATCTCAAAATACTCTATCTCTACAATGTGGTTTAGGTAGAATACAGCTCTACCAATGTCACATTACATTAATTAAAGTCTAGCTCTACCACATGGTAGAGGTAGAAGAATGCATTCTAGCTCCACCACATGGTGGAACTGAACCTCAAAGCATTCTAGCTCTACGATGTGGTCTAGGTAGAATACAGCTCTACCACGTGGTAGAGCTAGATCAAATGCAATTCTAGCTCCTTGGTTCTTGTCATGTGAAGTAGGTCTCTTTTTGGAGTAATTGGTTTTGTTGATGTGTATAGAACACAGCTAGATCGATGCATTCTTGCTCTACCACATGGTAGAGCCAGACCTTAAAGCTTTATACCTCAAATGCAATTCTAGCTCCACCACATGGTAGAGCTAGACCTCAAATGCAATTCTAGCTTCACCACATGGTAGAGCTAGACCTCAAAGCATTCTATCTCTACAATGTGGTTTAAATAGAATACAGCTCTATCACAGTTACATTCAACCTCAGCCGGTTACATTCATTGAAGTCTAGCTCTACCACATGGTAGAGCTAGAAGAATGCATTCTAGCTCCACCACATGGTGGAGCTTGACCTCAAAGCATTCTAGCTCTTTGATGTGGTCTAGGTAGAATACATTTCTACCACGTGGTAGAGCTAGATCAAATGCAATTCTAGCTCCTTGGTTCTTGTTGTGTGAAGTAGGGCTCTTCTTGGAGTAATTGGTTTTGTTGATGTGTATGGAACACATCTAGATCGATGCATTCTTGCTCCACCACATGGTAGAGCTAGACCTCAAAGCTTTCTACCTCTACGATTCTAGCTCCACGACATGGTAGAGCTAGAAATCAAATGCAATTCTAACTCCACCACATTGTAGAGCTAGACCTCAAAGCATTCTATCTCTACAATGTGGTTTAGGTAGAATACAGCTCTACCACAGTTACATTCAACCCTAGCCGGTTACATTCGTTGAAGTCTAGCTCTACCACATGGTAGAGCTAGACCTCAAATGCAATTGTAGCTCCACCACATGGTAGAGCTGGACCTTAAAGCATTCTAGCTCTATGATGTGGCCTAGGTAGAATACAGCTCTACCTCATGGTAGAGCTAGATCAAATGCAATTCTAGCTCCTTGGATCTTGTCATGTGAAGTAGGTCTCTTCTTGGGGTAATTGGTTTTGTGTATGTGTATGGAACACAGGTAGATTGATGCATTCTGCTCTACCACATGGTAGAGCTAGACCTCAAAGCTTTCTACCTCTACGACTTTAGCTCCACCACCTGGTAGAGCTAGACCTCAAATGCAATTCTAGCTCCACCACATGGTAGAGCTAGACCTCAAAGCATTCTATCTCTACAATGTGGTTTAGGTAGAATACAGCTCTACCACAGTTACATTCAACCTCAGCCGGTTACATTCGTTGAAGCTTAGCTCTACCACATGGTAGAGCTAGACCTCAAAGCATTCTAACCCTACAATGTGGTCTAGGTAGAATACAGCAATACCACGTGGTAGAGCTAGATCAAATGCAATTCTAGCTCCTTGGTTCTTGTTGTGCGACGTAGGTCTCTTCTTGGAGTAATTGGTTTTGTTGATGTGTATGGAACACAGCTAGATCGATGCATTCTTGCTCTACCACATGATAGAGCTAGACCTCGAAGCTTTCTACCTCACCGATTCTAGCTCCACCACATGGTAGAGCTAGACCTCAATTGCAATTCTAGCTCTACCACATGGTAGA
Organism: Cibotium barometz; assembly: GCF_041138505.1. Lineage (NCBI taxonomy): Eukaryota > Viridiplantae > Streptophyta > Polypodiopsida > Cyatheales > Cibotiaceae > Cibotium > Cibotium barometz. The sequence continues at coordinate 22,048,804 of NC_141063.1, read as the reverse complement.
GCTAGATCTCAAAATACTCTATCTCTACAATGTGGTTTAGATAGAATACAGCTCTACCAATGTCACATTCAACCTCAGCCGGTTACATTAATTAAAGTCTAGCTCTACCACATGGTAGAGGTAGAAGAATGCATTCTAGCTCCACCACATGGTGGAACTGAACCTCAAAGCATTCTAGCTCTACGATGTGGTCTAGGTAGAATACAGCTCTACCACGTGGTAGAGCTAGATCAAATGCAATTCTAGCTCCTTGGTTCTTGTCATGTGAAGTAGGTCTCTTTTTGGAGTAATTGGTTTTGTTGATGTGTATAGAACACAGCTAGATCGATGCATTCTTGCTCTACCACATGGTAGAGCCAGACCTTAAAGCTTTATACCTCAAATGCAATTCTAGCTCCACCACATGGTAGAGCTAGACCTCAAATGCAATTCTAGCTTCACCACATGGTAGAGCTAGACCTCAAAGCATTCTATCTCTACAATGTGGTTTAAATAGAATACAGCTCTATCACAGTTACATTCAACCTCAGCCGGTTACATTCATTGAAGTCTAGCTCTACCACATGGTAGAGCTAGAAGAAGGCATTCTAGCTCCACCACATGGTGGAGCTTGACCTCAAAGCATTCTAGCTCTTTGATGTGGTCTAGGTAGAATACATTTCTACCACGTGGTAGAGCTAGATCAAATGCAATTCTAGCTCCTTGGTTCTTGTTGTGTGAAGTAGGGCTCTTCTTGGAGTAGTTGGTTTTGTTGATGTGTATGGAACACAGCTAGATCGATGCATTCTTGCTCCACCACATGGTAGAGCTAGACCTCAAAGCTTTCTACCTCTACGATTCTAGCTCCACCACATGGTAGAGCTAGAAATCAAATGCAATTCTAACTCCACCACATTGTAGAGCTAGACCTCAAAGCATTATATCTCTACAATGTGGTTTAGGTAGAATACAGCTCTACCACAGTTACATTCAACCCTAGCCGGTTACATTCGTTGAAGTCTAGCTCTACCACATGGTAGAGCTAGACCTCAAATGCAATTCTAGCTCCACCACATGGTAGAGCTGGACCTTAAAGCATTCTAGCTCTATGATGTGGCCTAGGTAGAATACAGCTCTACCTCATGGTAGAGCTAGATCAAATGCAATTCTAGCTCCTTGGATCTTGTCATGTGAAGTAGGTCTCTTCTTGGAGTAATTGGTTTTGTGTATGTGTATGGAACACAGGTAGATTGATGCATTCTGCTCTACCACATGGTAGAGCTAGACCTCAAAGCTTTCTACCTCTATGACTTTAGCTCCACCACCTGGTAGAGCTAGACCTCGAATGCAATTCTAGCTCCACCACATGGTAGAGCTAGACCTCAAAGCATTCTATCTCTACAATGTGGTTTAGGTAGAATACAGCTCTACCACAGTTACATTCAACCTCAGCCGGTTACATTCGTTGAAGCTTAGCTCTACCACATGGTAGAGCTAGACCTCAAAGCATTCTAACCCTACAATGTGGTCTAGGTAGAATACAGCAATACCACGTGGTAGAGCTAGATCAAATGCAATTCTAGCTCCTTGGTTCTTGTTGTGCGACGTAGGTCTCTTCTTGGAGTAATTGGTTTTGTTGATGTGTATGGAACACAGCTAGATCGATGCATTCTTGCTCTACCACATGGTAGAGCTAGACCTCGAAGCTTTCTACCTCACCAATTCTAGCTCCACCACATGGTAGAGCTAGACCTCAATTGCAATTCTAGCTCTACCACATGGTAGAGCTAGATCTCAAAATACTCTATCTCTACAATGTGGTTTAGATAGAATACAGCTCTACCAATGTCACATTCAACCTCAGCCGGTTACATTAATTAAAGTCTAGCTCTACCACATGGTTGAGGTAGAAGAATGCATTCTAGCTCCACCACATGGTGGAGCTGGACCTCAAAGCATTCTAGCTCTACGATGTGGTCTAGGTAGAATACAGCTCTACCATGTGGTAGAGCTAGATCAAATGCAATTCTAGCTCCTTGGTTCTTGTCATGTGAAGTAGGTCTCTTTTTGGAGTAATTGGTTTTGTTGATGTGTATAGAACACAGCTAGATCGATGCATTCTTGCTCTACCACATGGTAGAGCCAGACCTTAAAGCTTTATACCTCAAATGCAATTCTAGCTCCACCACATGGTAGAGCTAGACCTCAAATGCAATTCTAGCTTCACCACATGGTAGAGCTAGACCTCAGTGGTGGAGCTTGACCTCAAAGCATTCTAGCTCTACGATGTGGTCTAGTTAGAATACATTTCTACCACGTGGTAGAGCTAGATCAAATGCAATTCTAGCTCCTTGGTTCTTGTTGTGTGAAGTAGGTCTCTTCTTGGAGTAATTGGTTTTGTTGATGTGTATGGAACACAGCTAGATCGATGCATTCTTGCTCTACCACATGGTAGAGCTAGACCTCAAAGCTTTCTACCTCTACGATTCTAGCTCCAACACATGGTAGAGCTAGACCTCAAATGCAATTCTAACTCCACCACATTGTAGACCTAGACCTCAAAGCATTCTATCTCTACAATGTGCTTTAGGTAGAATACAGCTCTACCACAGTTACATTCAACCTTAGCCAGTTACATTCATTGAAGTCTAGCTCTACCACATGATAGAGCTAGACCTCAAATGCAATTCTAGCTCCACCACATGGTAGAGCTGGACCTTAAAGCATTCTAGCTCTACGATGTGGCCTACGTAGAATACAGCTCTACCACAGTTACATTCAACCTCAGCCGGTTACATTCGTTGAAGCTTAGCTCTACCACATTGTAGAGCTAGAAGAATGCAATTCTAGCTCTACCACATGGTAGAGCTAGAAGAATGCAATTCTAGCTCCACCACATGGTAGAGCTAGACTCTAGCATTCTAACCCTACGACGTGGTCTACGTAGAATACAGCAATACCACGTGGTAGAGCTAGATCAAATGCAATTCTAGCTCCTTGGTTCTTGTTGTGCGACGTAGGTCTCTTCTTGGAGTAATTGGTTTTGTTGATGTGTATGGAACACAACTAGATCAATGCATTCTTGCTCTACCACATGGTAGAGCTAGACCTCAAAGCTTTCTACCTCACCGATTCTAGCTCCACCACATGGTAGAGCTAGACCTCAATTGCAATTCTAGCTCTACCACATGGTAGAGCTAGATCTCAAAATACTCTATCTCTACAATGTGGTTTAGATAGAATACAACTCTACCAATGTCACATTCAACCTCAGTCGGTTACATTAATTAAAGTCTAGCTCTACCACATGGTAGAGGTAGAAGAATGCATTCTAGCTCCACCACATGGTGGAGCTGGACCTCAAAGCATTCTAGCTCTACGATATGGTCTAGGTAGAATACAGCTCTACCACATGGTAGAGCTAGATCAAATGCAATTCTAGCTCCTTGGTTCTTGTCATGTGAAGTAGGTCTCTTTTTGGAGTAATTGGTTTTGTTGATGTGTAAGAAAACAGCTAGATCCATGCATTCTTGCTCTACCACATGGTAGAGCTAGACCTTAAAGCTTTATACCTCAAATTGAATTCTATCTCCACCACATGGTAGAGCTAGACCTCAAATGCAATTCTAGCTTCACCACATGGTAGAGCTAGACCTCAAAGCATTCTATCTCTACAATGTGGTTTAGATAGAATACAGCTCTATCACAGTTACATTCAACCTCAGCCGGTTACATTCATTGAAGTCTAGCTCTACCACATGGTAGAGCTAGAAGAATGCATTCTAGCTCCACCACATGGTGGAGTTTGACCTCAAAGCATTCTAGCTCTTTGATGTGGTCTAGGTAGAATACATTTCTACCACGTGGTAGAGCTAGATTAAATGCAATTCTAGCTCCTTGGTTCTTGCTGTGTGAAGTAGGTCTCTTCTTGGAGTAATTGGTTTTGTTGATGTGTATGGAACACAGCAAGATCGATGCATTCTTGCTCTACCACATGGTAGAGCTAGACCTCAAAGCTTTCTACCTCTACGATTCTAGCTCTACCACATGGTAGAGCTAGACCTCAAATGCAATTCTAACTCCACCACATTGTAGAGCTAGACCTCAAAGCATTCTATCTCTACAATGTGGTTTAGGTAGAATACTGCTCTACCACAGTTACATTCAACCTTAGCCGGTTACATTCGTTGAAGTCTAGCTCTACCACATGATAGAGCTAGACCTCAAATGCAATTCTAGCTCATCCACATGGTAGAGATGGACCTTAAAGCAATCTAGCTCTACGATGTGGCCTACGTAGAATAAAGCTCTAGCACAGTTACATTCAACCTCAGCCGGTTACATTCGTTGAAGCTTAGCTCTACCACATGGTAGAGCTAGAAGAATGCAATTCTAGCTCTACCACATGGTAGAGCTAGAAGAATGCAATTCTAGCCCCACCACATGGTAGAGCTAGACCTCTAGCATTCTAACCCTACGATGTGGTCTAGGTAGAATATAGCAATACCACATGCTAGAGCTAGATCAAATGCAATTCTAGCTCCTTGGTTCTTGTTGTGCGACGTAGGTCTCTTCTTGGAGTAATTGGTTTTGTTGATGTGTATGAAACACAGCTAGATCGATGCATTCTTGCTCTACCACATGGTAGAGCTAGACCTCAAAGCTTTCTACCTCACCGATTCTAGCTCGACCACATGGTAGAGCTAGACCTCAATTGCAATTCTAGCTCTACCACATGGTAGAGCTAGATCTCAAAATACTCTATCTCTACAATGTGGTTTAGGTAGAATACAGCTCTACCAATGTCACATTACATTAATTAAAGTCTAGCTCTACCACATGGTAGAGGTAGAAGAATGCATTCTAGCTCCACCACATGGTGGAACTGAACCTCAAACCATTCTAGCTCTATGATGTGGTCTAGGTAGAATACAGCTCTACCACGTGGTAGAGCTGGATCAAATGCAATTCTAGCTCCTTGGTTCTTGTCATGTGAAGTAGGTCTCTTTTTGGAGTAATTGGTTTTGTTGATGTGTATAGAACACAGCTAGATCGATGCATTCTTGCTCTACCACATGGTAGAGCCAGACCTTAAAGCTTTATACCTCAAATGCAATTCTAGCTCCACCACATGGTAGAGCTAGACCTCAAATGCAATTCTAGCTTCACCACATGGTAGAGCTAGACCTCAAAGCATTCTATCTCTACAATGTGGTTTAAATAGAATACAGCTCTATCACAGTTACATTCAACCTCAGCCAGTTACATTCATTGAAGTCTAGCTCTACCACATGGTAGAGCTTGAAGAATGCATTCTAGCTCCACCACATGGTGGAGCTTGACCTCAAAGCATTCTAGCTCTTTGATGTGGTCTAGGTAGAATACATTTCTACCACGTGGTAGAGCTAGATCAAATGCAACTCTAGCTCCTTGGTTCTTGTTGTGTGAAGTAAGGCTCTTCTTGGAGTAATTGGTTTTGTTGATGTGTATGGAACACAGCTAGATCGATGCATTCTTGCTCCACCACATGGTAGAGCTAGACCTCAAAGCTTTCTACCTCTACGATTCTAGCTCCACCACATGGTAGAGCTAGAACTCAAATGCAATTCTAACTCCACCACATTGTAGAGCTAGACCTCAAAGCATTCTATCTCTACAATGTGGTTTATGTAGAATACAGCTCTACCACAGTTACATTCAACCCTAGCCGGTTACATTCGTTGAAGTCTAGCTCTACCACATGGTAGAGCTAGACCTCAAATGCAATTCTAGCTCCACCACATGGTAAAGCTAGACCTTAAAGCATTCTAGCTCTACGATGTGGCCTAGGTAGAATACAGCTCTACCTCATGGTAGAGCTAGATCAAATGCAATTCTAGCTCCTTGGATCTTGTCATGTGAAGTAGGTCTCTTCTTGGAGTAATTAGTTTTGTGTATGTGTATGGAACACAATTAGATTGATGCATTCTGCTCTACCACATGGTAGAGCTAGATCTCAAAGCTTTCTACCTCTACGACTTTAGCTCCACCACCTGGTAGAGCTAGACCTCAAATGCAATTCTAGCTCCACCACATGGTAGAGCTAGACCTCAAAGCATTCTATCTCTACAATGTGGTTTAGGTAGAATACAGCTCTACCACAGTTACATTCAACCTCAGCCGATTACATTCATTGAAGCTTAGCTCTACCACATGGTAGAGCTAGAAGAATGCAATTCTAGCTCCACCACATGGTAGAGCTAGACATCAAAGCATTCTAACCCTACGATGTGGTCTAGGTAGAATACATCAATACCACGTGGTAGAGCTAGATCAAATGCAATTCTAGCTCCTTGGTTCTTGTTGTGCGAAGTAGGTCTCTTCTTGGAGTAATTCGTTTTGTTGATGTGTATGGAACACAGCTAGATCGATGCATTCTTTCTCTACCACATGGTAGAGCTAGACCTCGAAGCTTTCTACCTCACCGATTCTAGCTCCACCACATGGTAGAGCTAGACCTCAATTGCAATTCTAGCTCTACCACATGGTAGAGCTAGATCTCAAGATACTCTATCTCTACAATGTGGTTTAGGTAGAATACAGCTCTACCAATGTCACATTCAACCTCAGCCGCGGCGGTTACATTCATTAAAGTCTAGCTCTACCACATGGTAGAGGTAGAAGAATGCATTCTAGCTCCACCACATGGTGGAGCTGGACCTCAAAGCATTCTAGCTCTATGATGTGGTCTAGGTAGAATACAGCTCTACCACGTGGTAGAGCTAGATCAAATGCAATTCTAGCTCCTTGGTTCTTGTCATGTGAAGTAGGTCTCTTTTTGGAGTAATTGGTTTTGTTGATGTGTATAGAACATAGCTAGATCGATGCATTATTGCTCTACCACATGGTAGAGCCAGACCTTAAAGCTTTATACCTCAAATGCAATTCTAGCTCCACCACATGGTAGAGCTAGACCTCAAATGCAATTCTAGCTTTACGACATGGTAGAGCTAGACCTCAAAGCATTCTATCTCTACAATGTGGATTAGATAGAATACAGCTCTATCACAGTTACATTCAACCTCAGCCGGTTACATTCATTGAAGTCTAGCTCTACCACATGGTAGAGCTAGAAGAATGCATTCTAGCTCCACCACATGGTGGAGCTTGACCTCAAAGCATTCTAGCTCTTTGATGTGGTCTAGGTAGAATACATTTCTACCACGTGGTAGAGCTAGATCAAATGCAATTCTAGCTCCTTGGTTCTTGTTGTGTGAAGTAGGGCTCTTCTTGGAGTAATTGGTTTTATTGATGTGTATGGAACACAGCTAGATCAATGCATTCTTGCTCTACCACATGGTAGAGCTAGACCTCAAAGCTTTCTACCTCTACGATTCTAGCTCCACCACATGGTAGAGCTAGAACTCAAATGCAATTCTAACTCCACCACATTGTAGAGCTAGACCTCAAAGCATTCTATCTCTACAATGTGGTTTAGGTAGAATACAGCTCTACCACAGTTACATTCAACCCTAGCCGGTTACATTTGTTGAAGTCTAGCTGTACCACATGGTAGAGCTAGACCTCAAATGCAATTGTAGCTCCACCACATGGTAGAGCTGGACCTTAAAGCATTCTTGCTCTACGATGTGGCCTAGGTAGAATACAGCTCTACCTCATGGAAGAGCTAGATCAAATGTAATTCTAGCTCCTTGGATCTTGTCATGTGAAGTAGGTCTCTTCTTGGAGTAATTGGTTTTGTGTATGTGTATGGAACACATGTAGATTGATGCATTCTGCTCTACCACATGGTAGAGCTAGACCTCAAAGCTTTCTACCTCTACGACTTTAGCTCCACCACCTGGTAGAGCTAGACCTCAAATGCAATTCTAGCTCCACCACATGGTAGAGCTAGACCTCAAAGCATTCTATCTCTACAATGTGGTTTAGGTAGAATACAGCTCTACCACAGTTACATTCAACCTCAGCCGGTTACATTCGTTGAAGCTTAGCTCTACCACATGGTAGAGCTAGAAGAATGTAATTCTAGCTCCACCACATGGTAGAGCTAGACCTCAAAGCATTCTAACCCTACAATGTGGTCTAGGTAGAATACAGCAATACCACGTGGTAGAGCTAGATCAAATGCAATTCTAGCTCCTTGGTTCTTGTTGTGCGAAGTAGGTCTCTTCTTGGAGTAATTGGTTTTGTTGATGTGTATGGAACACAGCTAGATCGATGCATTCTTGCTCTACCACATGGTAGAGCTAGAACTCGAAGCTTTCTACCTCACCGATTCTAGCTCCACCACATGGTAGAGCTAGACCTCAATTGCAATTCTAGCTCTACCACATGGTAGAGCTAGATCTCAAAATACTCTATCTCTACAATGTGGTTTAGGTAGAATACAGCTCTACCAATGTCACATTCAACCTCAGCCGGTTACATTCATTAAAGTATAGCTCTACCACATGGTAGAGCTAGAAGAATGCATTCTAGCTCCACCACATGGTGGAGCTGGACCTCGAAGCATTCTAGCTCTATGATGTGGTCTAGGTAGAATACAGCTCTACCACGTGGTAGAGCTAGATCAAATGCAATTCTAGCTCCTTGGTTCTTATCATGTGAAGTAGGTCTCTTTTTGGAGTAATTGGTTTTGTTGATGTGTATAGAACACAGCTAGATCGATGCATTCTTGCTCTACCACATGGTAGAGCCAGACCTTAAAGCTTTATACCTCAAATGCAATTCTAGCTCCACCACATGGTAGCTAGACCTCAAATGCAATTCTAGCTTCACCACATGGTAGAGCTAGACCTCAAAGCATTCTATCTCTACAATGTGGTTTAGATAGAATACAGCTCTATCTAGAAGAATGCATCCTAGCTCAACCACATGGTGGAGCTTGACCTCAAATCATTCTAGCTCTTTGATGTGGTCTAGGTAGAATACATTTCTACCACGTGGTAGAGCTAGATCAAATGCAATTCTAGCTCCTTGGTTCTTGTTGTGTGAAGTAGGTCTCTTCTTGGAGTAATTAGTTTTGTTGATGTGTATGGAACACAGCTAGATCGATGCATTCTTGCTCTACCACATGGTAGAACTAGACCTCAAAGCTTTCTACCTCTACGATTCTAGCTCCACCACATGGTAGAGCTAGACCTCAAAGCTTTCTACCTCTACGATTCTAGCTCCACCACATGGTAGAGCTAGAACTCAAATGCAATTCTAACTCCACCACATTGTAGAGCTAGACCTCAAAGCATTCTATCTCTACAATGTGGTTTAGGTAGAATACAGCTCTACCACAGTTACATTCAACCCTAGCCGGTTACATTCGTTGAAGTCTAGCTCTACCACATGGTAGAGCTAGACCTCAAATGCAATTCTAGCTCCACCACATGGTAGAGCTGGACCTTAAAGCATTCTAGCTCTACGATGTGACCTAGGTAGAATATAGCTCTACCTCATGGTAGAGCTAGATCAAATGCAATTCTAGCTCCTTGGATCTTGTCATGTGAAGTAGGTCTCTTCTTGGAGTAACTGGTTTTGTGTATGTGTATGGAACACAGGTAGATTGATGCATTCTGCTCTACCACATGGTAGAGCTAGACCTCAAAGCTTTCTACCTCTACGACTTTAGCTCCACCACCTGGTAGAGCTAGACCTCAAATGCAATTCTAGCTCCACCACATGGTAGAGCTACACCTCAAAGCATTCTATCTCTACAATGTGGTTTAGGTAGAATACAGCTCTACCACAGATACCGGACATAAATCCGACTGCTCTGCAGATGTGAAAGAGTTTAAAGACTGGAACCAAGGAGCCAGGAAAGTAATGTATTGGCTTTCCATTAGTATACAGGACACCATGATTGGGCACATTCAGGATGCCAAGTCCCCCAAGGAGGCGTGGGACACCTTGGTAAAGCTTTATGAAACAAATACCAAGGCACGTAAGATACAGTTGAAGAATGAACTTCATACTGTGGAGAAAAAGAGCATGTCTGTGAATGACTATGCATTGAAGATAAAGGGTATTGTGGAATTCCTTGCATCTATTGGTGTGTCAGTAGATGATGATGACAAGGTGGAAGTCTGTCTACGTGGTCTCGGGCCACAATACAAGGCGTTCAAGACGTCCATTCAGACTCGGAAAAACATTCCCAACTTTACAGATTTGGTGTCTATGCTAATTATCGAAGAGAAGAGCTTGGGTGAAGACCAACAATCTTCACAAAGCAAAAACAGTTCAGAGCAACAGGCCTTCTACACGAGTTCAGGAAGAGGATGAGGTAGAGGAGGCCGTGGACGCGGTCAAGGAGGTGGCCGAACAGGTAATCAGAATTATGGCCAGCGCAGCAACAGCAACAACAGTCCCAGAATCAACAACAACAACAACAACACGCAGGTGGAAGAGGCAAATTCAGAGGCAGGGGGAGTCAAAGAGGCCGTGGAAATTGGCAAAGGCAATATAATGATACACGTGAATGCTATTATTGTGGTAAGCCTGGACATGTGCAGGCAGAATGTTGAAAGATCGGTAGAGGAGGAGGAGACACACACACAGGAGCAAACCCTAATGTCTATTGCAAACCCTAACCATAGAGGGAAGCCATGTCCACTCTCACACAAAGCATAATGCACTAATCCATAATCCACACAACACACAATGAGTTGTGTCCACACTCTACTAACCCTAGCTAATGTCCACACACTATGACCAGCTGGACACGCGGTCATTTATGTCTCACACATGTTCCTACCTAACCTGCCAGCACATAGCATAGCTGGCTCACACTGACATCGAGCCATCTTATCACTCCAAGCACGTGGTGCTTGCTTCAGACCATATAATGCCTTTTTCAACCTGCATACGTGAGTGGGATATCTAGGGTGTACATACCCTTCTGGCTGTGCCATGTATACTTCCTCTTGTAGATCTCCATTCAGAAATGCATTCTTAACATCCATCTGATGCATTTCCCAGCCATTAGCTGCAGCCATAGCAATGACTGCTCTCACTGTGCCCATCTTAGCCACTGGGCTAAACGTCTCATCATAATCCAATCCATGGGTCTGTGCATAACCCTTTGCTACCAATCTAGCTTTATGTCTCTCAATAGAACCATCAGATTTGCACTTCACTTTGTAAACCCATTTACATCCAATAACATTCTTGTCCTTTGGTAGTGCAACCAAATCCCATGTATCATTATGGACCAATGCGTCCATCTCTACATCCATTGCTTTTTCCCATACATGCTCTCCAATAGCCTCTGTATAGCATGTAGGTTCCACATGCTTCACCATAGATGTCATGTATGCATAGTGCATAGCAAAATCTCTATATGTCAACCTATCAACAGGATATTTGACCCTCTGGGATCTCCGCAATGCATGCGGGTCACTCTGTACACCTGTAACTCTAGCATGTGGTGGCACATATCTATCCTGTCTAGCACCAGGTGTGCGTAAAACAGGTATGCCAAGCTCCTCATCCAAACTCTCGGAACTAGATGACTCATATCCTGTGATTCCAATTCCTTCGACTTTCTTTTTGCCTTTATCCATAGCACTACTCCCAGTGCTTACACTCTCATGCCTCAAACGTCCTGACCATGGACGTACACTGCTACTCTCAGCTTCTGCTCTGCTGGCCCAGACATAGTAGTAGAACTAGAACTTGCTTGTGGTGGCAAGTTCACATGTACATCAGCCTCAAGTGACTCAATAACACCTTCATCTTTTGCCTTATACCAACTAGCAAGCTCATCAAACACCACATCACGTGAGATGACCACTTGTCTAGTTTGTGGATTATAACACTTGTAGGCTTTTCGATCCTGTGCATATCCAACAAATATACATTTCTCTGCCTTAGGATCCAACTTCCTTCTTCTTTCATCAGGCACATGCACATAGGCTATGCATCCAAAAACTTTAAGATGTCCAATGTCTGGCCTATAACCTGTGAGCCGCATCTCTGGCGTGCTTCCATGAATGGCTGCTGTAGGTGTTTTGTTCAATATGTATATTGCAGTAGCACATGCTTCTGCCCAATAGTAATCTGGCATGCTCTTTTCATTAAGCATTGCCCTTGCCACTTCACATATAACTCTATTCTTTCTCTCAGCCACACCATTCTGCTGAGGTGTATACCTGCAAGTCAGCTGTCTCCTTATTCCATGCTTCCTCAAGAAATGCTCAAAAGCTTTTGAGGTGTATTCACCACCTCCATCTGTCCTCAGACATTTAATCCAACAGCCATACTGCTTTTCTGCAAAAGCTTTGAAATCCATGAATTTTTCCAATACTTCACTCTTCTCCCTGAGAAAGTATATCCATGTCATCCTGCTAAAATCATCTATGAATGTAACATAGTATAAACTTCCTTTGATAGATGGATTTTGTGCAGGACCCCATACATCACTGTGTACTATCTCAAGTGGCCTGTTACTCATATTTCCTTCTCTAGGAAATCTCAATCTTGCTTGCTTCCCAAACTGACAGGCTTCACAAACATGCATATGCCCATCATATTTGAACCTAGGCAAACCATTGACAATGCCTCTTGTTTGCATGTTCTTTAATCTCTGTATATTGACATGGCCAATCCTCTTGTGCCACATATCAATATCCTGTACCACATTTCAGCTCTTTGAGAACATGGCTGATTTTAGCTCAGGAATTCCAGCATCCAGCTTAAAGAGTCTTCCTTCTTTCTTGCCTTTAGCAATCACTCTACATCCATGTTTGAAGTCTTCAATGAAGCATCCATGCTCATTGAATCTAACCTGTAATCCCTGTTCTACCATTTGACCAACTGAGGCCAAGCTTTTAGTGATCGAAGGCACATACAGCACATCTGACATAGACTTTGTCTGACCATTATGCATGACCAATGGTACACTTCCAACATGTGTAATGACATGCTGGGTATCATCACCTGTTTCCACATAGCCTTTGACATCCATTGGCTTCATGTGCTCAAACCATTCACCATGGCATGTCATATGATTTGATGCTCCTGAGTCCATATACCATGTATCATCATTCTCAGCATTTGTCGTTATAGAACCCACAACATGCTTCATGGCAAACAAATGATTTGCAGTTCCATCATTGCTACTTGATGCATAGTTACCACCATGTTGTGCATAGTTTCCACCATAATGACCACCACGTTGTGCTCTTCCCCCTCTCAAATCATTCTGTTTGCGAAAGCAATCTCTTGCCATATGACCATATTTGCCACAATAATGGCATTCCACATCTTGCATAGAATTTTGTTGGCCTTGCCAACGTCCTCGACCACGGGGGGTACCTCTGCCTCGCTGAGGTGCATAACCACGACCATCTCGAGCACCATAAGAAGGCTGAAAATTCTGTTGTGGAGGTCTATCCTGCCATCCACGACCATTACCACCATGTCCACGTGATGCAAATCTCCCCCTGCCTCTAAAGCCTCTCTGCGAGTAGAAAGCCTGATTTCTGCCATCATCATGGCTAGTAGATGCATCCAAAAATGAATCACTGAGCTTGATTTCCTCAACCAATAAGAGTGAAACCAACTCATCGAAGTCGGGTAAACCTGTACTCCTCACTGAGATAGATGTATCTGTAACGTCCCTCCCAAGCCATGTATGTATGTGTCTCTTTTAATATAGATTTCAATAAGAAAAGAGAGTGTAATTAGAAAGAGTGAGACAATAAGGCTAGAAACATTAGAAAAGTGTTAGAATAAAAATTATTAGCTTCAAAAATCCTAAAAGAAATAAGAACATAAGAATAGTTCTATTAAGAGATAAGTATCCCCAAAAATAGAATTTCGATTTTAGGTGATAAGAGGTCATATTTAGAGTACTTTTACACATTTAGAGTCCATGCATACTAAAAATGTGGAAAAACAACGCGTTTCTAAAGATGGTGCGTTTGCAGCTATATACAGACGTTTTTGCCTATTCTGCTCGCGTTGGCTTGTAGACCAGATGCCTTCCCGTTCTTTTGACTAGTTACATGACCATATTCTGAGTTTTTATCAGAGAGTTATGGCCGAAACAGTTTGCTGTTTCTGTCAGGGTCTCTACATAGAGAAAACTGTGAGAAGACAGCAAGTAGCCTCAAAGTAATCCTAGAGTTTGAGATGCATATATCCCTTCATTCTTATCTAATATCTCAGAAAAGAAGCTTAGATTGCTATAGTCTTTCGGAGGAAGAGACCAAAACTCTATAGCTTTTCTTTTAGAGAAAGAATAGTATGCCATAGCCCTGTAAAAGAGAAGGCTATTTTGCCACCATAGATCTCAGAAAGAGAGAAGAGTTACAGTATGAGTAAGAGGAGATAAAGCTTGGAGATGATTGGATGATTTCAATCGTAAGACAAGGTATTAGAAGACTCTATTCTCATATGTCAAGTTCTAAAGCTCTTGTTAACGAGCAAAGGCAACGATAAACGACAAATTTCTATAAGGTATATACATATTTTGTTTTTCAAGTATATATCATTCTTAGGGGTTGAGGTATGGCCCCGGCTTCTCTATTGATCATTAATAGTGATCTATTTGATTGGTTTACTATTTAAAGTTTGTATTCTTTTAAACAACAGCATATGCCTTAATAAAGAATATCTTATCTTCGCAATCTCAAGTTGAAATGCTAAAATCTGTGTGAGAAAAGGATTGTTTTCTTAAGAAGGTAACATGGATTCTAGTCATATGGTTTAGTGAGTAAATGGATTGTTATCTTGGTTAAATTAAGGTACAGGTACAACTTCTCCCTGTCTTGACGCTGCCCCGTTCTTGTGCTTGTATAGCCGGACGGCGGAGACGTTAGTAAGGCCCGGAGTTGGCCCATGGTATCCCTCATACCATTGGGAGAATGAGGTTTGCCGATTGAGGCAAGTGATTGTGATGCTGCCTAGTTCTGAGGGCCCAGGCTAGTGCGGTGAATTAGCCCACCCTAGTGCGCAGACATCCCTCTGAGGGGCGGGAGGATCGAGCGATGGAGCCTGAGAGGGCGACAGGCCGGCTTGAGTCCTCGCCAGCGGCCGACGATGAGGTGTATGGTCCCGTAGGGTTTTGCCCAGCATGTGGAGGCTGGAAGGCCGAATTCTAGATCATCGGCGGTATAAAGGAAAAGAATAAGAGAGCCAGTTTGGCTTATATGAAATTGATTCATGTTTAAACTTTGTTTTTATAAATCTTATCTTTGGCATTATTGTATTGTGGAAAAAGGCAAAGGCTGTTTTAATAAACCTTGTGAAAGGGCCTTAATTAAGGAACATGTTTGTTTATGTCAAACAGTGTGGTAGGATTAATTAGAAAACAAATTGACGCGTGAGTAGGGTGGAAAGTGGGAGGATGGAATGCCCCGACGACACCATCCTACGGACGGGTGGACCCGATTAGTCGGGTAGCTTTCCAACATATTAAGTGAAAGCCCTACGTTAGATAAATAGGTTCTCGAGCAATTCTATTCTAGAAGACTAGGCCAACGGCTGTGCCTTACATGGATGAGGAAAAAAGCGTTGTCTCTAGGAATCAAGACTAGTAGTTGCCCAAATTATGATCAATTACCCTATGGGTGATTTGATTTTTAGAAGACCACGCTCCCCCTGCGGGATAGAACTAGGTCTTACCTATGAATCGTATCCTTGAATCTCTGTATGGTCAAGGTGTCGATGAGTAGGAAATTTTCTCTAAGATAAGACTTAGTGGACTATCTTAAGCGTTTCTCCTATTTTTGAAAAGGGGGGAACCTTACAAGTGGTATCAGAGCCGATCTTAGTTCCTAGGATTTGTTTTTCAAAGGTTAACTATCAAGGGATTAAAATAAGTGATTGTTTATCATATGAGGACGAATCAATCATCTCTACTGGCCATAGAAGTGATTTGAATATCCTCACATGTTGAGACAATCATCCTATTAATTTGTGCTTGTATCTTGGGGGTGCACACGCAAGATATTTGTACAATAAATTTGAGAAATAAGATTAGGGAGAAAACCTTTTATGAGAAAAAAACATAGGGTGATCAAATTAAGAAACTAGTGAGAGATTGAATGACTAGAAGGATAGACCGAAACTTGTTTAGAGAAATTTTGAGGATATATCTCATCAACTTGCATATTATAAATTATTAAGATTATAACTCCATTAAGGTTTGAATAGTTGACGTGTGAATGCCATCCATTGGATGCTTTACACTAGGACGATCATCCAAGATCTTGAACCCATCTCAGACAAACTTCGGATGTGTAATTCCCAGAGGATCATGCTCTTAGATGTGTTAATCCCAAGATACTAGATGTGTAATTTTCAGAAAACCAATCATCTTAGATGTGTCAATCCTGATAATCTTTGGATGTGTCAATCCCAAGGCACCAGATGTGTCAATCCCAAGGCACCAAATGTGAAATTCTCAAAATAGAATAAGGATTTCGAAGGTTCATATCATATGAGAGGTATATGATGCATGAAATTAGGATAATAAGGCCAATTAATTTTAGAATAATAAAGACCTTTTGGAGGCACAACAAAACGAGCCAAGCACATGAAATAAAAGACTCTTTAAGAACAATGTTTAGATAAAAGAGAATTTTTACCTAGTGTGGGGACACCACTTTGAAAGAGACAAGAGGATTCACTTAGATACTACCCCAGCTCGCGAGATGAGGACATCTCGAATCTTTTAAGTGGGGGAGATTGTAACGTCCCTCCCAAGCCATGTATGTATGTGTCTCTTTTAATATAGATTTCAATAAGAAAAGAGAGTGTAATTAGAAAGAGTGAGACAATAAGGCTAGAAACATTAGAAAAGTGTTAGAATAAAAATATTAGCTTCAAAAATCCTAAAAGAAATAAGAACATAAGAATAGTTCTATTAAGAGATAAGTATCCCCAAAAATAGAATTTCGATTTTAGGTGATAAGAGGTCATATTTAGAGTACTTTTACACATTTAGAGTCCATGCATACTAAAAATGTGGAAAAACAACGCGTTTCTAAAGATGGTGCGTTTGCAGCTATATACAGACGTTTTTGCCTATTCTGCTCGCGTTGGCTTGTAGACCAGATGCCTTCCCGTTCTTTTGACTGGTTACATGACCATATTCTGAGTTTTTATCAGAGAGTTATGGCCGAAACAGTTTGCTGTTTCTGTCAGGGTCTCTACATAGAGAAAACTGTGAGAAGACAGCAAGTAGCCTCAAGGTAATCCTAGAGTTTGAGATGCATATATCCCTTCATTCTTATCTAATATCTCAGAAAAGAAGCTTAGATTGCTATAGTCTTTCGGAGGAAGAGACCAAAACTCTATAGCTTTTCTTTTAGAGAAAGAATAGTATGCCATAGCCCTGTAAAAGAGAAGGCTATTTTGCCACCATAGATCTCAGAAAGAGAGAAGAGTTACAGTATGAGTAAGAGGAGATAAAGCTTGGAGATGATTGGATGATTTCAATCGTAAGACAAGGTATTAGAAGACTCTATTCTCATATGTCAAGTTCTAAAGCTCTTGTTAACGAGCAAAGGCAACGATAAACGACAAATTTCTATAAGGTATATACATATTTTGTTTTTCAAGTATATATCATTCTTAGGGGTTGAGGTATGGCCCCGGCTTCTCTATTGATCATTAATAGTGATCTATTTGATTGGTTTACTATTTAAAGTTTGTATTCTTTTAAACAACAGCATATGCCTTAATAAAGAATATCTTATCTTCGCAATCTCAAGTTGAAATGCTAAAATCTGTGTGAGAAAAGGATTGTTTTCTTAAGAAGGTAACATGGATTCTAGTCATATGGTTTAGTGAGTAAATGGATTGTTATCTTGGTTAAATTAAGGTACAGGTACAACTTCTCCCTGCCTTGACGCTGCCCCGTTCTTGTGCTTGTATAGCCGGACGGCGGAGACGTTAGTAAGGCCCGGAGTTGGCCCATGGTATCCCTCATACCATTGGGAGAATGAGGTTTGCCGATTGAGGCAAGTGATTGTGATGCTGCCTAGTTCTGAGGGCCCAGGCTAGTGCGGTGAATTAGCCCACCCTAGTGTGCAGACATCCCTCTGAGGGGCGGGAGGATCGAGCGATGGAGCCTGAGAGGGCGACAGGCCGGCTTGAGTCCTCGCCAGCGGCCGACGATGAGGTGTATGGTCCCGTAGGGTTTTGCCCAGCATGTGGAGGCTGGAAGGCCGAATTCTAGATCATCGGCGGTATAAAGGAAAAGAATAAGAGAGCCAGTTTGGCTTATATGAAATTGATTCATGTTTAAACTTTGTTTTTATAAATCTTATCTTTGGCATTATTGTATTGTGGAAAAAGGCAAAGGCTGTTTTAATAAACCTTGTGAAAGGGCCTTAATTAAGGAACATGTTTGTTTATGTCAAACAGTGTGGTAGGATTAATTAGAAAACAAATTGACGCGTGAGTAGGGTGGAAAGTGGGAGGATGGAATGCCCCGACGGCACCATCCTACGGACGGGTGGACCCGATTAGTCGGGTAGCTTTCCAACATATTAAGTGAAAGCCCTACGTTAGATAAATAGGTTCTCGAGCAATTCTATTCTAGAAGACTAGGCCAACGGCTGTGCCTTACATGGATGAGGAAAAAAGCGTTGTCTCTAGGAATCAAGACTAGTAGTTGCCCAAATTATGATCAATTACCCTATGGGTGATTTGATTTTTAGAAGACCACGCTCCCCCTGCGGGATAGAACTAGGTCTTACCTATGAATCGTATCCTTGAATCTCTGTATGGTCAAGGTGTCGATGAGTAGGAAATTTTCTCTAAGATAAGACTTAGTGGACTATCTTAAGCGTTTTTCCTATTTTTGAAAAGGGGGGAACCTTACAAGTGGTATCAGAGGTATCAAATGATTTGTATTCCTTGCCAAGACCACGCAAGGTAATATCCACCAAATCATCATCAGGCATGGGGGCATTTATTGTGGCCAATACATCTGCAAACTTCTTGATTTCTTGCACATAGTCATGTATGCTCCTTTTATTCCTTTTCACATTGTGTATCTGCTGTCGCAATTGAGACTTGCGAGCACTCGTATCTGTATCAAACATCTTGACCAAAGTATCCCATGCATCTTTGGGATTCTCAGCATCCTGAATGTGTATGAGCATAGCATCAGATATACATATAGACAAATAATGCAGCACTTTGAATGCTCTCTCTGACCATTGCTTATGAGCAATAAGCTGCTGCTGTGTAGGTTGCCGAGGTAGCTCAGGCTCTGGCTCAGCACCTGTAATGAGATTCCAAAAACCTTTCCCTTTCAAGAAACTCTTTATCCTGTACTTCCATGCCTGGAAGTTCTTCCTATCCAGCTTTTCACCAACAATCTGAACTGGATTGTCCGACATGCTGCTCAATGCGTACACCTTCCGCACACTTCAAATCTGTAAATAAGCCTTCCTCAGCTCAACCACACTCCAATGAATGTTCCAGATACTCCAAGATAGCCAACAAACTCCAAATTTGATGTAGAAAATCAACCTGTAATCATCCAAGATGAACTGACTCACGCAGTGCGGAATACCCTGAATTGACACGCCTTCCAATGCTCCAAATCGCAATGTAATGGTGCAATCAAGCCTAGGCAACTTGCATTGACACCTAATGAACCTCAATGTTGAGTATCAACTCCATTTGACATGTGTAATTATCAATTTTTGAAAACCCCTTTTTCTGTTTTTGGAAAAACCAAAAAAACCAGAAAAACCAGTAATGATTTGGCTCTAATTTCTTCAATATTTCATCAAATTGAGCAACCAGGCATTCATTGGCTTAGCAATAGTGTCCATCAACTCCATGTAAGAGGAATTTGTCCAATTGTAAAACACCAAAGATTAATTGCTCAATTAAAATGCTCTGTTTCTCTGCAACCAGTGGACAGCCTGTTTTAATCAGCTCATTCCCAGCTCAATTAAGCATCATTGACCAAACAAATCACATAGCCCTCTTCTCCAAGATGTAAAGCATCCAATTGCTAAGAGAGTTGTGGAAGATATCAAGCAAACGAGTGATAATCGACCTCCTCGTGGTGAAAAAAATAGAAAAATGCTGTGTTTTGTCTGTATGGGCTGCGCCGCCTGCTAGAGGGGTTTAGAAGAGTTTTTGATGCTAATTGAAGATGCCTATAGGTTCCCAACACACCTAGGCATGTGTGTAACCCATCAATGCTTGGATTTTTGTCAAATACATGCTCCAAATTGATCAATTTTTGGCTTCTTTTTCACTGTTTTGTGAGAGCTCAAAAAACCAGAATTTTCACTCAATCAAATACATCCAAATTGCTCCAAACTTTGTTCAAGGCTTGCACATGGGTTGCCAATACATCCCTCTTTGTCAAATACATATGTCTTTTGCCAGAATCACGCGTATTTCCACCATACATCAATGTTGTCAAGCTTTAATGGAAAGCTTCAAAAACCAGAATTTTGCTTTGCTTTGATTTGCTCTAAAATGCTTTGCTTTTGCCTGTTTCACTTGCAATCCGCTCAAGGATGTTTAGAAGACCTTACCCGGTAGGCCTAGCTTTCAGATCTGATAAGATTCGGTGTGCTCCAAGATTCACAGCTCCAATGGCAGCTTCACAGCTTCTTCTTCTCCCTCTTCACTCACTCACTCATAAACCCTAATAAACAGCACAAGGCTCTGATACCATGTTGAAAGATCGGTAGAGGGGGAGGAGACACACACACAGGAGCAAACCCTAATGTCTATTGCAAACCCTAACCATAGAGGGAAGCCATGTCCACTCTCACACAAAGCATAATGCACTAATCCATAATCCACACAACACACAATGAGTTGTGTCCACACTCTACTAACCCTAGCTAATGTCCACACACTATGACCAGCTGGACACGCGGTCATTTATGTCTCACACATGTTCCTACCTAACCTGCCAGCACATAGCATAGCTGGCTCACACTGACATCGAGCTTGAATCTCAACACAGAATGTTATAAGAAGCAGGCTGACATGCAAAATGGGAAAGTGCAGCAAAACAACTATGCATCCTCAAGTAGAAATAATGAGGATAATGAAAGGTTGTTTGTTATGCAGCATGTCGTGAATGCCATGTCTGAAAATGTTGATGCAGCACAAAAAGATAATGTATGGTATGTGGATTCAGGCGCTTCGAACCACATGACGAGTCATGGGGAGTGGTTCAAGGAGATGAAAAACCCGAAAAGACCGGGTTTTGTGGACACAGGGGATGACACGGCTCATCCAATTGCCCACGTTGGAGATGTGCCATTGTCTATGCAGGATGGCAAAGTGAAGTACCTTGCAGATGTACTTCATGTACCGAACATAACAAAGAATCTGGTTTCAGTTGGCCAGATGATTGAGCAGGGTTTGCAGGTTCGGTTTAACCCTGATGGGTGTTATGTTGAAGATTTCAAAGACAAGTGCAGGTTGGTTGCAAAAGGCAACAGAGTGGGCAGAATGTTTACGTTGGATGTAGACATGCCTGAGATGAGTGCTGCGATGTTTGCAAATGGTTCAGGAATTGTTGCAGACACAGACATATGGCATAAAAGAATTGGACATGTAAATGTGCAGAGATTGAAGTCTATGCAGACAAAAGGAATTGTGACAGGGCTGCCAAAATTTAAAGTGGAAGGTATGCAGAAAATATGTGAAGCATGCCAATTTGGGAAGCAAACAAAGCATGTGTTTCCACGTAACAGATATGTGAGCAGAAATGCACTAGATCTTGTGCATTCAGATGTATGGGGTCCTACGAAGACCGTGTCTATGGGAGGCTGCAGGTACTATGTCACTTTCATTGATGACCACACAAGAAAAGTGTGGGTATATTTCATGAAAGAGAAGAGTGAGGTGTTCACTCACTTTCAGAATTTCAGAGTTTTGGTTGAAAAGCAAACAGGGAAATATGTAAAGTGCCTAAGGTCAGATGGAGGGGGAGAGTACTTCTCCAATGAGTTCTCTGAATTCTTGAAGAAGAATGGTATTCGGAGACAGTTCACATGCAGATATACTCCGCAGCAAAATGGAGTTGCTGAGCGGAAAAACAGGCACATTGCTGAGATTGCGCGAGCATTGATGGAAGAGAAGAATATGCCGCATTGCTATTGGGCTGAGGCTGTTTCTACAGCAGTATACATCATGAACAGGACTCCAACTGCAGCCATACATGATGTAACTCCAGAGGAGAGGTTTACTGGCAGAAAACCAGATTTATCTCATCTGAAAGTCTTTGGATGCATTGCATATGTGCATGTGCCAGATGAGCTGAGAACTAAGCTGGATCCAAAAGCTGAAAAATGTGTGTTTATTGGATATTCCCTTGAGCAAAAGGGATACAGGTGTTATAACCCTGCTACACGTGAGTTGAGGGTAAGCAGGGATGTTGTATTTGATGAGATGAGCAGCTGGTATGCTGCTGAAAAAGAAGCTGTTGGGACTGATTTGAGTGGAAGTGTGGTTGCACAGAATGCAGGTCAGCAATCACAGTCTTTGAGTGGACCAGGAGAGTCCTCATCTAGTGGGTCTGTTGATAGACCATGGAGTGGCAGGCTGCGTCATAATACCAGCCCTGCAAATGTGATTAGTACATCATGTAAAGGAAAAGAGAAAGTGGTTGAGCCCCTTGGTATGCCTGACATTTCTGCAGGGCATTCTCATGTTGATGGAGAGTCTAGTGGCTCAGATATGAGCCTTGATGAGGAGTTTGGGATCCCAGCTATGAGAACACCTGGTGTAAAGAAGGCTATGGAAGCCATGAATGAGAAGCTGCAAAGATCTGGGAGAGTGAGAAATCCTGTGCAGAGGTTTACTTATGATGGTTATGTGGCACATCACTATGCATATATGGCAAAGGTTGTGCAGGTTGTTGAGCCCACATGCATTGATGAGGCTGTTGGAAATGTGTGTTGGGAGAAAGCTATGGATGAGGAGATGGATGCACTATATGGAAATGAAACTTGGGATTTAGTGCAATTGCCTGAAGGCAAGAAAGCTATTGGATGCAAGTGGGTGTACAAAGTAAAACATAACAGTGATGGAAGCATAAACAGGTACAAGGCTAGATTGGTAGCCAAAGGATATGCGCAGACATATGGGATTGATTATGAGGAAACTTTCAGCCCAGTTGCCAAGATGGCAACGGTGAGAGTTGTGATAGCAGTGGCTGCGTCAAAGTAATGGTCTTTACATCAGATGGATGTAAAGAATGCATTCTTGCATGGAGATTTGCAAGAAGAGGTGTATATGTTGCAGCCACCTGGTTATGAGGATGAGGGTCACCCCGAACATGTTTGCAGGTTGAAGAAAGCCTTGTATGGCTTAAAGCAAGCACCAAGAGCATGGTCTGACAAGATTTTTGAATATCTTGTCACTATTGGCTTTCATGTAGCCAATGCAGATTTCTCATTGTATGTGAGACATGGTGATAGAGGGATTGTGCTTGTTGTCATCTATGTAGATGACTTGATCATTACGGGGGACCATGATGCAGAGATCTTTGATGTAAAGATCTTGCTTAGACAGAAGTTCGAGATGAAGGATCTGGGGGAGCTCAGATATTTCTTGGGCATTGAGGTGATTAGGTCACCACATGGTATTGGATTACTGCAGAGACAGTATGGCTTGGACATGTTGTCCAAGTATGGTATGACAGGCTGTAAGCCTATTTTTGTGCCATTGGATCAGAATGGCAAGTTGAGTGCAGATTCAGGAGAGATCTTGGAGGATCCTACTATGTACAGACGCATAGTAGGAAGTTTGATCTACATGACAATCACCAGACCAGATTTGAGCTATGCTGTTGGGTTGGTGAGTCAGTTTATGCAGGTTCCACGGAAACCGCATTTGGATGCTGTGAGACGCATACTGAGGTATGTGAAGTCTACTTTGCATTGTGGACTATTCTATGAGACTGGGACAGAGATATGTGTACATGGGTACACAGATGCTGATTGGGCTGGTAGATAGAAGATCTACCAGTGGATTCATGTTTTCTTTGGGGAGTGCTGCTGTGACTTGGAGCAGCAAGAAGCAGCCTACGGTTGCTCTATCGAGTACGGAGGCCGAGTACAGAGGAGCTGCTATGGCAGCATGTGAGGTAGCTTGGTTGAGAAAGCTACTTGCAAATTTGGGTCTATTAGTGGATAGACAAGTTGTCATTTTCTGTGACAACCTTTAGCAGTATACAGTTGGCCAGGAACCCAGTCTTTCATGCTCGTACGAAGCACATAGAGGTCCACTACCACTTCGTCAGAGAGAAGGTCTTGGCAGGAGACCTTGACCTTGTTTATGTCAGCACAAAGGATCAGGTAGCTGACATCTTCACCAAAGCATTGGGTACAGAGAAGCTCCGCAGATTCAGGGCTTCGCTCGGTGTACATGAGATGGAGTTGAGCTCGAGGGGGAGTGTTGAGATATCGAGCTCTAGTGAGGCGGTGGACACTGATGACCCGCCTGGGGGATAGGCCCCACACTTACACCACTGGCATGGTTGGTGAGATCTTGGGTGATATGCGGCCAGTGGGATGACAGGTTGTGTGACAGAGCCACTCTAGAGACTGGCATAGTTATAGCGCCAGCTCATTTAGTCGGGTTCACACTATAGAGAACCTATGTATGTATTTGGTTGAGTACCTTTCATATTGTGTGTACTCTTATTCTTGTATATGGTGTGTTGAGTGTTGAGTAGAGAAGAAGAAGATTTTCAGCCTCTCACCTTGTGTGTTCTCTATTAGGGTTTTGTGAGTGTGTGTGTGCTTGCAAGAGCTCAAGCTCTCATCCCCCCTGCATTTTTTCATAGCTCTACCATGTGGTAGAGCAGAATGCATCAATCTACCTGTGTTCCATACACATACACAAAACCAATTACTCCAAGAAGACACCTACTTCACATGACAAGATCCAAGGAGCTAGAATTGCATTTGATCTAGCTCTACCATAAGGTAGAGCTGTATTCTACCTAGGCCACATCGTAGA
This sequence comes from Cibotium barometz, assembly GCF_041138505.1. Taxonomy (NCBI): domain Eukaryota; kingdom Viridiplantae; phylum Streptophyta; class Polypodiopsida; order Cyatheales; family Cibotiaceae; genus Cibotium; species Cibotium barometz. The sequence continues at coordinate 22,023,862 of NC_141063.1, read as the reverse complement.
GCTAGAATGCTTTAAGGTCCAGCTCTACCATGTGGTGGAGCTAAAATTTCATTTGAGGTCTAGCTCTACCATGTGGTAGAGCTAGACTTAACGAATGTAACCGGCTAGGGTTGAATGTAACTGTGGTAGAGCTGTATTCTACCTAAACCACATTGTAGAGATAGAATGCTTTGAGGTCTAGCTCTACAATGTGGTGGAGTTAGAATTGCATTTGAGTTCTAGCTCTACCATGTGGTGGAGCTAGAATCGTAGAGGTAGAAAGCTTTGAGGTCTAGCTCTACCATGTGGTAGAGCAAGAATGCATCGATCTAGCTGTGTTTCATACACATCAACAAACTCAATTACTCCAAGAAGAGACCTACTTCACACAACAAGAACCAAGGAGCTATAATTGCATTTGATCTAGCTCTACCACGTGGTAGAAATGTATTCTACCTAGACCACATCAAAGAGCTAGAATGCTTTGAGGTCAAGCTCCACCATGTGGTGGAGCTAGAATGCATTCTTCTAGCTCTACCATGTGGTAGAGCTAGACTTCAATGAATGTAACCGGCTGAGGTTGAATGTAACTGTGATAGAGCTGTATTCTATCTAAACCACATTGTAGAGATAGAATGCTTTGAGGTCTAGCTCTACCATGTGGTGAAGCTAGAATTGCATTTGAGGTCTAGCTCTACCATGTGGTGGAGCTAGAATTGCATTTGAGGTATAAAGCTTTAAGGTCTAGCTCTACCATGTGGTAGAGCAAGAATGCATCGATCTAGCTGTGTTCTATACACATCAACAAAACCAATTACTCCAAAAAGAGACCTACTTCACATGACAAGAACCAAGGAGCTAGAACTGCATTTGATCTAGCTCTACCACGTGGTAGAGCTGTATTCTACCTAGACCACATCGTAGAGCTAGAATGCTTTGAGGTCCAGCTCCACCATGTGGTGGAGCTAGAATGCATTCTTCTACCTCTAGCATGTGGTAGAGCTAGACTTTAATTAATGTAACCAGCTGAGGGTTAATGTGACATTGGTAGAGCTGTATTCTATCTAAACCACATTGTAGAGATAGAGTATTTTGAGATCTAGCTCTACCATGTGGTAGAGCTAGAATTGCAATTGAGGTCTAGCTCTACCATGTGGTCGAGCTAGAATTGGTGAGGTAGAAAGCTTTGAGGTCTAGCTCTACCATGTGGTAGAGCATGAATAAATCGATCTAGCTGTGTTTCATACACATCAACAAAACCAATTACTCCAAGAAGAGACCTACGTCGCACAACAAGAACCAAGGAGCTAGAATTGCATTTGATCTAGCTCTACCACGTGGTATTGCTGTATTCTACCTAGACCACATCGTAGGGTTAGAATTCTAGAGGTCTAGCTCTACCATGTGGTGGAGCTAGAATTGCATTCTTCTAGCTCTACCATGTGGTAGAGCTAGAATTGCATTCTTCTAGCTCTACCATGTGGTAGAGCTAAGCTTCAACGAATGTAACCGGCTGAGGTTGAATGTAACTGTGGTAGAGCTGTATTCTATGTAGGCCACATCGTAAAGCTAGATGGCTTTAAGGTCCAGCTCTACCATGTGGTGGAGCTAGAATTGCATTTGAGGTCTAGCTCTATCATGTGGTAGAGCTAGACTTCAACGAATGTAACCGGCTAAGGTTGAATGTAACTGTGGTAGAGCTGTATTCTACCTAAACCACATTGTAGAGATAGAATGCTTTGCGGTCTAGCTCTACAATGTGGTGGAGTTAGAATTGCATTTGAGGTCTAGCTCTACCATGTGGTGGAGCTAGAATCGTAGAGGTAGAAAGCTTTGAGGTCTAGCTCTACCATGTGGTAGAGCAAGAATGCATCAATCTAGCTGTGTTCCATACACATCAACAAAACCAATTACTCCAAGAAGAGACCTACTTCACACAACAAGAACCAAGGAGCTAGAATTGTATTTGATCTAGCTCTACCACGTGGTAGAAATGTATTCTACCTAGACCACATCAAAGAGCTAGAATGCTTTGAGGTCAAGCTCCACCATGTGGTGGAGCTAGAATGCATTCTTCTAGCTCTACCATGTGGTAGAGGTAGACTTCAATGAATATAACTGTGATAGAGCTGTATTCTATCTAAACCACATTGTAGAGATAGAATGCTTTGAGGTCTAGCTCTACCATGTGGTGAAGCTAGAATTGCATTTGAGGTCTAGCTCTACCATGTGGTGGAGCTAGAATTGCATTTGAGGTATAAAGCTTTAAGGTCTAGCTCTACCATGTGGTAGAGCAAGAATGCATCGATCTAGCTGTGTTCTATACACATCAACAAAACCAATCTCCAAAAAGAGACCTACTTCACATGACAAGAACCAAGGAGCTAGAATTGCATTTGATCTAGCTCTACCAGGTGGTAAAGCTGTATTCTACCTAGACCACATCGTAGAGCTAGAATGCTTTGAGGTCCAACTCCACCATGTGGTGGAGCTAGAATGCATTATTCTACCTCTACCATGTGGTAGAGCTAGACTTTAATTAATGTAACCGGCTGAGGTTGAATGTGACATTGGTAGAGCTGTATTCTATCTAAACCACATTGTAGAGATAGAGTATTTTGAGATCTAGCTCTACCATGTGGTAGAGCTAGAATTGTAATTGAGGTCTAGCTCTACCATGTGGTGGAGCTAGAATCGGTGAGGTAGAAAGCTTTGAGGTCTAGCTCTACCATGTGGTAGAGCAAGAATGCATCGATCTAGTTGTGTTCCATACACATCAACAAAACCAATTACTCCAAGAAGAGACCTACGTCGCACAACAAGAACCAAGGAGCTAGAATTGCATTTGATCTAGCTCTACCACGTGGTATTGTTGTATTCTACCTAGACCACATCTTAGGGTTAGAATGCTAGAGGTCTAGCTCTACCATGTGGTGGAGCTAGAATTGCATTCTTCTAGCTCTACCATGTGGTAGAGCTAGAATTACATTCTTCTAGCTCTACCATGTGGTAGAGCTAAGCTTCAACGAATGTAACCTGCTGAGGTTGAATGTAACTATGGTAGAGCTGTATTCTACGTAGGCCACATCGTAGAGCTAGATTGCTTTAATGTCCAGCTCTACCATGTGGAGGAGCTAGAATTGCATTTGAGGTCTAGCTCTATCATGTGGTAGAGCTAGACTTCAATGAATGTAACCGGCTAAGGTTGACTGTAACTGTGGTAGAGCTGTATTCTACCTAAACCACATTGTAGAGATAGAATGCTTTGAGGTCTAGCTCTACAATGTGGTGGAGTTAGAATTGCATTTGAGTTCTAGCTCTACCATGTGGTGGAGCTAGAATCGTAGAGGTAGAAAGCTTTGAGGTCTAGCTCTACCATGTGGTAGAGCAAGAATGCATCGATCTAGCTGTGTTCCATACACATCAACAAAACCAATTCTAGCTCCACCACATGGTAGAGCTACACCTCAAAGCATTCTATCTCTACAATGTGGTTTAGGTAGAATACAGCTCTACCACAGTTACATTCAACCTCAGCCGGCTACATTCGTTGAAGCTTAGCTCTACCACATGGTAGAGCTAGAAGAATGCAATTCTAACTCCACCACATGGTAGAGCTAGACCTCTAGCATTCTAACCCTACGATGTGGTCTAGGTAGAATACAACAATACCACGTGGTAGAGCTAGATCAAATGCAATTCTAGCTCCTTGGTTCTTGTTGTGCGACATAGGTCTCTTCTTGGAGTAATTGGTTTTGTTGATGTGTATGGAACACAGCTAGATCGATGCATTCTTGCTCTACCACATGGTAGAGCTAGACCTCAATTGCAATTATAGCTCTACCACATGGTAGAGCTAGATCTCAAAGTACTCTATCTCTACAATGTGGTTTAGATAGAATACAGCTCTACCAATGTCACATTCAACCTCAGCCGGTTACATTAATTAAAGTCTAGCTTTACCACATGGTAGAGGTAGAAGAATGCATTCTAGCTCCACCACGTGGTGGAGCTGGACCTCAAAGCATTCTAGCTCTACGATGTGGTCTAGGTAGAATACAGCTCTACCACGTGGTAGAGCTAGATCAAATGCAATTCTAGCTCCTTGGTTCTTGTCATGTGAAGTAGGTCTCTTTTTGGAGTAATTGGTTTTGTTGATGTGTATAGAACATAGCTAGATCGATGCATTCTTGCTCTACCACATGGTAGAGCTAGACCTTAAAGCTTTATACCTCAAATGCAATTCTAGCTCCACCACATGGTAGAGCTAGACCTCAAATGCAATTCTAGCTTCACCACATGGTAGAGCTAGACCTCAAAGCATTCTATCTCTACAATGTGGTTTAGATAGAATACAGCTCTATCTCACAGTTACATTCAATCTCAGCCGGTTACATTCATTGAAGTCTAGCTCTACCACATGGTAGAGGTAGAAGAATGCATTCTAGCTCCATTACCTCAAAGCATTCTAGCTCTTTGATGTGGTCTAGGTAGAATACATTTCTACCACAGGGTAGAGCTAGATCAAATGCAATTCTAGCTCCTTGGTTCTTGTTGTGTGAAGTAGGTCTCTTCTTGGAGTAATTGGTTTTGTTGATGTGTATGGAACACAGCTAGATCGATGCATTCTTGCTCTACCACATGGTAGAGCTAGACCTCAAAGCTTTCTACCTCTACGATTCTAGCTCCACCACATGGTAGAGCTAGAACTCAAATGCAATTCTAACTCCACCACATTGTAGAGCTAGACCTCAAAGCATTCTATCTCTACAATGTGGTTTAGGTAGAATACAGCTCTACCACAGTTACATTCAACCCTAGCCGGTTACATTCGTTGAAGTCTAGCTCTACCACATGGTAGAGCTAGACCTCAAATGCAATTCTAGCTCCACCACATGGTAGAGCTGGACCTTAAAGCATTCTAGCTCTACGATGTGGCCTAGGTAGAATACAGCTCTACCTCATGGTAGAGCTAGATCAAATGCAATTCTAGCTCCTTGGATCTTGTCATGTGAAGTAGGTCTCTTCTTGGAGTAATTGGTTTTGTGTATGTGTATGGAACACAGGTAGATTGATGCATTCTGCTCTACCACATGATAGAGCTAGACCTCAAAGCTTTCTACCTCTACGACTTTAGCTCCACCACCTGGTAGAGCTAGACCTCAAATGCAATTCTAGCTCCACCACATGGTAGAGCTAGACCTCAAAGCATTCTATCTCTACAATGTGGTTTAGGTAGAATACAGCTCTACCACAGTTACATTCAACCTCAGCCGGTTACATTCGTTGAAGCTTACTCTACCACATGGTAGAGCTAGAAAAATGCAATTCTAGCTCCACCACATGGTAGAGCTAGACCTCAAAGCATTCTAACCCTACGATGTGGTCTAGGTAGAATACAGCAATACCACGTGGTAGAGCTAGATCAAATGCAATTCTAGCTCCTTGGTTCTTGTTGTGCGAAGTAGGTCTCTTCTTGGAGTAATTGGTTTTGTTGATGTGTATGGAACACAGCTAGATCGATGCATTCTTACTCTACCACATGGTAGAGCTAGACCTCGAAGCTTTCTACCTCACCGATTCTAACTCCACCACATGGTAGAGCTAGACCTCAATTGCAATTCTAGCTCTACCACATGGTAGAGCTAGATCTCAAAATACTCTATCTCTACAATGTGGTTTAGGTAGAATACAGCTCTACCAATGTCACATTCAACCTCAGCCGGTTACATTCATTAAAGTCTAGCTCTACCACATGGTAAAGGTAGAGAATGCATTCTAGCTCCACCACATGGTGGAGCTGGACCTCAAAGCATTCTAGCTCTATGATGTGGTCTAGGTAGAATACAGCTCTACCACGTGGTAGAGCTAGATCAAATGCAATTCTAGCTCCTTGGTTCTTATCATGTGAAGTAGGTCTCTTTTTGGAGTAATTGGTTTTGTTAATGTGTATAGAACACAGCTAGATTGATGCATTCTTGCTCTACCACATGGTAGAGCCAGATCTTAAAGCTTTATACCTCAAATGCAATTCTAGCTCCACCACATGGTAGAGCTAGACCTCAAATGCAATTCTAGCTTCACCACATGGTAGAGCTAGACCTCAAAGCATTCTATCTCTACAATGTGGTTTAGATAGAATACAGCTCTATCACAGTTACATTCAACCTCAGCCGGTTACATTCATTGAAGTCTAGCTCTACCACATGGTAGAGCTAGAAGAATGCATTCTAGCTCCACCACATGGTGGAGCTTGACCTCGAATCATTCTAGCTCTTTGTTGATGTGGTCTAGGTAGAATACATTTCTACCACGTGGTAGAGCTAGATCAAATGCAATTCTAGCTCCTTGGTACTTGTTGTGTGAAGTAGGTCTCTTCTTGGAGTAATTGGTTTTGTTGATGTGTATGGAACACAGCTAGATCGATGCATTTTTGCTCTACCACATGGTAGAGCTAGACCTCAAAGCTTTCTACCTCTACGATTCTAGCTCCAACACATGGTAGAGCTAGACCTCAAATGCAATTCTAACTCCACCACATTGTAGAGCTAGCCCTCAAAGCATTCTATCTCTACAATGTGGTTGAGGTAGAATACAGCTCTACCACAGTTACATTCAACCTTAGCCGGTTACATTCATTGAAGTCTAGCTCTACCACATGATAGAGCTAGACCTCAAATGCAATTCTAGCTCCACCCCATGGTAGAGCTGAACCTTAAAGCAATCTAGCTCTATGATGTGGCCTACGTAGAATACAGCTCTACCACAGTTACATTCAACCTCAGCCGGTTACATTCGTTGAAGCTTAGCTCTACCACATGGTAGAGCTAGAAGAATGCAATTCTAGCTCCACCACATGGTAGAGCTAGACTCTAGCATTCTAACCCTACGATGTGGTCTAGGTATAATACACAAAGCATTCTATCTCTACAATATGGTTTAGGTAGAATACAGCTCTACCACAGTTACATTCAACCCTAGCCGGTTACATTCGTTGAAGTCTAGCTCTACCACATGGTAGAGCTGGACCTCAAATGCAATTCTAGCTCCACCACATGGTAGAGCTGGACCTTAAAGCATTCTAGCTCTACGATGTGACCTAGGTAGAATATAGCTCTACCTCATGGTAGAGCTAGATCAAATGCAATTCTAGCTCCTTGGATCTTGTCATGTGAAGTAGGACTCTTCTTGGAGTAATTGGTTTTGTGTATGTGTATGGAACACAGGTAGATTGATGCATTCTGCTCTACCACATGGTAGAGCTAGACCTCAAAGCTTTCTACCTCTACGACTTTAGCTCCACCACCTGGTAGAGCTAGACCTCAAATGCAATTCTAGCTCCACCACATGGTAGAGCTACACCTCAAAGCATTCTATCTCTACAATGTGGTTTAGGTAGAATACAGCTCTACCACAGTTACATTCAAGCTCAGCCGGTTACATTCGTTGAAGCTGAGCTCTAGCACATGGTAGAGCTAGAAGAATGCAATTCTAACTCCACCACATGGTAGAGCTAGACCTCTAGCATTCCAACCCTACGATGTGGTCTAGGTAGAATACAACAATACCACGTGGTAGAGCTAGATCAAATGCAATTCTAGCTCCTTGGTTCTTGTTGTGCGACGTAGGTCTCTTCTTGGAGTAATTGGTTTTGTTGATGTGTATGGAACACAGCTAGATCGATGCATTCTTGCTCTACCACATGGTAGAGCTAGACCTCAAAGCTTTCTACCTCACCGATTCTAGCTCCACCACATGGTAGAGCTAGACCTCAATTGCAATTCTAGCTCTACCACATGGTAGAGCTAGATCTCAAAATACTCTACCTCTACAATGTGGTTTAGATAGAATACAGCTCTACCAATGTCACATTCAACCTCAGCCGGTTACATTAATTAAAGTCTAGCTCTACCACATGGTAGAGGTAGAAGAATGCATTCTAGCTCCACCACATGGTGGAGCTGGACCTCAAAGCATTCTAGCTCTACGATGTGGTCTAGGTAGAATACAGCTCTACCACGTGGCAGAACTAGATCAAATGCAATTCTAGCTCCTTGGTTCTTGTCATGTGAAGTAGATCTCTTTTTGAAGTAATTGGTTTTGTTGATGTGTATAGAACACAGCTAGATCGATGCATTCTTGCTCTACCACATGGTAGAGCTAGACCTTAAAGCTTTATACCTCAAATGCAATTCTAGCTCCACCACATGGTAGAGCTAGACCTCAAATGCAATTCTAGCTTCACCACATGGTAGAGCTAGACCTCAAAGCATTCTATCTCTACAATGTGGTTTAGATAGAATACAGCTCTATCATAGTTACATTCAACCTCAGCCGGTTACATTCATTGAAGTCTAGCTCTACCACATGGTAGAGCTAGAAGAATGCATTCTAGCTCCACCACATGGTGGAGCTTGACCTCAAAGCATTCTAGCTCTTTGATGTGGTCTAGGTAGAATACATTTCTACCACGTGGTAGAGCTAGATCAAATGCAATTCTAGCTCCTTGGTTCTTGTTGTGTGAAGTAGGTCTCTTCTTGGAGTAATTGGTTTTGTTGATGTGTATGGAACACAGCTAGATCGATGCATTTTTGCTCTACCACATGGTAGAGCTAGACCTCAAAGCTTTCTACCTCTACGATTCTAGCTCCAACACATGGTAGAGCTAGACCTCAAATGCAATTCTAACTCCACCACATTGTAGAGCTAGACCTCAAAGCATTCTATCTCTACAATGTGGTTTAGGTAGAATACAGCTCTACCACAGTTACATTCAACCCTAGCCGGTTACATTCGTTGAAGTCTAGCTCTACCACATGGTAGAGCTAGACCTCAAATGCAATTCTAGCTCCACCACATGGTAGAGCTGGACCTTAAAGCATTCTAGCTCTACGATGTGGCTTAGGTAGAATACAGCTCTACCTCGTGGTAGAGCTAGATCAAATGCAATTCTAGCTCCTTGGATCTTGTCATGTTAAGTAGGTCTCTTCTTGGAGTAATTGGTTTTGTGTATGTGTATGGAACACAGGTAGATTGATGCATTCTTCTCTACCACATGGTAGAGCTAGACCTCAAAGCTTTCTATCTCTACGACTTTAGCTCCACCACTTGGTAGAGCTAGACCTCAAATGCAATTCTAGCTAGAATGCTTTGAGGTCCAGCTCCAGCATGTGGTGGAGCTAGAACGCATTCTTCTACCTCTACCATGTGGTAGAGCTACACTTTAATGAATGTAACCGGCTGAGCTGAATATGACATTGGTAGAGCTGTATTCTACCTAAACCACATTGTAGAGAAAGAGTATTTTGAGATCTAGCTCTACCATGTGGTAGAGCTAGAATTGCAATTGAGGTCTAGCTCTACCATGTGGTGGAGCTAGAATCGGTGAGGTAGAAAGCTTCGAGGTCTAGCTCTACCATGTGGTAGAGCAAGAATGCATCGATCTAGCTGTGTTCCATACACATCAAAAAAACCAATTACTCCAAGAAGAGACCTACTTCGCACAACAAGAACCAAGGAGCTAGAATTGCATTTGATCTAGCTCTACCACGTGGTATTGCTCTATTCTACCTAGACCACATCGTAGGGTTGGAATGCTAGAGATCTAGCTCTACCATGTGGTGGAGTTAGAATTGCATTCTTCTAGCTCTACCATGTGCTAGAGCTAATCTTCAACGAATGTAACCGGCTGAGGTTGAATGTAACTGTGGTAGAGCTGTATTCTACCTAAACCACATTGTAGAGATAGAATGCTTTGAGGTGTAGCTCTACCATGTGGTGGAGCTAGAATTGCATTTGAGGTCTAGCTCTACCAGGTGGTGGAGCTAAAGTCGTAGAGGTAGAAAGCTTTGAGGTCTAGCTCTACCATGTGGTAGAGCAGAATGCATCAATCTACCTGTGTTCCATACACATACACAAAACCAATTACTCCAAGAAGAGACCTACTTCACATGACAAGATCCAAGGAGCTAGAATTGCATTTGATCTAGCTCTACCATGAGGTAGAGCTGTATTCTTCCTAGGCCACATCATAGAGCTAGAATGCTTTAAGGTCCAGCTCTACCATGTGGTGGAGCTAAAATTGCATTTGAGGTCTAGCTCTACCATGTGGTAGAGCTAGACTTCAACGAATGTAACCGGCTAATGTAACTGTGGTAGAGCTGTATTCTACCTAAACCACATTGTAGAGATAGAATGCTTTGAGGTCTAGCTCTACAATGTGGTGGAGTTAGAATTGCATTTGAGTTCTAGCTCTACCATGTGGTGTAGCTAGAATCGTAGAGGTAGAGAGCTTTGAGGTCTAGCTCTACCATGTGGTAGAGCAAGAATGCATCGATCTAGATGTGTTTCATACACATCAACAAAACCAATTACTCCAAGAAGAGACCTACTTCACACAACAAGAACCAAGGAGCTAGAATTGCATTTGATCTAGCTCTACCACGTGGTAGAAATGTATTCTACCTAGACCACATCAAAGAGCTAGAATGATTTGAGGTCAAGCTTCACCATGTGGTGGAGCTAGAATGCATTCTTCTAGCTCTACCATGTGGTAGAGCTAGACTTCAATGAATGTAACCGGCTGAGGTTGAATGTAACTGTGATAGAGCTGTATTCTATCTAAACCACATTGTAGAGATAGAATGCTTTGAGGTCTAGCTCTACCATGTGGTGAAGCTAGAATTGCATTTGAGGTCTAGCTCTACCATGTGGTGGAGCTAGAATTGCATTTGAGGTATAAAGCTTTAAGGTCTAGCTCTACCATGTGGTAGAGCAAGAATGCATCGATCTAGCTGTGTTCTATACACATCAACAAAACCAATTACTCCAAAAAGAGACCTACTTCACATGACAAGAACCAAGGAGCTAGAATTGCATTTGATCTAGCTCTACCACGTGATAGAGCTGTATTCTACCCAGACCACATCGTAGAGCTAGAATGCTTTGAGGTCCAGCTCCACCATGTGGTGGAGCTAGAATGCGTTCTTCTACCTCTACCATGTGGTAGAGCTAGACTTTAATTAATGTAACCGGCTGAGGTTGAATGTGACATTGGTAGAGCTGTATTCTATCTAAACCACATTGTAGAGATAGAGTATTTTGAGATCTAGCTCTACCATGTGGTAGAGCTAGAATTGCAATTGAGGTCTAGCTCTACCATGTGGTCGAGCTAGAATCGGTGAGGTACAAAGCTTTGAGGTCTAGCTCTACCATGTGGTAGAGCAAGAATGCATCGATCTAGCTGTGTTTCATACACATCAACAAAACCAATTACTCCGAGAAGAGACCTACGTCACACAACAAGAACTAAGGAGCTAAAATTGCATTTGATCTAGCTCTACCACGTGGTATTGCTGTATTCTACCTAGACCACATCGTAGGGTTAGAATGCTAGACGTCTAGCTCTACCATGTGGTGGAGCTAGAATTGCATTCTTCTAGCTCTACCATGTCGTAGAGCTAGAATTGCATTCTTCTAGCTCTACCATGTGGTAGAGCTAAGCTTCAACGAATGTAACCGGCTGAGGTTGAATGTAACTGTGGTAGAGCTCTATTCTACGTAAGCCGGCCACATCGTAGAGCTAGATTGCTTTAAGGTCCAGCTCTACCATGTGGTGGAGCTAGAATTGCATTTGAGGTCTAGCTCTATCATTAGGTAGAGCTAGACTTCAACGAATGTAACCGGCTAAGGTTGAATGTAACTGTGGTAGAGCTGTATTCTACCTAAACCACATTGTAGAGATAGAATGCTTTGAGGTCTAGCTCTACAATGTGGTGGAGTTAGAATTGCATTTGAGGTCTAGCTCTACCATGTGGTGGAGCTAGAATCGTAGAGGTAGAAAGCTTTGAGGTCTAGCTCTACCATGTGGTAGAGCAAGAATGCATCGATCTAGCTGTGTTCCATACACATGAACAAAACCAATTACTCCAAGAAGAGACCTACTTCACACAACAAGAACCTAGGAGCTAGAATTGCATTTGATCTAGCTCTACCACGTGGTAGAAATGTATTCTACCTAGACCACATCAAAGAGCTAGAATGCTTTGAGGTCAAGCTCCACCATGTGGTGGAGCTAGAATGCATTCTTCTAGCTCTACCATGTGGTAGAGCTAGACTTCAATGAATGTAACCGGCTGAGGTTGAATGTAACTGTGATAGAGCTGTATTCTATCTAAACCACATTGTAGAGATAGAATGCTTTGAGGTCTAGCTCTACCATGTGGTGAAGCTAGAATTGCATTTGAGGTCTAGCTCTACCATGTGGTGGAGCTAGAATTGCATTTGAGGTATAAAGCTTTAAGGTCTAGCTCTACCTTGTGGTAGAGCAAGAATGCATCGATCTAGCTGTGTTCTATACAGACCTCAAAGCATTCTATCTCTACAATGTGGTTTAGATAGAATACAGCTCTATCACAGTTACATTGAACCTTAGCCGGTTACATTAATTGAAGTCTAGCTCTACCACATGGTAGAGCTAGAAGAATGCATTCTAGCTCCACCACATGGTGGAGCTTGACTTCAACGCATTCTAGCTCTTTGATGTGGTCTAGGTAGAATACATTTCTTACACGTGGTAGAGCTAGATCAAATGCAATTCTAGCTCCTTGGTTCTTGTTGTGTGAAGTAGGTCTCTTCTTGGAGTAATTGGTTTTGTTGATGTGTATGGAACACAGCTAGATCGATGCATTCTTGCTCTACCACATGGTCGAGCTAGACCTCAAAGCTTTCTACCTCTATGATTCTAGCTCCACCACATGGTAGAGCTAGAACTCAAATGCAATTCTAACTCCACCACATTGTAGAGCTAGACCTCAAAGCATTCTATCTCTACAATGTGGTTTAGGTAGAATACAGCTCTACCACGGTTACATTCGTTGAAGTCTAGCTCTACCACATGGTAGAGCTAGACCTCAAATGCAATTCTAGCTCCACCACATGGTAGAGCTGGACCTTAAAGCATTCTAGCTCTACGATGTGGCCTAGGTAGAATACAGCTCTACCTCATGGTAGAGCTAGATCAAATGCAATTCTAGCTCCTTGGATCTTGTCATGTGAAGTAGGTCTCTTCTTGGAGTAATTGGTTTTGTGTATGTATATGGAACACAGCTAGATTGATGCATTCTGCTCTACCACATGGTAGAGCTAGACCTCAAAGCTTTCTACCTCTACGACTTTAGCTCCACCACTCGGTAGAGCTAGACCTAAAATGCAATTCTAGCTCCACCACATGGTAGAGCTAGACCTCAAAGCATTCTATCTCTACAATGTGGTTTAGGTAGAATACAGCTCTACCACAGTTACATTCAACCTCAGAGCCGGTTACATTCGTTGAAGCTTAGCTCTACCACATGGTAGAGCTAGAAGAATGCAATTCTAGCTCCACCACATGGTAGAGCTAGACCTCAAAGCATTCTAACCCTACGATGTGGTCTAGGTAGAATACAGCAATACCATGTGGTAGAGCTAGATCAAATGCAATCCTAGCTCCTTGGTTCTTGTTGTGCGAAGTAGGTCTCTTCTTGGAGTAATTGGTTTTGTTGATGTGTATGGAACACAGCTAGATCGATGCATTCTTACTCTACCACATGGTAGAGCTAGACCTCGAAGCTTTCTACCTCATCGATTCTAGCTCCACCACATGGTAGAGCTAGACCTCAATTGCAATTCTAGCTCTACCACATGGTAGAGCTAGATCTCAAAATACTCTATCTCTACAATGTGGTTTAGGTAGAATACAGCTCTACCAATGTCACATTCAACCTTAGCCGGTTACATTCATTAAAGTCTAGCTCTACCACATGGTAGAGGTAGAAGAATGCATTTTAGCTCCACCACATGGTGGAGCTGGACCTCAAAGCATTCTAGCTCTACGATGTGGTCTAGGTAGAACACAGCTCTACCACGTGGTAGAGCTAGATCAAATGCAATTCTAGCTCCTTGGTTCTTGTGATGTGAAGTAGGTCTCTTTTCGGAGTAATTGGTTTTGTTGATGTGTATAGAACACAGCTAGATCGATGCATTCTTGCTCTACCACATGGTAGAGCCAGACCTTAAAGCCTTATACCTCAAATGAAATTCTAGCTCCACCACATGGTAGAGCTAGACCTCAAATGCAATTCTAGCTTCACCACATGGTAGAGCTAGACCTCAAAGCATTCTATCTCTACAATGTGGTTTAGATAGAATACAGCTCTATCACAGTTACATTCAACCTCAGCCGGATACATTCATTGAAGTCTAGCTCTACCACATGGTAGAGCTAGAAGAATGCATTCTAGCTCCACCACATGGTGGAGCTTGACCTCAAAGCATTCTAGCTCTTTGATGTGGTCTAGGTAGAATACATTTCTACCACGTGGTAGAGCTAGATCAAATGCAATTCTAGCTCCTTGGTTCTTGTTGTGTGAAGTAGGTCTCTTCTTGGAGTAATTGGTTTTGTTGATGTGTATGAAACACAGCTAGATCGATGCATTCTTGCTCTACCACATGGTAGAGCTAGACCTCAAAGCTTTCTACCTCTACGATTCTAGCTCCACCACATGGTAGAGCTAGACCTCAAATGCAATTCTAACTCCACCACATTGTAGAGCTAGATCTCAAAGCATTCTATCTCTACAATGTGGTTTAGGTAGAATATAGCTCTACCACAGTTACATTCAACCCTAGCTGGTTACATTCGTTGAAGTCTAGCTCTACCACATGGTAGAGCTAGACCTCAAATGCAATTCTAGCTCCACCACATGGTAGAGCTGGACCTTAAAGCATTCTAGCTCTACGATGTGGCCTAGGTAGAATACAGCAATACCACATGGTAGAGCTAGATCAAATGCAATTCTAGCTCCTTGGATCTTGTCATGTGAAGTAGGTATCTTCTTGGAGTAATTGGTTTTGTGTATGTGTTTGGAACACAGGTAGATCGATGCATTCTTGCTCTACCACATGGTAGAGCTAGACCTCAAAGCTTTCTACCTCTACGATTCTAGCTCCACCACCTGGTAGAGCTAGACCTCAAATGCAATTCTAACTCCACCACATGGTAGAGCTAGACCTCAAAGCATTCTATCTCTACAATGTAGTTTAGGTAGAATATAGCTCTACCACAGTTACATTCAACCCTAGCCGGTTACATTCGTTGAAGTCTAGCTCTACCACATGGTAGAGCTAGACCTCAAATGCAATTCTAGCTCCACCACATGGTAGAGCTGGACCTTAAAGCATTCTAGCTCTACGATGTGGCCTAGGTAGAATACAGCTCTACCTCATGGTAGAGCTAGATCAAATGCAATTCTAGCTCCTTGGATCTTGTCATGTGAAGTAGGTCTCTTCTTGGAGTAATTGGTTTTGTGTATGTGTTTGGAACATAGGTAGATTGATGCATTCTGCTCTACCACATGGTAGAGCTAGACCTCAAAGCTTTCTACCTCTACGACTTTAGCTCCACCACCTGGTAGAGCTAGACCTCAAATGCAATTCTAGCTCCACCACATGGTAGAGCTAGACCTCAAAGCATTCTATCTCTACAATGTGGTTTAGGTAGAATACAGCTCTACCACAGTTACATTCAACCTCAGCCGGTTACATTCGTTGAAGCTTAGCTCTACCACATGGTAGAGCTAGAAGAATGCAATTCTAGCTCCACCACATGGTAGAGCTAGACCTCTAGCATTATAACCCTACGATGTGGTCTAGGTAGAATACAGCAATACCACATGGTAGAGCTAGATCAAATGCAATTCTAGCTCCTTGGTTCTTGTTGTGTGAAGTAGGTCTCTTCTTGGAGTAATTGGTTTTGTTGATGTGTATGGAACACAGCTAGATCGATGCATTCTTGCTCTACCACATGGTAGAGCTAGACCTCAAAGCTTTCTACCTCACCGATTCTAACTCCATCACATGGTAGAGCTAGACCTCAATCGCAATTCTAGCTCTACCACATGGTAGAGCTAGATCTCAAAATACTCTATCTCTACAATGTGGTCTAGGTAGAATACAGCTCTACCAATGTCACATTCACGGGGTTACATTCATTAAAGTCTAGCTCTACCACATGGTAGAGCTAGAAAAATGCATTCTAGCTCCACCACATGGTGGAGCATGACCTCAAAGCATTCTAGCTCTACGATGTGGTCTAGGTAGAATACATTTCTACCATGTGGTAGAGCTAGATCAAATGCAATTCTAGCTCCTTGGTTCTTGTTGTGTGAAATAGGTCTCTTCTTGGAGTAATTGGTTTTGTTGATGTGTATGGAACACAGCTAGATTGATGCATTCTTGCTCTACCACATGGTAGAGCTAGACCTCAAAGATTTCTACCTCTACGATTCTAGCTCCACCACATGGTAGAGCTAGACCTCAAATGCAATTCTAACTCCACCACATTGTAGAGCTAGACCTCAAAGCATTCTATCTCTACAATGTGGTTTAGGTAGAATACAGCTCTACCACAGTTACATTCAACCTTAGCCGGTTACATTCGTTGAAGTCTAGCTCTACCACATAATAGAGCTAGACCTCAAATGCAATTCTAGCTCCACCACATGGTAGAGCTGGACCTTAAAGCAATCTAGCTCTACGATGTGGCCTACGTAGAATACAGCTCTACCACAGTTACATTCAACCTCAGCCGGTTACATTCCTTGAAGCTTAGCTCTACCACATGGTAGAGCTAGAAGAATGCAATTCTAGCTCTACCACATGGTAGAGCTAAAAGAATGCAATTCTAGCTCCACCACATGGTAGAGCTAGACCTCTAGCATTCTAACCCTACGATGTGGTCTAGGTAGAATACAGCAATACCACGTGGTAGAGCTAGATCAAATGCAATTCTAGCTCCTTGGTTCTTGTTATGCGACGTAGGTCTCTTCTTGGAGTAATTGGTTTTGTTGATGTGTATGGAACACAGCTAGATCGACGCATTCTTGCTCTACCACATGGTAGAACTAGACCTCCAAGCTTTCTACCTCACCGATTCTAGCTCCACCACATGGTAGAGCTAGACCTTAATTGCAATTCTAGCTCTACCACATGGTAGAGCTAGATCTCAAAATACTCTATCTCTACAATGTGGTTTAGATAGAATACAGCTCTACCAATGTCACATTCAACCTCAGGTTACATTAATTAAAGTCTAGCTCTACCACATGGTTGAGGTAGAAAAATGTGTTCTAGCTCCACCACATGGTGGAGCTGGACCTTAAAGCATTATAGCTCTACGATGTGGTCTAGGTAGAATACAGCTCTACCACATGGTAGAGCTAGATCAAATGTAATTCTAGCTCCTTGGTTCTTGTCATGTGAAGTAGGTCTCTTTTCGGAGTAATTGGTTTTGTTGATGTGTATAGAACACAGCTAGATCGATGCATTCTTGCTCTACCACATGGTAGAGCTAGACCTTAAAGCTTTATACCTCAAATGCAATTCTAGCTCCACCACATGGTAGAGCTAGACCTCAAATGCAATTCTAGCTTCACCACATGGTAGAGCTAGACCTCAAAGCATTCTATCTCTACAATGTGGTTTAGATAGAATACATCTCTATCACAGTTACATTCAACCTCAGCCGGTTACATTCCTTGAAGTCTAGCTCTACCACATGGTAGAGCTAGAAGAATGCATTCTAGCTCCACCACATGGTGGAGCTTGACCTCAAAGCATCCTAGCTCTACGATGTGGTCTAGTTAGACTACATTTCTACCACGTGGTAGAGCTAGATCAAATGCAATTCTAGCTCCTTGGTTCTTGTTGTGTGGAGTAGGTCTCTTCTTGGAGTAATTGGTTTTGTTGATGTGTATGGAACACAGCTAGATCGATGCATTCTTGCTCTACCACGTGGTAGAGCTAGACCTCAAAGCTTTCTACCTCTACGATTCTAGCTCCAACACATGGTAGAGCTAGACCTCAAATGCAATTCTAACTCCACCACATTGTAGAGCTAGACCTCAAAGCATTCTATCTCTACAATGTGGTTTAGGTAGAATATAGCTCTACCACAGTTACATTCAACCTTAGCCGGTTACATTCATTGAAGTCTAGCTCTACCACATGATAGAGCTAGACCTCAAATGCAATTCTAGCTCCACCACATGGTAGAGCTGGACCTTAAAGCAATCTAGCTCTACAATGTGGCCTACGTAGAATACAGCTCTACCACAGTTACATTCAACCTCAGCCGGTTACATTCATTGAAGCTTAGCTCTACCACATGGTAGAGCTAGAAGAATGCAATTCTAGCTCTACCACATGGTAGAGCTAGAAGAATGCAATTCTAGCTCCACCACATGGTAGAGCTAGACCTCTAGCATTCTAACCCTACGATGTGGTCTAGGTAGAATACAGCAATACCACGTGGTAGAGCTAGATCAAATGCAATTCTAGCTCCTTGGTTCTTGTTGTGCGACGTAGGTCTCTTCTTGGAGTAATTGGTTTTGTTTGATGTGTATGGAACACAACTAGATTGATGCATTCTTGCTCTACCACATGGTAGAGCTAGACCTCAAAGCTTTCTACCTCACCGATTCTAGCTCCACCACATGGTAGAGCTAGACCTCAATTGCAATTCTAGCTCTACCACATGGTAGAGCTAGATCTCAAAATACTCTATCTCTACAATGTGGTTTAGATAGAATACAGCTCTACCAATGTCACATTCAACCTCAGCCGGTTACATTAATTAAAGTCTAGCTCTACCACATGGTAGAGGTAGAAGAATGCATTCTAGCTCCACCACATGGTGGAGCTGGACCTCAAAGCATTCTAGCTCTACGATGTGGTCTAGGTAGAATACAGCTCTACCACGTGGTAGAGCTAGATCAAATGCAATTCTAGCTCCTTGGTTCTTGCTAATTACTCCAAAAAGAGACCTACTTCACATGACAAGAACCAAGCAGCTAGAATTGCATTTGATCTAGCTCTACCATGTGGTAGAGCTGTATTCTACCTAGACCACATCGTAGAGCTAGAATGCTTTGAGGTCCAGCTCCACCATGTGGTGGAGCTAGAATGCATTCTTCTACCTCTACCATCATAAGGTAGAGCTAGACTTTAATTAATGTAACCGGCTGAGGTTGAATGTGACATTGTTAGAGCTGTATTCTATCTAAACCACATTGTAGAGATAGAGTATTTTGAGATCTAGCTCTACCATGTTGTAGAGCTAGAATTGCAATTGAGGTCTAGCTCTACCATGTGGTGGAGCTAGAATCGGTGAGGTAGAAAGCTTTGAGGTCTAGCTCTACCATGTGGTAGAGCAAGAATGCATCGATCTAGCTCTGTTTCATACACATCAACAAAACCAATTACTCCAAGAAGAGACCTACGTCGCACAACAAGAACCAAGGAGCTAGAATTGCATTTGATCTAGCTCTACCACGTGGTATTGCTGTATTCTACCTAGACCACATCGTAGGGTTAGAATGCTAGAGGTCTAGCTCTACCATGTGGTGGAGCTAGAATTGCATTCTTCTAGCTCTACCAACTGGTAGAGCTAGAATTGCATTCTTCTAGCTCTACCATGTGGTAGAGCTAAGCTTCAACGAATGTAACTGGCTGAGGTTGAATGTAACTGTGGTAGAGCTGTATTCTACATAGGCCACATCGTAGAGCTAGATTGCTTTAAGGTCCAGCTCTACCATGTGGTGGAGCTAGAATTGCATTTGAGGTCTAGCTCTATCATGTGGTAGAGCTAGACTTCAACGAATGTAACCGGCTAAGGTTGAATGTAACTGTGGTAGAGCTGTATTCTACCTAAACCACATTGTAGAGATAGAATGCTTTGAGGTCTAGCTCTACAATGTGGTGGAGTTAGAATTGCATTTGAGGTCTAGCTCTACCATGTGGTAGAGCAAGAATGCATCAATCTAGCTGTGTTCCATACACATCAACAAAACCAATTACTCCAAGAAGAGACCTACTTCACACAACAAGAACCAAGGAGCTAGAATTGCATTTGATTTAGCTCTACCACGTGGTAGAAATGTATTCTACCTAGACCACATCAAAGAGCTAGAATGCTTTGAGGTCCAGCTCCACCATGTGGTGGAGCTAGAATGCATTCTTCTAGCTCTACCATGTGGTAGAGCTAGACTTCAATGATAGTAACCGGCTGAGGTTGAATGTAACTGTGATAGAGCTGTATTCTATCTAAACCACATTGTAGAGATAGAATGCTTTGAGGTCTAGCTCTACCATGTGGTGAAGCTAGAATTGCATTTGAGGTCTAGCTCTACCATGTGGTGGAGCTAGAATTCAATTTGAGGTATAAAGCTTTAAGGTCTAGCTCTACCATGTGGTAGAGCAAGAATGCATGGATCTAGCTATTTTCTATACACATCAACAAAACCAATTACTCCAAAAAGAGACCTACTTCACATGACAAGAACCAAGGAGCTAGAATTGCATTTGATCTAGCTCTACCATGTGGTAGAGCTGTATTCTACCTAGACCACATCGTAGAGCTAGAATGCTTTGAGGTCCAGCTCCACCATGTGGTGGAGCTAGAATGCATTCTTCTACCTCTACCATGTGGTAGAGCTAGACTTGAATTAATGTAACCGGCTAAGAATGTGACATTGGTAGAGCTGTATTCTATCTAAACCACATTGTAGAGATAGAGTATTTTGAGATCTAGCTCTACCATGTGGTAGAGCTAGAATTGCAATTGAGGTCTAGCTCTACCATGTGGTGGAGCTAGAATCGGTGAGGTAGAAAGCTTTGAGGTCTAGCTCTACCATGTGGTAGAGCAAGAATGCATCGATCTAGTTGTGTTCCATACACATCGACAAAACCAATTACTCCAAGAAGAGGCCTATGTCGCACAACAAGAACCAAGGAGCTAGAATTACATTTGATCTAGCTCTACCACATGGTATTGCTGTATTCTACCTAGACCACATCGTAGGGTTAGAATGCTAGAGGTCTAGCTCTACCATGTGGTGGAGCTAGAATTGCATTCTTCTAGCTCTACCATGTGGTAGAGCTAAGCTTCAACGAATGTAACCGGCTGAGGTTGAATGTAACTGTGGTAGAGCTGTATTCTACGTAGGCCACATCATAGAGCTAGATTGCTTTAAGGTTCAGCTCTACCATGTGGTGGAGCTAGAATTGCATTTGAGGTCTAGCTCTATCATGTGGTAGAGCTAGACTTCAATGAATGTAACCGGCTAACGTTGAATGTAACTGTGGTAGAGCTGTATTCTACCTAAACCACATTGTAGAGATAGAATGCTTTGAGGGCTAGCTCTACAATGTGGTGGAGTTAGAATTGCATTTGAGGTCTAGCTCTACCATGTGTTGGAGCTAGAATCGTAGAGGTAGAAAGCTTTGAGGTCTAGCTCTACCATGTGGTAGAGCAAGAATGCATCGATCTAGCTGTGTTCCATACACATCAACAAAACCAATTACTCCAAGAAGAGACCTACTTCACACAACAAGAACCAAGGAGCTAGAATTGCATTTGATCTAGCTCTACCACGTGGTAGAAATGTATTCTAACTAGACCACATCGTAGAGCTAGAATGCTTTGAGGTCAAGCTCCACCATGTGGTGGAGCTAGAATGCATTCTTCTAGCTCTACCATGTGGTAGAGCTAGACTTCAAGGAATGTAACCGACTGAGGTTGAATGTAACTGTGATAGAGCTGTATTCTATCTAAACCATATTGTAGAGATAGAATGCTTTGAGGTCTAGCTCTACCATGTCGTGAAGCTAGAATTGCATTTCAGGTCTAGCTCTACCATGTGGTGGAGCTAGAATTGCATTTGAGCTCTAAAGCTTTAAGGTCGAGCTCTACCATGTGGTAGAGCAAGAATGCATCGATCTAGCTGTGTTCTATAAACATCAACAAAACCAATTACTCCAAAAAGAGACCTACTTCACATGACAAGAACCAAGGAGCTAGAATTGCATTTGATCTAGCTCTACCACGTGGTAGAGCTGTATTCTACCTAGACCACATCGTAGAGCTAGAATGCTTTGAGGTCCAGCACCACCATGTGGTGGAGCTAGAATGCATTCTTCTACCTCTACCATGTGGTAGAGCTAGACTTTAATTAATGTAACCGGCTGAGGTTGAATGTGACATTGGTAGAGCTGTATTCTATCTAAACCACATTGTAGAGATAGAGTTTTTTGAGATCTAGCTCTACCATGTGGTAGAGCTAGAATTGCAATTGAGGTCTAGCTCTACCATGTGGTGGAGCTAGAATCGGTGAGGTAGAAAGCTTTGAGGTCTAGCTCTACCATGTGGTAGAGCAAGAATGCATCGATCTAGCTGTGTTCCATACACATCAACAAAACCAATTACTCCAAGAAGAGACCTACTTCGCACAACAAGAACCAAGGAGCTAGGATTGCATTTGATCTAGCTCTACCACGTGGTATTGCTGTATTCTACCTAGACCACATCGTAGGGTTAGAATGCTTTGAGGTCTAGCTCTACCATGTGGTGGAGCTAGAATTGCATTCTTCTAGCTCTACCATGTGGTAGAGCTAAGCTTCAACGAATGTAACTGGCTGAGGTTGAATGTAACTGTGGTAGAGCTGTATTCTACCTAAACCACATTGTAGAGATAGAATGCTTTGAGATCTAGCTCTACCATGTGGTGGAGCTAGAATTGCATTTGAGGTCTAGCTCTACTAGGTGGTGGAGCTAAAGTCGTAGAGATAGAAAGCTTTGAGGTCTAGCTCTACCATGTGGTAGAGCAGAATGCATCAATCTACCTGTGTTCCATACACATACACAAAACCAATTACTCCAAGAAGAGACCTACTTCACATGACAAGATCCAAGGAGCTAGAATTGCATTTGATCTATCTCTACCATGAGGTAGAGCTGTATTCTACCCAGGCCACATCGTAGAGCTAGAATGCTTTAAGGTCCAGCTCTACCATGTGGTGGAGCTAGAATTGCATTTGAGGTCTAGCTCTACCATGTGGTAGAGCTAGACTTCAACGAATGTAACCGGCTAGGGTTGAATGTAACTGTGGTAGAGCTTTATTCTACCTAAACCACATTGTAAAGATAGAATGCTTTGAGGTCTAGCTCTACAATGTGGTGGAGTTAGAATTGCATTTGAGGTCTAGCTCTACCATGTGGTGGAGCTAGAATCGTAGAGGTAGAAAGCTTTGAGGTCTAGCTCTACCATGTGGTAGAGCAAGAATGCATCGATCTAGCTGTGTTCCATACACATCAACAAAACCAATTACTCCAAGAAGAGACCTACTTCACACAACAAGAACCAAGGAGCTAGAATTGCATTTGATCTAGCTCTACCATGTGGTAGAAATGTATTCTACCTAGACCACATCAAAGAGCTAGAATGCTTTGAGGTCAAGCTCCACCATGTGGTGGAGCTAGAATGCATTCTTCTAGCTCTACCATGTGGTAGAGCTAGACTTCAATGAATGTAACCGGCTGAGGTTAAATGTAACTGTGATAGAGCTGTATTCTATCTAAACCACATTGTAGAGATAGAATGCTTTGAGGTCTAGCTCTACCATGTGGTGAAGCTAGAATTGCATTTGAGGTCTAGCTCTACCATGTGGTGGAGCTAGAATTGCATTTGAGGTATAAGGCTTTAAGGTCTGGCTCTACCATGTGGTTGAGCAAGAATGCATCGATCTAGCTGTGTTCTATACACATCAACAAAACCAATTACTCTGAAAAGAGACCTACTTCACATGACAAGAACCAAGGAGCTAGAATTGCATTTGATCTAGCTCTACCACGTGGTAGAGCTGTATTCTACCTAGACCACATCGTAGAGCTAGAATGCTTTGAGGTCCAGCTCCACCATGTGGTGGAGCTAGAATGCATTCTTCTACCTCTACCATGTGGTAGAGCTAGACTTTAATGAATGTAACCGGCTGACGTTGAATGTAACATTGGTAGAGCTGTATTCTACCTAAACCACATTGTAGAGATAGAGTATTTTGAGATCTAGCTCTACCATGTGGTAGAGCTAGAATTGCAATTGAGGTCTAGCTCTACCATGTGGTGGAGCTAGAATCGGTGAGGTAGAAAGCTTTGAGGTCTAGCTCTACCATGTGGTAGAGCAAGAATGCATCGATCTAGCTGTGTTCCATACACATCAACAAAACCAATTACTCGAAGAAGAGACCTACTTCGCACAACAAGAACCAAGGAGCTAGGATTGCATTTGATCTAGCTCTACCACATGGTATTGCTGTATTCTACCTAGACCACATCGTAGGGTTAGAATGCTTTGAGGTCTAGCTCTACCATGTGGTGGAGCTAGAATTGCATTCTTCTAGCTCTACCATGTGGTAGAGCTAAGCTTCAACGAATGTAACCGGCTGAGGTTGAATGTAACTATGGTAGAGCTGCGTGGTAGAGCTAGATCAAATGCAATTCTAGCTCCTTGGTTCTTGTCTTGTGAAGTAGGTCTCTTTTCAGAGTAATTGGTTTTGTTGATGTGTATAGAACACAGCTAGATCGATGCATTCTTGCTCTACAACCACATGGTAGAGCCAGACCTTAAAGCCTTATACCTCAAATGCAATTGTAGCTCCACCACATGGTAGAGCTAGACCTCAAATGCAATTCTAGCTTCACCACATGGTAGAGCTAGACCTCAAAGCATTCTATCTCTACAATGTGGTTTAGAGAGAATACAGCTCTATCACAGTTACATTCAACCTCAGCCGCTTACATTCATTGAAGTCTAGCTCTACCACATGGTAGAGCTAGAAGAATGCATTCTAGCTCCACCACATGGTGGAGCTTGACCTCAAAGCATTCTAGCTCTTTGATGTGGTCTAGGTAGAATACATTTCTACCACGTGGTAGAGCTAGATCAAATGCAATTCTAGCTCCTTGGTTCTTGTTGTGTGAAGTAGGTCTCTTCTTGGAGTAATTGGTTTTGTTGATGTGTATGGAACACAGCTAGATCGATGCATTCTTGCTCTACCACATGGTAGAGCTAGACCTCAAAGCTTTCTACCTCTACGATTCTAGCTCCACCACATGGTAGAGCTAGAACTCAAATGCAATTCTAACTCCACCACATTGTAGAGCTAGACCTCAAAGCATTCTATCTCTACAATGTGGTTTAGGTAGAATACAGCTCTACCACAGTTACATTCAACCCTAGCCGGTTACATTCGTTGAAGTCTAGCTCTACCACATGGTAGAGCTAGACCTCAAATGCAATTCTAGCTCTACCACATGGTAGAGCTAGACCTTAAAGCATTCTAGCTCTACGATGTGGCCTAGGTAGAATACAGCTCTACCTCATGGTAGAGCTAGATCAAATGCAATTCTAGCTCCATGGATCTTGTCATGTGAAGTAGGTCTCTTCTTGGAGTAATTGGTTTTGTGTATGTGTAGGGAACACAGGTAGATTGATGCATTCTGCTCTACCACATGGTAGAGCTAGACCTCAAAGCTTTCTACCTCTACGACTTTAGCTCCACCACCTGGTAGAGCTAGACCTCAAATGCAATTCTAGCTCCACCACATGGTAGAGCTACACCTCAAAGCATTCTATCTCTACAATGTGGTTTAGGTAGAATACAGCTCTACCACAGTTACATTCAACCTCAGCCGGTTACATTCGTTGAAGCTTAGCTCTACCACATGGTTGAGCTAGAAGAATGCAATTCTAACTCCACCACATGGTAGAGCTAGACCTCTAGCATTCTAACCCTACGATGTGGTCTAGGTAGAATACAACAATACCACGTGGTAGAGCTAGATCAAATGCAATTCTAGCTCCTTGGTTCTTGTTGTGCGACATAGGTCTCTTCTTGGAGTAATTGGTTTTGTTGATGTGTATGGAACACAGCTAGATCGATGCATTCTTGCTCTACCACATGGTAGAGCTAGACCTCAATTGCAATTCTAGCTCTACCACATGGTAGAGCTAGATCTCAAAGTACTCTATCTCTACAATGTGGTTTAGATAGAATACAGCTCTACCAATGTCACATTCAACCTCAGCCGGTTACATTAATTAAAGTCTAGATTTACCACATGGTAGAGGTAGAAGAATGCATTCTAGCTCCACCACGTGGTGGAGCTGGACCTCAAAGCATTCTAGCTCTACGATGTGGTCTAGGTAGAATACAGCTCTACCACGTGGTAGAGCTAGATCAAATGCAATTCTAGCTCCTTGGTTCTTGTCATGTGAAGTAGGTCCCTTTTTGGAGTAATTGGTTTTGTTGATGTGTATAGAACATAGCTAGATCGATGCATTCTTGCTCTACCACATGGTAGAGCTAGACCTTAAAGCTTTATACCTCAAATGCAATTCTAGCTCCACCACATGGTAGAGCTAGACCTCAAATGCAATTCTAGCTTCACCACATGGTAGAGCTAGACCTCAAAGCATTCTATCTCTACAATGTGGTTTAGATAGAATACAGCTCTATCTCACAGTTACATTCAACCTCAGCCGGTTACATTCATTGAAGTCTAGCTCTACCACATGGTAGAGGTAGAAGAATGCATTCTCGCTCCATCACATGGTGGAGCTTGACCTCAAAGCATTCTAGCTCTTTGATGTGGTCTAGGTAGAATACATTTCTACCACAGGGTAGAGCTAGATCAAATGCAATTCTAGCTCCTTCGTTCTTGTTGTCTGAAGTAGGTCTCTTCTTGGAGTAATTGGTTTTGTTGATGTGTATGGAACACAGCTAGATCGATGCATTCTTGCTCTACCACATGGTAGAGCTAGACCTCAAAGCTTTCTACCTCTACGATTCTAGCTCCACCACATGGTAGAGCTAGAACTCAAATGCAATTCTAACTCCACCACATTTTAGAGCTAGACCTCAAAGCATTCTATCTCTACAATGTGGTTTAGGTAGAATACAGCTCTACCACAGTTACATTCAACCCTAGCTGGTTACATTCGTTGAAGTCTAGCTCTACCACATGGTAGAGCTAGACCTCAAATGCAATTCTAGCTCCACCACATGGTAGAGCTGGACCTTAAAGCATTCTAGCTCTACGATGTGGCCTAGGTAGAATACAGCTCTACCTCATGGTAGAGCTAGATCAAATGCAATTCTAGCTCCTTGGATCTTGTCATGTGAAGTAGGTCTCTTCTTGGAGTAATTGGTTTTGTGTATGTGTATGGAACATAGGTAGATTGATGCATTCTGCTCTACCACATGGTAGAGCTAGACCTCAAAGCTTTCTACCTCTGCGACTTTAGCTCCACCACCTGGTAGAGCTAGACCTCAAATGCAATTCTAGCTCCACCACATGGTAGAGCTAGACCTCAAAGCATTCTATCTCTACAATGTGGTTTAAATAGAATACAGCTCTACCACAGTTACATTCAACCTCAGCCGGTTACATTCGTTGAAGCTTAGCTCTACCACATAGTAGAGCTAGAAGAATGCAATTCTAGCTCCACCACATGGTAGAGCTAGACCTCAAAGCATTCTAACCCTACGATGTGGTCTAGGTAGAATACAGCAATACCACATTGTAGAGCTAGATCAAATGCAATTCTAGCTCCTTGGTTCTTGTTGTGCGAAGTAGGTCTCTTCTTGGAGTAATTGGTTTTGTTGATGTGTATGGAACACAGCTAGATCGATGCATTCTTGCTCTACCACATGGTAGAGCTAGACCTCGAAGCTTTCTACCTCACCGATTCTAGCTCCACCACATGGTAGAGCTAGACCTCAATTGCAATTCTAGCTCTACCACATGGTAGAGCTAGATCTCAAAATACTCTATCTCTACAATGTGGTTTAGGTAGAAAACAGCTCTACCAATGTCACATTCAACCTCTGCCGGTTACATTCATTAAAGTCTAGCACTGCCACATGGTAGAGGTAGAAGAATGCATTCTAGCTCCACCACATGGTGGAGCTGGACCTCAAAGCATTCTAGCTCTACGATGTGGTCTAGGTAGAATACAGCTCTACCACGTGGTAGAGCTAGATCAAATGCAATTCTAGCTCCTTGGTTCTTGTCATGTGAAGTAGGTCTCTTTTCGGAGTAATTGGTTTTGTTGATGTGTATAGAACACAGCTAGATCGATGCATTCCTGCTCTACCACATGGTAGAGCCAGACCTTAAAGCTTTATACCTCAAATGCAATTCTAGCTCCACCACATGGTAGAGCTAGACCTTAAATGCAATTCTAGCTTCACCACATGGTAGAGCTAGACCTCAAAGCATTCTATCTCTACAATGTGGTTTAGATAGAATACAGCTCTATCATAGTTACATTCAACCTCAGCCGGTTACATTCATTGAAGTCTAGCTCTACCACATGGTAGAGCTAGAAGAATGCATTCTAGCTCCACCACATGGTGGAGCTTAACCTCAAAGCATTCTAGCTCTTTGATGTGGTCTAGGTAGAATACATTTCTACCATGTGGTAGAGCTAGATCAAATGCAATTCTAGCTCCTTGGTTCTTGTTGTGTGAAGTAGGTCTCTTCTTGGAGTAATTGGTTTTGTTGATGTGTATGGAACACAGCTAGATCGATGCATTCTTGCTCTACCACATGGTAGAGCTAGACCTCAAAGCTTTCTACCTCTACGATTCTAGCTCCACCACATGGTAGAGCTAGAACTCAAATGCAATTCTAACTCCACCACATTGTAGAGCTAGACCTCAAAGCATTCTATCTCTACAATGTGGTTTAGGTAGAATACAGCTCTACCACAGTTACATTCAACCCTAGCCGGTTACATTCGTTGAAGTCTAGCTCTACCACATGGTAGAGCTAGACCTCAAATGCAATTCTAGCTCCACCACATGGTAGAGCTGGACCTTAAAGCATTCTAGCTCTACGATGTGGCCTAGGTAGAATACAGCTCTACCTCATGGTAGAGCTAGATCAAATGCAATTCTAGCTCCTTGGATCTTGTCATGTGAAGTAGGTCTCTTCTTGGAGTAATTGGTTTTGTGTATGTGTATGGAACACAGGTAGATTGATGCATTCTGCTCTACCACATGGTAGAGCTAGACCTCAAAGCTTTCTACCTCTACGACTTTAGCTCCACCACCTGGTAGAGCTAGACCTCAAATGCAATTCTAGCTCCACCACATGGTAGAGCTAGACCTCAAAGCATTCTATCTCTACAATGTGGTTTAGGTAGAATACAGCTCTACCACAGTTACATTCAACCTCAGCCGGTTACATTCGTTGAAGCTTAGCTCTACCACATAGTAGAGCTAGAAGAATGCAATTCTAGCTCCACCACATGGTAGAGCTAGACCTCAAAGCATTCTAACCCTACGATGTGGTCTAGGTAGAATACAGCAATACCACATTGTAGAGCTAGATCAAATGCAATTCTAGCTCCTTGGTTCTTGTTGTGCGAAGTAGGTCTCTTCTTGGAGTAATTGGTTTTGTTGATGTGTATGGAACACAGCTAGATCGATGCATTCTTGCTCTACCACATGGTAGAGCTAGACCTCGAAGCTTTCTACCTCACCGATTCTAGCTCCACCACATGGTAGAGCTAGACCTCAATTGCAATTCTAGCTCTACCACATGGTAGAGCTAGATCTCAAAATACTCTATCTCTACAATGTGGTTTAGGTAGAATACAGCTCTACCAATGTCACATTCAACCTCTGTCGGTTACATTCATTAAAGTCTAGCACTGCCACATGGTAGAGGTAGAAGAATGCATTCTAGCTCCACCACATGGTGGAGCTGGACCTCAAAGCATTCTAGCTCTACGATGTGGTCTAGGTAGAATACAGCTCTACCACGTGGTAGAGCTAGATCAAATGCAATTCTAGCTCCTTGGTTCTTGTCATGTGAAGTAGGTCTCTTTTCGGAGTAATTGGTTTTGTTGATGTGTATAGAACACAGCTAGATCGATGCATTCCTGCTCTACCACATGGTAGAGCCAGACCTTAAAGCTTTATACCTCAAATGCAATTCTAGCTCCACCACATGGTAGAGCTAGACCTCAAATGCAATTCTAGCTTCACCACATGGTAGAGCTAGACCTCAAAGCATTCTATCTCTACAATGTGGTTTAGATAGAATACAGCTCTATCACAGTTACATTCAACCTCAGCCGGTTACATTCATTGAAGTCTAGCTCTACCACATGGTAGAGCTAGAAGAATGCATTCTAGCTCCACCACATGGTGGAGCTTAACCTCAAAGCATTCTAGCTCTTTGATGTGGTCTAGGTAGAATACATTTCTACCACGTGGTAGAGCTAGATCAAATGCAATTCTAGCTCCTTTGTTCTTGTTGTGTGAAGTAGGTCTCTTCTTGGAGTAATTGGTTTTGTTGATGTGTATGGAACACAGCTAGATCGATGCATTCTTGCTCTACCACATGGTAGAGCTAGACCTCAAAGCTTTCTACCTCTACGATTCTAGCTCCACCACATGGTAGAGCTAGACCTCAAATGCAATTCTAACTCCACCACATTGTAGAGCTAGACCTCAAAGCATTCTATCTCTACAATGTGGTTTAGGTAGAATACAGCTCTACCATAGTTACATTCAACCCTAGCCGGTTACATTCGTTGAAGTCTAGCTCTACCACATGGTAGAGCTAGACCTCAAATGCAATTTTAGCTCCACCACATGGTAGAGCTGGACATTAAAGCATTCTAGCTCTACGATGTGGCCTAGGTAGAATACAGCTCTACCTCATGGTAGAGCTAGATCAAATGCAATTCTAGCTCCTTGGTGGATCTTGTCATGTGAAGTAGGTCTCTTCTTGGAGTAATTGGTTTTGTGTATGTGTTTGGAACACAGGTAGATTGATGCATTCTGCTCTACCACATGGTAGAGCTAGACCTCAAAGCTTTCTACCTCTACGACTGTAGCTCCACCACCTGGTAGAGTTAGACCTCAAATGCAATTCTAGCTCCACCACATGGTAGAGCTACACCTCAAAGCATTCTATCTCTACAATCTGGTTTAGGTAGAATACAGCTCTACCACAGTTACATTCAACCTCAGTCGGTTACATTCGTTGAAGCTTAGCTCTACCACATGGTAGAGCTAGAAGAATGCAATTCTAGCTCCACCACATGGTAGAGCTAGACCTCTAGCATTATAACCCTACGATGTGGTCTAGGTAGAATACAGCAATACCACGTGGTAGAGCTAGATCAAATGCAATTCTAGCTCCTTGGTTCTTGTAATCGGTTTTGTTGATGTGTATGGAACACAGCTAGATCGATGCATTCTTGCTCTACCACATGGTAGAGCTAGACCTCGAAGCTTTCTACCTCACGGATTCTAGCTCCATCACATGTTAGAGCTAGACCTCAATCGCAATTCTAGCTCTACCACATGGTAGAGCTAGATCTCAATTTACTCTATCCCTACAATATGGTTTAGGTAGAATACAGCTCTACCAATGTCACATTCAACCTCAGCCGGTTACATTCATTAAAGTCTAGCTCTACCACATGGTAGAGGTAGAAGAATGCATTCTAGCTCCACCACATGGTGGAGCTGGACCTCAAAGCATTCTAGCTCTACGATGTGGTCTAGGTAGAATACAGCTCTACCACGTGGTAGAGCTAGATCAAATGCAATTCTAGCTCCTTGGTTCTTGTCATGTGAAGTAGGTCTCTCTTCAGAGTAATTGGTTTTGTTGATGTGTATAGAACACAGCTAGATCGATGCATTCTTGCTCTACCACATGGTAGAGCCAGACCTTAAAGCCTTATACCTCACATGCAATTCTAGCTCCACCACATGGTAGAGCTAGACCTCAAATGCAATACTAGCTTCACCACATGGTAGAGCTAGACCTCAAAGCATTCTATCTCTACAATGTGGTTTAGATAGAATACAGCTCTATCACAGTTACATTCAACCTCAGCCGGTTACATTCATTGAAGTCTAGCTCTACCACATGGTAGAGCTAGAAGAATGCATTCTAGCTCCACCACATGGTGGAGCTTGACCTCAAAGCATTCTAGCTCTTTGATGTGGTCTAGGTAGAATACATTTCTACCACGTGGTAGAGCTAGATCAAATGCAATTCTAGCTCCTTGGTTCTTGTTGTGTGAAGTAGGTCTCTTCTTGGAGTAATTGGTTTTGTTGATGTGTATGGAACACAGCTAGATCTATGCATTCTTGCTCTACCACATGGTAGAGCTAGACCTCAAAGCTTTCTACCTCTACGATTCTAGCTCCACCACATGGTAGAGCTAGAACTCAAATGCAATTCTAACTCCACCACATTGTAGAGCTAGACCTCAAAGCATTCTATCTCTACAATGTGGTTTAGGTAGAATACAGCTCTACCACAGTTACATTCAACCCTAGCCGGATACATTCGTTGAAGTCTAGCTCTACCACATGATAGAGCTAGACCTCAAATGCAATTCTAGCTCCACCACATGGTAGAGCTGGACCTTAAAGCATTCTAGCTCTACGATGTGGCCTAGGTAGAATACAGCTCTACCTCATGGTAGAGCTAGATCAAATGCAATTCTAGCTCCTTGGATCTTGTCATGTGAAGTAGGTCTCTTCTTGGAGTAATTGGTTTTGTGTATGTGTTTGAAACACAGGTAGATTGATGCATTCTGCTCTACCACATGGTAGAGCTAGACCTCAAAGCTTTCTACCTCTACGACTTTAGCTCCACCACCTGGTAGAGCTAGACCTCAAATGCAATTCTAGCTCCACCACATGGTAGAGCTAGACCTCAAAGCATTCTATCTCTATAATGTGGTTTAGGTAGAATACAGCTCTACCACAGTTACATTCAACCTCAGCCGGTTACATTCGTTGAAGCCTAGCTCTACCACATGGTAGAGCTAGAAGAATGCAATTCTAGCTCCACCACATGGTAGAGCTAGACTTTAAAGCATTCTAACGCTACGATGTGGTCTAGGTAGAATACAGCAATACCACGTGGTAGAGCTAGATCAAATGCAATTCTAGCTCCTTGGTTATTTTTGTGCGAAGTAGGTCTCTTCTTGGAGTAATTGGTTTTGTTGATGTGTATGGAACACAGCTAGATCGATGCATTCGGTAGAGCTAGACCTCGAAGCTTTCTACCTCACCAATTCTAGCTCCACCACATGGTAGAGCTAGACCTCAATTGCAATTCTACCTCCACCACCGGGTAGAGCTAGATCTCAAAGCATTCTATCTCTACAATGTGGTTTAGGTAGAATACAGCTCTACCACAGTTACATTCAACCTCAGCAGGTTACATTCATTGAAGTCTAGCTCTACCACATGGTAGAGCTATAAGAATGCATTCTAGCTCCACCACATGGTAGAGCTACATTTCAAAGCATTCTGGTCAATACATTTATTAATCTTGCTCTGCCACCTGGTAGAGATAATATCCATTGAAAAACCAGCACTAGAATACTATAAAGTCCAGCTAGAATGCATTTATCTAGCTCTACCATGTGGTAGAGCAAGACTAATAGATGTATAATTCAGAGCTCCAAGATGGAGTAATTAAGATAGAATTCCTTGAGGTCTAGCTCTACCATGTGGTGGAGCTAGAATTGCATTTGAGCTCTAGCTCTACCATGTGGTGGAGCTAGAATCGTACAAGTAGAAAGCTTTGAGGTCTAGCTCTTCCACAGTTACATTCAACCTCAGCCGGTTACATTCATTGAAGTCTAGATCTACCACATGGTAGAGCTAGAAGAATGCATTCTAGCTCCACCACATGGTAGAGCTGGACCTCAAAGCATTCTAGCTCTACGATGTAGTCTAGATAGAATACAGCTCTACCACAAGGTTGAGCTAGACCTCAAAGCTTTCTACCTCTACGATTCTAGATCCACCACATGGTAGAGCTAGACCTCAAAGCTTTCTACATCTACGATTCTAGCTCCACCACATGGTAGAGCTAGACCTCAAATGCAATAATAGCTCCACCACATGGTAGAGCTAGACCTCAAAGCATTCTATCTCTATAATGTGGTTTAGGTAGAATATAGCTCTACCACAGTTACATTCAACCTCAGCCAATACATTCATTGAAGTCTAGCTCTACCACATGGTAGAGCTAGAAGAATGCATTCTAGCTCCACCACATGGTGGAGCTGGACCTCAAGCATTCTAGCTCTACGATGTGGTCTAGGCAAAATACAGCTCTACCACGTGGTAGAGCTAGATCAAATGCAATTCTAGCTCCTTGATTCTTGTCATGAGAAGTAGGTCTCTTCTTGGAGTAATTGGTTTTGTTGATGTGTATGGAAGACAGCTAGATTGATGCATTCTTGCTCTACCACATGGTAGATCTAGCCCTCAAAGCTTTCTACCTCTACGATTCTAGCTCCTCCACATGGTAGAGCTAGACCTCAAATGCAATTCTAGAACCACCACATGATAGAGCTGGACCTCAAAGCATTCTAGCTCTACAGTAAGGTTTAGGTAGAATGTAGCTCTACCACAGTTACATTCAAGCTCAACCGGTTACATTCATTGAATTCTAGCTCTACCACATGGTAGAGCTAGAAGAATGCATTCTAGCTCCACCACATGGTAGAGCTACATTTCAAAGCATTCTGGTCAATACGTTTATTTATTTTGCTCTGCCACCCGGTAGAGATAATATCCATTGAAAAACCAGCACTAGAATACTTTGAAGTCCAGCTAGAATGCATTTATCTAGCTCTACCATGTGGTAGAGCAAGACTAACAAATGTATTGATATCTCCAAGATGGAAATACTCTTCATCTCCTTCATATTGTTTTCATGGATATATATTGTGATTTTTGAATATGATATTTTAAGTTTTTTTTAAGTGTAAGAATACAATAACTATAATTAACAATTGACAATGGTTTTTGTTGTAGGTGAAAGATGTCTCAAAAAAGAAAAGTGGTGGAAGTTCCGGACAGTGTTAACTTTGCCTCTGCTGATCAACGACGACAGTGGTACTTAGATATTTGGAATCTTCAGGGTTCACAATTTAACAAAATTCATCTATTTGTTGCTAGTGATGTGGGCGTGGATACTTTTGAGGATCTAGGACCAATGACTCTATCTTATATTTCTGTAGTTGATTCTCATCCTGATATTGAATGCATAAATATTGGGGTACCTGGGATCCATGAGTATCAACTAGATCCCAAGGCATTCATTATTGAACAGTTAGTAAGAGATAAACAAGATACTATGTTCTCTCGAGGGTGGAAGTTAGATTGTGCAAGTCAAGAAATAACTCTTGAAGAGTTGCAAGCTTCCATTGCTTATTGTGTGAAAGGCAAACAAAAAAAAGAGAAAACGCCCTCTAAAAATCCAGTTCAAAAAAAGGCAAAAAGCAGTACAAGTATTATGGATGTAGATGAAGCAGTTCTTAAATCTACAGTAGAGAAAACAGGCTTGGAAAATTCAACAAAAATAAGATTTGTGGATCCCAAAGTTTTGGAAAATGAGGTGCAAAAGGCACAAAAGAGTGATACAGGGGGTATGGAAAAATACTCTAAGTATTTTCCATTCAAGTACAAAGAGTATGAGATCCCTGTAGATCAATGCTGGCTAGCTCCTGATCACTATAACTCCCGTCAAATAGAACCTCACCGTGTGGATGAATGCGTGTTATTTTTTGGTGCAAGTGCAAACAGGCCAGGAGCGTGTGCATACTTAATGCCTGTAAAGAATGCTGGCAAGAAGAAAGGAATTCCAATGAAACTAAGTGAGGTAACAGAGGAGAAACTCACTGAGTATTCATATTGGATTATTGATGGCCAACATTCCATCTATGCTGCAAAATTCTTACGGTATCAAGAAATGGAGAAAGATGGTCGTGCTCAAGACCTGATACAAGTGTATGAAAAAAGGAAGGCTCGAATTGTTGTAGATCCAGAGCCACAAGTTGCGACGGCCATATCTGCTATAGCTAATGAAGAGGCCCAATCATTATATGTCAAACAACCATACTATGATGTCTTGCAGCACTTGAGGAGTCAGTGGATCTTTAATAATTCTCCGTCAAGGCCAGCATCTGGAGTAACAGAGGGCTCATCATCTCGTGTAGACTGGGATGTATGTCCATATCCCTTGCTCTCTTATAATTATATGTTTTGAAAAAAATACTTGATTTTGATCTTTTTTCTTTTATTTCTTTGCAGAAATTTTTACGAATGGCTAGAATTACGGTGGGAGCATCCTTCATTTCAAAGCAGTCTCACATGGTCATTTACTCTGATGAAGTTTTCAAAGGCTGGCTTGAAATCATGGAGAAGCAAAACAAGAAACCAACTGCCACAGTTTTCAGATGTCTTGCTGGGCTAGATGAACAAGAAGTCAAACAAATACAATCAGAAATCAGGTCTGGAAAAATTGTTCTTTCAAAGGGTACTAAGGAATTAGATGTGATTTGACATGCCAGAGCGTATCAAGCAGCTCAAGCAAGATAAAATTATTCAAGATGCATTCCTTGTAGAGTTCAACACTCTGAACAAGGACAAACAATGTCAAGATTGGTCAGAATTGACTATCACCTATAGCATCAATGAGGTTGTATACTCAGTTCTTTTGAAGTTATGTGATGTGTATATAAAGTCAAAGCTACAGGTTGGATCAAAGAAGATTGATTTTCCAGTAGAAGCAAGGCAATATGTGGAGTGGAATATCAGCCTTAGCAAAGAAAGTTCAACCTTGTCCTTGGATCTTCCTTGGTGTATTTATGCTGTGAGTCTTCCATTCGACGGGAGTTACTACTTGAAGCGCCACCTCAACAATCCAATTTCCATTGGGTTATGTGTTCTGGATAACACTGAAGATTTGGGAAGAAATATGCATTGGGATGTGGAATCATTTTGCAATCTTTTGAACGGCATTATGATCATTACAACAGCTGGTAGATCTTTGCCATCCCAATATGTGTTGCTTACCTTTCTAAATATTACAGATTTTATTCACTTGCAAAATGCTTTAAAAAATTTAAGTGGCATAGCAAAGGAACAGTATAATGGGGCATTGCATTTTTGACGTGACAATCGATGCATTGGTGCAATAGAGTTCTTCACATCCTTAGTGTTTTTCAGCAAGGGAGATGCCTTTCAAGGACTAGCAGATGTTCCTGATCCAGGTACACAAGCGACAATATTGGATACTGGACTTCTTGATATAGATAATGAAGATGTTAAAACTATCCCAGACATTGAGTTTCTAAGAATCAAGAAGAATCTTTTGATCAAGAAATGTATTCGAAAGTATTGCAGAGAAGGCTGCAAGCTTGTTGATCTTTTCAGTAATGGCTACATCATCGAGCTAGGGCTAGCACTAAATAAGGAAGTGATTTGCCTAGTGGAGAGTATTGAAGATCAAAGAAAGATGGGAACAAGGCTTCTTGACTTTGCAAAGTCAATAAATGAGCAACCAGTACCGCCTATTACTAACAATCCAAGGAATACCACGGAAAGATCGAGCCATGGTGAAGTTCGTTCAGCTCAAGATTTTTTGGATTTTGAAGACAGTATGTAACTTCTTAATGGGCTTTCCTTGTATCTTCAATACTTTGATTTGGTGATGTTTTGACTTGTTATATCCTTGGTTCATTTTTTAGTAGTATTTTTGTAGCTCTCTCCAAATTGGGCTTTGGAATCTAGAATCACCAAGTTATGGATCCTAACATGTTATTGACAAATTCACTTTTTACATAACCAATTGGTGAATTTGGAAAGCCTACTTAGTGGTCGCACAATGGCCAGTTGGTGAATCTGAAAATCTTGCTTATAAATCTAAGATGATAGAGCTGGAGATCCTCTCATTTACTTCAATCCTACCCTGTGGTAGATCTAGATTTCAATAGGCCTACAATTTGGTGGAGCTAGCTACCTCTTCAAAGTGGTGGACCAAGAACCCATTAAAGTCTAGCTACCTCTTCAAAGTGGTGGAGCTAGGCCAATGCACCCCCCCAAAGACAGTTTTTGCAGAGCATCCATTTAAGTCTAGATCTACCATATGGTAGAGCTAGGCCAATGCATTTCTAACTCCACCACATGGTAGAGCTAGTTCAAATGCAATTCTAGCTCCTTGGTTCTTGTCACGTGCGAGGAGCTAGAACCCATTGAAGTCTAGACCTAGAACCTATGGAAGTCTACTGGCTCCACCCATAAAGAAGCTATCTTGATCCCCAACTCAACCACGTGGTAAAGCAAGACTTATAAATTTCAGCTCTACCATATGGAAAATCTACAACATCTAAAATTTTAGCTTTACCATATAGTTGAGTGGTTTTGTGTTTCTCACCTCCACCTACTCTTGGAGCTCAAGAGTGGATCTCAAGGCCTACTTCCAACAAGAGCTCCCTTGCAAACTGGCTCTACCAAACGGTAGAGCTAGAATAATGGGTGTATTTGGAAATCCATTTTAAACCCTCCAATTCTAGAGTGAGTAACTAGAATTGATAATTGGTATCCAAACATGATTTCCTTTTAGATTGCACCAATAAACATGTGTTAAGAGTGAGTGTTACAATTGTAAATTCTTTTAGTTTGAAAGATTGTTGAGTCAATGTTACTTTTTTTTCTTTTAGATCCCGAAATTGAGATAGTAGCACCAAGTGAAGTAGCTACGGAATGCCACAATCAAACTGTGGATGAGAGCTTCTCCCACACATTCAGTGATGTCCATCCAGAAGGTTTAAAGACAATGAAATTGGGGTACCTAAATCTCCAACAAATGAAGCAATGGGTGAGAGTTTCCAGCCCGAAGAAGAAGTACCAAGAAGTACCGACACTGCTATCTCCAAGAAATCAGTGTTGACAATTGTGTTGGACTTGAATGGTCTACTACTGAAACGTTGTCAACAACAACCATCTTCAATACATGAAACTATTCAAATGGATTCAAAACGATATATTGTACTAAGGCCAGGATGTATCCAATTCTTGAAGATTTTATTAAAAAATATTAATGTTGGGATCTGGTCAACAGACAGAGAGTAATGTTCTTCAAATATTGAGAATATTACAAGACAGAGCAGGAGAGATATTGCCTTTTTTTGTAGTTTGGGCTCAAGAAGCTTGCGAGAAGGATAAAAGTGGTAAAATAGCTAGACCTGATAATCCAACAGTTCAGGCAATGTTCATCAAGCCATTGTCAAAAATTGCTTCATGTTTTGATTGTGATGCTCGTAGAACGGTTCTTATTGATGACTCTCCATACAAGGAATGTGCTTCTCCTGATAATAATTGTATATATCCTGCAAAGTTTGATGAAGAAAAGATGGTCGACAATATTCTCATTGATGAGCTGCTCCCTTACCTATTGTGCAGCTTGATGAGAGTGAAGATGTGCGTGAGATCATTGGCTCTAATCGCTACAGACAACCTCCAGTATCCAATGAAAATGAATACAGAGGTGTGGTAGATTTTTGGAGAAATCGCAATTTAAATTGGTCACAGAAGACAATCTACACTGATAGGCTACCACTATCAGAGATTATACAAAAGTATGTCGACAATCAAGAGGTATTAGCAAGACAATATGAAAACAAAAGAGAAGAAATAATAGAAATTATGGCAAAAGAACGAGTCAGTATTACTAGCATGAGGGGATCACAATTGATTTCTCTAGCTAGAAAATTGGGTTCTACCACAACGCAGTTGAAGGTAGCCAATGCAAGGGCTTTCATAAACAAGGTGTTAAATGAGTACAATCTTCTCCAACGGGATAGAAATAACTAAGGTACTACCCAACATAAATAATAATTATAACTAAATACATGATTTTATACAACAATTGTGTATTCACAATGAAGAAACTTAATTTATGATGGTTTCAAGCAGATTTATTTCAAGGATATTGTTCCAAGGAGTATTCACTTAAAGAAGCCATTTGTCACCAAGAATTGTATTTTTTTTGGAGGAATTTTATCTTTTTGTAATCATGAATTGACAAGAAATTTTGTCTTATTTTTAAAGTAGTGGCAAATGTATTACTCTTCAAATAATTTTATAAATGTTGGAGTGTACTCTACTATAAGGGGCCTCCTAATTTGAAAATGTATGGAAGCTTGATCTTTGTCTTATGATTTTAATTCCTACATATATGGACTATGGTAGAGCTAGATCAATGCCTTCTAGCTCCACCTCATGGTAGAGCTAGACTTCAAAGCATTCCACCTCCACGACATGGTAGAGCTAGACTTGAAAGCGTTCTAGCTCTACCATATGGTAGAGCTAGATCAATGCATTCTAGCTCTTCCAAATCACCACACATGGTTGAGTTGGACTTCAAACCATTCTAGTTCTACCATGGGGTCTATCTAAAATATTTTGATACAGCTCTACCACGTGCTAGAGCTGGACTTCAAATATTATTTCTAATTTTGCCATGGGATCGAGCTAGAATACTTTGATATAGCTCTATCACATGGTAGAACAAAATATTCTAGAGCTGGACTTCAAATATTATTTATAATTTTGCCATGGAATCGAGCTAGAATACTTTGATATAGCTCTATCACATGGTAGAACAAAATATTCTAGCCCTACCACATGGTTGAGCTAGAACAGTGCATTCTAGCTCTACCACGTGGTTGATCTAGATCAATGCATTCTAATTTCACCACATTCTGATATCTGCTAGCACATTTTGTCGTGTCTTTTTAGAATTAAATGGAAAGAGTCTTTGCATCTTGGGTCATTTTGTCGTGTCTTTTTAGAATCAAATGGAAAGAGTCTTTGCATCTTGGGTCATTTTGTAATGCAACAAAAGTCAACATTTTAGAACAGTATATAGTTTAATGTTAGCGTGCATAGTCACATTTGTTTTGTAATTGTTTAAAATCTATCTTTGCATAAAAGTAGTTGTAACATGCCTTCCCCCACATGCCCACCTTTATCATTAAGCATGCTCATTTTTTTCTAGGTCATGTGATTGATTCTAATTGGCAGAGGCAACTTCTTCGTCACAGAGCATTAGTACGTCACAAGAAAATCCAGAGTGTACGAAGACAGTTGGTTCAGCGCCGTCTTGACCGTCTACGGGAAATTGATGCAAGGTTGCGCTTTGTGCATCCCTCTGAGGGGGTTATCATACTGACATGGTATTCGTCAG
This sequence comes from Cibotium barometz, assembly GCF_041138505.1. Lineage (NCBI taxonomy): Eukaryota > Viridiplantae > Streptophyta > Polypodiopsida > Cyatheales > Cibotiaceae > Cibotium > Cibotium barometz. The sequence continues at coordinate 21,982,917 of NC_141063.1, read as the reverse complement.
ACCCAATATGCGTACCCCTATGCAAAGAGGATGATAGGAGGGCTATTATTCTAAACCTTAATGGTTTGTTGTGCCATGTTGTTGAAACCCAATATGAGAAGAAGGATCCTCCTTACAGCAACGAGTTGGTAAAATACCCAATTAACCAATATCATTATGTCCTATGGCACAAGGATGCACATGAGTTCTTAGATTGGTGTATTCAATTCTTTTATGTTTTTATTTGGAGCGCATGTAGGAGAACTAAGCTCTCTGGAATAATTGACACAGTATTTCCACAACAAAAGCCCAAGTTTGCAGGTGTTCTCTCACAAGAGCATTGTTCAAAATCCACATGGGTTGTGCAGAATAGACAAGTTTTCTTTAAAAAGCTTGAGACCTTTTGGGGTCTCCATCCTTTGTACAACAAGAAAAATACATTGATAATTGATGATAGCTACTATAAGGTGTTTAAGAATGAACAAGGAACCTGGTTAATAGTCCGAGAATTATACCAACAACCTTCCAAGGAAAGGTATAGTTTTTTGAAAGAAGATTTAAGAAATTGGTTGTTTTTATGGCTACAGAATGAAGATCGGCAAGAGTATACATGGGATAATGCCTTTGAAGAAAAACCTAACCAATTCTCAGATGATGTGATGAAGAAATGGCTTGAAGAAGAGAAATTGGAAGTAGAGAATAGGAAAAAGGCAGAGGTGTGGAAGCAACAGCAGGAGGCTGATGCTGAGGCAGAGAGGCAGGAACAACTTGAAATTCAAAGAAAGCAAAGAGAGGAGGCTGAAGCTGAGGCAGAGAGGCAAGCAGAGAGTGAAAATCAAGCAAAGCAACAAGAGGAGGCATCATGAAAGTAATACACCACCATGAAGCTCATTTTGTTTGTCCATAATATAATCAAATGTAGAGGATGCAAGTATTTTGGCCTTTTTTTAATGTAATAAAAAGCCATATATTAAAATATGATATTGTAATCAGGCCTCTTATGGAGCATACTGTTCAAATGTTTGCCTTTGCAAAGCATTGAACAAATTCTAGCACAAGCAATAAATTCATGTTCATTTACAATGTCTTATTATAATTGAGTCATAAATGGAGTGCATCCTTCTCTAAGGGGACTCCTTTTATCCTTTTATCTTTTGGTCAAACTTTGCAAATTATTATTTTTTTAGTAAGAGTAGGTGAAGACTTTTAACTATCATTTTGACAAAGGTCATCCTACTGCAAGGAGACTCTTTCTATCTTTAGTAATGTTAATTTGTAGTAGTTGTGTATATAAGGAAACTTTCACCATGTCAAATTATAAATTCTTGTTTCAAATTATTTAGTCTTTGTTCATTACAATGCAGTCTTAAAATTGGAGAGTGCATCCTAGTCTAAGGGGACTCTCAATATACAATCTCTTGTATCAATGTTTTTACCTGGGGGTCTAGATTGAACAAATGGTAGATCTTGGTTCTTTCAATGCGTTCTTGCTCCACGTGGTAGAGCTAGCATTCTATATCTATATCTACCATGTGGTGGATCCACCATCCATTGAAGTCTAGCTGTATAATTTCATGGAGCTAGCTAGCTCCACCATGTGGTATCTTATTGAGCTCTAGCTCCACCATGTGGTGGAGGTAGCAGCCATGGTCTCTTCATGGAATTTTGGCCTTACCACATGGTGGAGCTAGTATCCATGTGTGGTAGACCTAAACCTTTGGAAGTCATAAAATACGACTAGAATTTTGAGTCTACATCTACCGTTTTGGTGGAGCTTGCATCCACTGAAGTCTAGCTCTTTAATGTCCAAGTGGTGGAACAAGATCTAGAATGGATAAGTCATGGATCAAGAAATCCTTTTCAGCTCTATAATAGACAAGTGCTAGATGTAAAGTGAAGAGATAAAGTGTTTGACGTTGGACTGCTAGCCATGCTAGCTAGACACCTCAATATGAGCAACAAGGCAAATATCTCGCTACATTGTCCATTTCAGATAAATAACTACACGAGTTTTCTTCAAAAAAGTTCATTTCTTTTGGGGTCTCCATGTTTTGTACAACAACAAGAATAGATTGAAACTCAATGATAGCTACTACAATGTGTTCAATGAAGATGATAATCAAGATAATAATTGAGAGAATAATCTAAGTGTGTAATCTTGTGAGTACACAAAATGAACATGCTTAAAAAGAAGCTCAATACCTCATTCAACCAATACACCCCCATGACACTAGTACAGAATTAGCTTCATCAAAATGAAAATTTATAATCGTAATGTTCACAAAGTGCATCCTACTCCAAGGAGACTCTTTCTATCCTTAATAATGTTAATTTGTAGTGGTTGTGTATATAAGGATACCTTCAAGTGGTGGATCTGAAAAATCTTGAAACCTTTCTATTTCTAAGATCAAGCTACTAGGTTCGATCTAGCATCACTTGATAAAGCAAACCATTTTTAAATTTTTTATACTAGGTTGAAGAAGGTAGATTCTAGATTAAATACATACAATTTTTCAATGTGGGAATGGGATTTTTCCCACTTTACCTAATACGGTCTTAGCTCCTGTAGTCCTCAAAACAGTCTGTTTCCTTGTGGGGAAGGGGCGAAAGCCTATTTACTTGTGGAGGGAAGGGTGAGGGCTTTATCCCACATACTCACTTTACTCCTTGGGGGGTGGGCTACATACTCACTTTACTCCTTGGGGGGTGGACTACATATAGGGCACAACTTCCCATAAGCTCTCACTTGAAAGAAAGCTATGGAGGCTCACTCTCCTATATATATATATCAAAAGACCGAGGCGGCCGGGGCCGGGGTCGGGGTCAATTGGGGGTTTTTCTTTTCAAAATTTTTTTCTCCAATTAAAAAATCTTTCATCTCCACACGTTTGGTTTTTTTGGTTTTTTCTTTGAAATTAAAATAAATTTTTTTCTCCAATTAAAAAATCTTTCCTCTCCACACGTTTGGTTTTTTTCTTTGAAATTAAAATAAATTTTTTTTATTTTTTATTTTTATTTTTTTCACAATTAGGTTTTTTTTGAGAAAGTTTTCTAGGGTTTCTTTCTAGGGTTCAAGCCTTGGCCGCGACGCAATTCGCACATAGCACAGGTCTGGGGATTCAGAAATCCCTCCTCGCAGCGCAGAAACCCAGATAACAGAACGCACGCCCACACACGGAGCGGAAAAATAACAAAAGAAACAGAAATACAGAAGACAAATTGCAGAAACAGAAATACAGAAGACAAATTGCAGAAACAGATTGCAAAACACAGAAACGCCTCAACAACAAACACACAGACGCCTTTCCTGCAGTGTAAATTAAACTTCACGCAGCAGCCCGAGCTGCAAACTGGAGCTTGGTGCAGGGCATCTCCCCGGCAGCGGCGCCAAAAATGTGCGCTTTTGCCACACAGGTCATAGCTGGGGACTTGCCAAACACCGTATGCGAGCCACGAATGGCTGCAAGCATACAACCAGGAAAGCAAGCTCAAACAGAATGCAAAGGTGTGTCACTCACCGCTCTAACCGTCGCGTGAAGGATTCTCGCGTCGCAGTGAAGGAGCCGCCTCGCCGCTCTACCGCCTCTCCACCGCCGTGCCGCTACACAGTGCTCGATCGCTCTCTCACTCTCTCTCTCTCTCTCTCTCTCTCTCTCTCTCTCTCTCTCTCTCACGCAGGAGAAGGAAACCAAGGAGATAAGGCAAGAGCACTCTTGTATTCACAACACATGAGAATGAGGATTTTAGGGTTACATTTGTGACTCTTATAGGTGACTTGGCCGTTCATACTTGGGCGCCAATACATGGCCGACCGATCCTAACCCTTATCCTACTGATATTCAAGGTGCGCCTCTCATCGGCGATCACCCAATCCCTTCATCCTTAACATATGGTGCCGACAAGCCCGGCCCATGACTCAGAATATTTAAATTAATGACGTAAAACATAGTACGTCTCAACGTCTGTCATAGGTTAACAGAATGCGAAGCTCCTCTCATTAAGGCTTTACTTAGAGCCACTAGAGTCACCATCCACATATGAGTGACCTACTGACAGATCAGGCACAAAAGGTTGATCTACCTTTTCCTTCCCTTTCCGTGATACATGTGTACATGCATCATTCGTCAACCTACCTGACCATGGACTAACATTGGATCCACTGCTCGAGGACTCCCCAGGTCCACTCAGCACCCGTGAGATTGTTGCTCTACATGTGGTGCAACATCAGCACTTCTTACATCTACATCTTATGTTGCCTTCACTATTGGTGCATACAAGCTACTCATCTCATCAAAGACATCTCTGCTTACTCGCATCTCACGAGTGGTAGGATTATAGCATCTATAACCTTTTTGCTCCATAGCATAACCAATGAAGATGCATTTCTTTGCCTTTGGATCCAACTTTGATCTCACTTCATCAGGAACATGTACATATGTAATACACCCAAACACTTTCAAGTGAGACACATCCGGTCTTATGCCTATAAACTTCTGTTCAGGAGTCATACCATGAACAGCTGCAATGGGTGTCCTATTCATAATGTACAAGCAGTTGCTTCTGCCTAAAATTAATGTGGCATATTCTTTCAGCCACATCAAGGCACGTGCCACTTCTGCAATGTGCTTGTTTTACTTTTCTACAACACCATTCTGTTTGTAGAGTGTACCTACACGTAAACTGCCTCTTGATTCCCTGCTTTCTCAGAAAATCGCTGAACTCATTGGAGAAATATTCTCCCCCACCATCTGATCTTAGGCATTTTATTTGCATGCCTTTTTCCTTCTCGACCAAGGCTTTAAATCTCTAAAAGTGAGCAAACACCTCACTTTTCTCCTTCATGAAATAAACCCACACTTTCCTAGTGTGGTCATCAACGAATGTAACATAGTACCTGCAACCTGCAATTGTTGCAGTCTTGGTCAGTCCCCATACATCTGAATATATGACATCCAATAGCCTTGCACTTATATTATTTTCATGTGGAAAAGCATGTTTGGCCTGCTTACCAAGTTGGCATGCTTCACATACCTTATGTATACCGTCAACCTTAAACTTTGGCAAACCTACAATAATATTTTGGGCCTACATAGACTTTAGTCGTTGTACATTCACATGACCAATGCGCTTGTTCCATATGTCAATATCTACAATGACACATGTTCCATGCTGCGCAAACATGGTTGCCTTTATCTCAGGCATGTTCACATCCAAAGTAAACATCCTGCCATTTCTGTTACCCTTTGCAACCAAGTGACACTTATTTTTGAAGTCTTCCACAAAACATCCTTGAGGAACCTCACTTTTGCAGACCCTGCTCAACCATCTATCCAACAGAAACCAGGTTCTTTGTAATATTCGGAACATGAAGTACATCAGCCAAGTACTTCATTTTGCCATCTTGCATAGACAATGGCACTTTACCAACATGCGTAATGGGATGCGCACAGTATCATCACCTGTTTCTACATAACTTGATTTTTCCATTTTTTGTATATCTCTAAACCACTCAACATGACTGGTCATGTGGTTAGAGGCACCAGAATCCACATACTATATATCTTGAGATCCTAACACATCCCCGGTTATATGGAACTAAGCATGTGCTGCATCACAAACAGCTGCTCACTTCTGTCATCACCTCCATGTTTGCTAGATGATGCATAGTTACCTTACTGCAGCTTTCCACTTTTAATGTCGTTCTGCTTTTTGTAGCAGTCCTTTGCCATGTGTCCTGGTTTGCCACAGTAATAGCACTATGCTATTTGCATTTTGATTTCTTTGCCAACCACCTCAGCCTCTTGGCTCCCCTTGCTTCTAGACTAGCCTCTTCCACCTGTGTATGATTGCTGTTGTGAATCATTGGACTGTTGTTGTCCAAAATTCTGATTTCCTTGTTGGGCACCACCTTGGCCTCGACCACGGCCTCTACCTGAATTAGAGTAGAAGGCATGTTCCAATGTGTTCTTGCTTTGTGAAAAAGAATCCTCACCTAAAGCCTTTTCTTCTATGATCAGCATAGATATCAAGTCCCGAAATTTGGGAATATTCTCCCTAACTGCAATGGAGGTCTTGAATTGTTTATAATCTTTGCCAAGCCCATTCAGACAGACACTCACCAAATCATCATCCTCCATTGATACATTGATAAACCCAAGGGATTCAACAATGCCCTTGATGGACATGCTTTTCTTTTCCACCATATGCAACTCTTGCTTTAACTGCAACTTCCTTGTCTTTGTGTTAGTTTGGAACATCTAAAACCAGATTCTACCTTGCAACTACATGAGTGTTTGCATCCTGTATGTGTTCTATCATAATGTCTACACTAATTGAAAGCCAGTACATGACTTTTCTTGCACCTTGATTCCAATCCTTGAATGCCTTTATGTATCTGCAGGCGTCACATTCTCCTCAGATAGCTCTGGAGGCTCCTTATTATCTCCTTCTACATAATCCCAAATTCCTTTGCCCATCAGGAAATTGGTCATTCTGAACTTCCAAGCATGGAAGTTATTCTTATCAAGCTTCTCACTAACAATTTGATTAATTCCGTCAGACATGTTTTCTTGCAGCAACAATCAAATAACTTGCAAACATACAACTTCTGTATGCAACCTGTAATATAGCAGTGTCTCCTACTGTTGCTGGCACAATGGTACTTCAGTACAACCTGTGTGTTACCAAATGCGACCAGAGTACATGTGCATACACCCAGTATCAACAATACATGTGCAAACCCTGTCTGCACTTCCAAAATGCACTGTTGCACTGCAATAACCAGATTTCGAGCAGAAACAGTTCTCTACCAGAACTTTCAGAAAACTACCAAAAATACCCTCCAATGATGAAACAGAGCCCGTAATATGCCCGAAACGCGAATCTAGCCGAAAAAACTATGTCCAATATAGGACTGCCAATAGGATAGTATACTTGCCCTACTGTAGCTCCGCTCCCGCGGAAGACACCTCCTCAATCGGAGATGTGTAGCTCCCAGAGCTACTGAGAGGGTGTTGTACCTAAACCAAGAAGGGGAAAGAGATGATGGTGTTCTTACCTGTGGTGGTAACGCTTCCTTCCTTGCTTGTTCTTGCCTCTTTTTCTTTCCTCCTTAGCTCTCACACGAACCAGGCTCTCTGATACCATAAAAAGAATGTGGGGGAGAGGGAGAGCTTCAAACCCTAGCAAGCAAACACACACACATAAGAGAGAGATGGATAGCTGAATTTTCTTCTATCTTCTTCTTCTTCTCTAAACCAACATAACATAAAGATAAGAGTACACACTATATGGGTTAGTACTCAACTACTACAACATACAAGGGTCGGTCCATAATGTGAACCCGACTAAATGAGCTAGTGCTATAACTATGCCAGTCTCTAGTAATCCAAAATGGCTGTCACACAGCTTGTCATCCCATTGGCCGCATAATGTCGGTCCATAATGTGAACCCGACTAAATGAGCTGGTGCTATAACTATGCCAGTCTCTAGTAATCCAAAATGGCTGTCACACAGCTTGTCATCCCATTAGCCGCATATCACCCATAATCTCACCAACCATGCCAGTAGTGTAGATGCGGAAGCTATCACCTAGGCGGGTCATCAATGTCCACCGTAGCACTAGTTGAGCTCAATATCTCAACAACTTGTACTCAACCAAAGTGCTCAAGGATAGGCTCTAACTCAGCCTATCCTTGATCACCTTCCTTACAAGCTATTAGGCTTGTTTCATTCATTGCTTTTCCAACATAGGGTTGGGGTACTCTTTGAGTTTCCTGAAATAGGGTTTGCATAGTCAATGGGCTTCTTTTTTTAAGCTGGTTTGAGTGGGTGATTGCACGATGTCTCTGCAAGGGAGGACGCTTCAATGCTCTCATCTAAACCACTGTCAATGGTCACAACATCATTGTCCTTAACAATTGATCTCGCATTACACTGGGTCATGCTCTTCTGCTCTTCAACGTCTTCTCTATTTGGACCTCTAATTTTGGTCATTTAGCCTTTTCAGGGGGGCTATAATAGACTTTGGGGCTTATGCCTCAAGATCTTTAGATTGAAGCTTGATCTTTTTTCTTATTAGAATCCATTCATGTTCTTTTCAATGTCTTCTTCTTTTGAACCTCTATTTTTAGCCCTTTAGCCTTTTTGAGGGGCTACATTAGCCCTTTAGGGCTTATGCCTCAGGATCTTTAGATGCTAGCTTTGAAGTTGAAGCTTGGGATTTTTGCTTACTAGCAACCTTAGAGCTTCCCTTGTCTTCTTGCAAAGTGTCAAACAGCTTGGCCAGTGTCTCTGTATCTATCTATATGGTCAGCCAGTGTTGAATAGCTTAGCCAATGTCTCCGTATCTATCTACATGGTGCTGGAGGAGGGATCGGTGTGGGATTTGAGTTAAGCCTTGAGGAAGCTCACCCTATTTTGATCTTTAAGTGATTTGTCTTTGACGGAGCCCATGAAGTCTGTAAAGAGGGTGGCTGCTTTTTCTTCTTTCTCTTTTGCATCCGGAGGTTTGGGTTCTCTTATTGAAGCCTTGTGATGGTTTCTTCTAGCTGGAACGCCCAAGCCTCCACTTGCCTTGTCATGAATGGATCCTCTCCCTCGAAGCAATGCATGAGGTACTCCGCATAATGTTTGGCTGTTGGGAGGTTGATTGGCTAGGGTGGCTTGGAGAGACCCACCGGGCTGGAGAGGACCACCGATTGGGTCGGAGCTATTTGACCCAATTGATGTGTTGCAGCCACCTTTGTTGCAGCCATCTTTGTGGCCCGAAACTCTGTCAGGGGCTTATGCCTCAAGATATTTAGATGCTAGCTTTGAAGTTGATGCTTGAGCTTTTTTCTTATGTGAGAAACCTTATATGTTCCCCCCAGGCTACTGTCCTTGCCTTGGCTTAGAGCCTTGTGATGATGGCATTAAGGGGGACTTTATGAATAAAATCTCCTTGTACACTTCACAAGTTAAGGCTTGTGAAAATGTTTGATGGTACCACTAAGGAAATCATCACTCTATTTATGGAGACGATCCTTGAAAGCATGTTCAAATCCACACATGAATTCATACTTGTAACATGTGCCTCCATAAGAAATGACATTCGGGTTTTGGCACTAGATTCAGGAATGGAGTGGTAATACTCAAGGTGAGTCATAGAAATTGTGGTAATGTGATACATACATCTCGATAAGGGGTTTTGATATGCAAGCACTAAATTATGTGTCGATTGAGGAGAATTTAGTATGGCTAATAGGGGGCTTATTGGTGCCAAGAGCATGGGTTGTAGTGTCAGAGTCCACACACACAAATGGAAGTCCTGGCTAGGATGCTTGATTATGAAGTTCTTTCAATTTTTTTGGAATATTTTGAAATCACCAATTTTACTTATGGTAAATCATTGTTGGAATGTTGGATAGTTGCCATGCTCATGGAAAGAAGGTTTGCTAAAATTACTACCCAAAAAAACAACTTCTGAAACTTTATCGAATTGGCGTCCCATCTCCTTAATGCATGTCATATATAAATTATACTTTTTCAAAGGAAGAAACTTGGATTTTTTAAATTCACATGCAATCATGTAGCCAAACCATAGAGATAGTGCTTTCATGAGAGCCCTTACATCAAACTCCGTATTCTTGGGAAAAAAGAAAGAGTCATCAGCATATGCTTGCACCACAAATTGTGTACCATCTAGCATGGAAAGATCATGTAGCTTCCCATCTTGTGTAATTTTTTCCATGTAAAGAAGTATTAGGTGAGTCGCAATGGCATACAGTAGTGCACTAAGCGGACAACCCTGTCAAACAAATTTCCCAAGATGTCAAGAGGCTAAAAGCTTACCGCTCAAAATGCATTTAAAGCCAAAAAATGACATTTTTCATTCTTGGCCCAAAGCCCATTTTGTCCATTACTTGATCTAATAAAGTCCTAAATCACTTTGTTAAAGTCCTTAGCTATGGCAACGTGCATGATGAGAACATCTTGTTGCATACTTGGCATATTCAATGCCTATGTATGCATTTGCTATATTATGAGTGATTTGTCTTCTAGGAACAAAACCATATTGTGCTAGATGTAAACCTGCATGCAAGACACCCTTTATTCTATTAACAAGCATCTTGGTGATCAATTGGCATTAGATATTGTGGTTGGGTGGTCAGATCCTGCCACCTAATGAGATAGTTAGCCATCTAGGTTACCCCTCACTTAGATGAACGTACATTCAAAAGCATCCTTGCATCAGTGGTAGCTAGTGGGGGAATAGGCTAGATAGTTGTCCAGTAATCCTTTTTGGCCCATACGAAAGGACATTTGTGGGTAGATAACTTTAAGGAAATCATACAAGGTCATGCACATGCTAAAAAAGGAAGTTGAATGCAAAGAGATCTAGAAGTACCAGGCGACAGATTCGTTTTTGGGACGGAGGAGGAAGGTAGAATAGTCTACTTTTTGGTTTTATATAAAAATAGGTTTGGGAGGAGGAACGTGACAAAGACACACACACACACACACACACACACACACACAGAGAGAGAGAGAGAGAGTGTGCGTGGAGAGGTTCTCGTTTTGTAATTTGTGTGCGCGCGCGCGCGCTTGCTTTGTGGATTTGATGGTTTTGGGCGGATGATCGATGAAGGGATTGAAGAAGATGCAGCAGTTCTTGCAAAATTAGGAAACACTAAGTTGTGGTCTCTCATCCTCTTCTCTTTCGTCTCATGTGTGTGTGTGCATGTATCAGACATAAGCTTAGCACAATCAATTTAGCAAGGAAAGAGCTTAAAGAGCTCTATTTGAATCTTGTATCCTGTTTATCTTGTTTACTAATTGATGAATACGGAAAACCTTTATGTTTATTTAGCTTCTCTAAGAATCTTTTTGGTTTCATGCAGAATGTTGCCTCTAAGTTGTCAGAAGGTCATGCTTGGGTGATTTGCTTGTTGGTTGTTGAATTTCTATGAGGCTGGAGCTATTGGGTCAAGGAGGACTTAGCTTCTTGTGGTTCATAAATGGTTGTCCTAATGAGTGTAGTCTGAGTTGAGAGGTAAGAGCAGAGCAATGTGAGAATAGAGTCTAGAGAGTGAAATTCTTACAGGTGTAGATTTATCTATTAGTAAGAGTGTGGAAGACAGAGGATTGAACCATGGTGTCTTCTGCTAGTTTAGCCTGATCCAGTCCTTGAAGTGCTAGCTACATGTAGCTTCACATCCTCTCATAGACTCATCAAATCAAGAAAGTGTTGGATCAGGAGCTGTCCAATTAGGATCTAGTCAAAGAGGAAGTGTCTCGGGAGTAGGGACTGGTCGGATCAAGAAGTGTCTAGGACTAGTCAGAACAGGAAGTGTCTAAAGTAGGACTGGTCATGATAATGTGTATGCTTTAATTAAGGATGTCAAGAGCAGGTGCAACTCCAAAGATGATAAAGTTAGGGCATTGTTTCTCACACGAAGATTGGAAGAATATGCACTTCTATGGTACATGGGTTTGGATAATGAGGTCAAATACAGGTAGAGATGTCTTCACAAAGCTTTGATCAGTAGGTATAAGGTGTGTGAAATACCTAAGTCAAGAGGATAATGAGCCTATCAATGACTTCATAATTAGGTTTGAAAAGCTATGGTATGATTATCTCCTTTTCTTTGATATAATAGATCATGTGCATGGAGCACTTTAGCTAGTTAGCTTTGTTCAATGTTTGAATGATAAGCTGCAAAGTAAGGTGTTGCAACAAGGGTGCCAAACATATGCAAAGGCAGTGCATCATGCGTGTTACCAGGAGCATAGAAACTTGAAGAGGAGGAAGCATGCAAGAAGGCAATGGGTGGTGGAAGGTGATGAAGGTGTTACAAGTGATCTTTCTATGTGTTTATCCACAGATGCAATGGAAAAAATTATGTCAACTAAGTATGACTGTGAGAGTTTGGATGAGGTGGGTGGTTTGTTTGAACTTTCTCTATAAAGTAAGAAGATGTGTTGGGTGATATTTGCCTCAATAAGAAGGATGTTAATGTTAGATCTGTGTGATAGTCAATTGGTGAGTGGATGCATGGTTGTTTAGGAACTGTGTGGAGTTAATGGCTTGTTTGAGGAGGATAGTGACAACAATGGTGATGGTGAGTCCATGTTAGAGATAGGATCTAGTGCAGAGGTAGGGCAGGTGGAGCCTTGTGTGTGTCTACAAAAAGAGAGGCCCATGGTGATGGAAATCCAGGTGATGTTGGCGGATTGCTCATCAGAGAGTGGTAGTAGCCATGAGTTAGGTAAGAAAGATGGAGAAGGGATGCATTGTGAGGCTATGCGCATGAATTTTTCCACATGTTATGAGAGTGTTGATACAGGTGAGACAAGTAATCAGGATATAGATGGGGAACTTGACATGGTATTGGATGATGCATTGGAAGATCTGCTGGCCTTGGAATCTTTGGCAAGAATGAATACATGTGGTAGTTATGTGAGAAAAGATCTAGGTACATGCATGGATGAGATTTTGAAGGAAGCTTTCAGCGAAGATGCTCATATGCAACCTGGTGTAGTATGTGATGAATATTGTGCAAGCCAACATGAAGAAGCAATTATTGGGATAGGTAACCAGGTGGAGAAGACAAAATGTTTGCATGTGAATAAGTATGCTAATGATATGTTGCTTTGAGTGGGAATGGATAAGGATTTGTGTGGATGTTCAAATGGGTTGGATGCAGATATACCGGTTATGGATATTGGTTCAGACTTGGATGTGCTTCTAGACGAGGCATTGCATGACTTGATGACTTATGAGAGCAAGATGGGAATAACTCCTCTTCCTATGCAAGGTGAGAATTTTTTTTGATACTGACCAGGATTTTGAATGATGCAGTGATGGATTTCTCATGTATCATATGTGATGGAAACAAGTTTATGTTTCTCACGTATGGTGGTAGGAAGATGTTTTAAATATGATCCAAGTTGAGTTGGACCATATTGTGGTGGATGTGGACACAAGTGAATATAAAAGTGAATTTCAAGAGAATCTGGGAATGATGACCATTTTGGATGATGCACAAAAGAACTTTATGAGTTTGGATTATGATTCTTATGGGCAGAATATGTTTCATGAGGTGTTTGATGAGCATGAATATGATGCTACATGTATTTTGGAAAACATAATGTTGGAAGATAGAGACTTCTTAATTGATAGGTATATGGATATGCCATTTGATCCTAGAGGCGGTTTTGCTGGTTTTCATGATGCCACTTGATCCTTGGAGGTGAAAAAAACTGATCTCTTTGGGTTCATGGACAAGTTGATATGCATCAACCTTAGAGTCAAATGTGTTGTTGGCAAAATGGGAATGGTTTTTATGCTTTATCATGACTGTGTAAAGGACTCAGTTCAAATATGGATTGCAAATGGTATGCATGGTATGGATGATGGGAAACTATGTGGAATCCGATTTTTAGGGTTGGAATCCATTACATTCAGGAGGTGGCCGAGAAGATCAAGAAAGCAAGAGTTTACATGGGGGGATGGCTAGCTATGGTAAAAGAATTGGCGATGGTACATAAATGCACCATCTTCCATGGGATGGGTTGTCTATGATGCAGGTTTTCAACATACCAAGATCTTCTTTTCAATAGTGTAGATGATAGTGGTAGAGCTGCTTGATGTGATCTCACTTAGATGTACTTGCATTCAATAACATCCTTGCATCAGTGGGGTAGCTAGTGGGCATAGGCTAGATAGTTGTCCAATAATCCTTTTTGGCCCATATAAAAGGACAGGTGGGTAGTTAAATTTAAGGAAGTCATACAAGGTCATGCAGTTGCTAAAAAAGGCAAGCTAATTGTGATGATGCAGAGAGATCTAGAAGAATAAAGGCGACGAAAAAGGAAAGAAGGAAATAGGGAGTTCGAGGGTACGGAGCGGCGACAGATTCCTTTTTGGGAGGAGGAAGGTAGATAGTCTTCTTTTTGTTTTTATATAAAAATAGGTTTTGGGGGAGAAACGCGACACACACACACACACAGTGGGGAGGTCGTGCTTTTGTGATATATATATATATATATATATATATATATATATATATATATATATATATATATATATATATGCCTTGTGGAGTTGATGGTTTTGGGGGGATGATCGATGAAGGGATTGAAGATGCAGCAGTTGTTGCAGAATAAGAAAACACTAAGTTGTGGTCTCTCAGCCTCTTCTCTTTCGTCGTGTATGTGTGTGTATGTATGAGACATAGGGTCAACACAATCAATTCAGCAAGGAAAGATCTTAAAGAGCTCTGTTTGAATCTTGTGTCCTGTTTATCTCATTTACTAATTGATGAATATTAAACACCTTTATGTTTACTTAGCTTCTTTGAGAATATTTATGGTTTCGTGCTGAATATTGCCTCTGAGTTGTCAAAAGGTCGTGCTTGGGTGATTTGCTTGTTGGTTGTTGAATTGCTATGAGACAACAGCTATTGGGTCAGGGAGGACTTAACTGCCTATGGCTCTTAATTTGGATGTCTTAATGAGTGTAGTGTGAGTTAAGAGGTAAGAGCAGAGGAATTCAGTGTGAGAAGAGTCCAGAAGGTGAAATTCTTGCAGGAGTGGGTTTATCTATTAGTAAGAGTGTGGAAGACATAGGATTCAATCATGGTGTCTTCTGCTAGTTTAGCCTGATCCAGTCCTCTTGTAGTGCTAGCTATATGCACAGCTTCACAACCTCTCATAAACTGGTCGGATCAGGAAAGTGTCAGATTAGGAGCTGTCGGACTAGGAGCTAGTCAGAGCATGACTGGTCGGAATAGGAAGTGTCTGGAGTAGGACTGGTCGGATCATGAAAGAGGAAGATTAAGAGCTGATCGGATGAGTTATCGAATTAGGAGTTGATCATATCAAGAGCTGATCGGATTAGGCGCTGTCAGATTAGGAGCTGATCAGATCAGGAGCTGATGGATTAGGAACTGGTCGGAACTAGTAGCAAGCCCATTCTACACTGTTGCTTGCAGCCCTTGCTACCACTTAGAGGGCCTTCATAACGACTCCGTTGTCTGGCCAACCTTCATCTGCAGACCTTGGTCAGGTGATTCACACCACGCGTTTGGTGGTGCCAAGTCTATAGACACGGTAACAGGCTTTAAGGCCTCCTTGGCAGGGAGATGGAATCCCGCTCAGAACCATCCCAGGGCAGGCAGCAACCACACCAAGTCGACCGCTCCACAGTCAAGTAACCTCTTTCTTGACAACGACAGTATACATCATGCCGAAGGTTTTGGGGATATCCATGTCCTTGCTGATGGACAAACCACACACATTTCGAAGGTGTACTACATGCCTGGCTGGCCCAACCAAGAACTTGCTATCAGTAAGCGAGTTGACAGCACACTGGGGCAACACATTGGGGAAATTCTTTCATCACCACAATGTCATCAAAAGGCCTGTCTCTCCACAGGGAAGATGGTCTACATTAAATGCCCACATCAAGGAAACTCTACCCCTTGGGCATCACCCGGGCTCCTATTTGGGCTCTCTTACTGCTGCCTTGCCGACTACGAGTCACTTGGAGACTCTCCGTTGGCACCCCTTGGGACACCCTGGTCAAAACACAATGAAGAAGATGGTGCTGAGAGAAGGAACCAGTCCTTGATGGAGTCTGCATGATCAATGCTCCAGACAGCTGGCCTGGCGCACTTCTACTTGGAGGAGGCTGTTGCTACGGCATGTTACCTCAAGAATCGCCTTTTTTCAACAACTCTGGAAAATTCCACACCCTATAGCCTCTGGTTCAGCCACCTGATCTCGCCCATCTTCGGATCTTTGGCTCCCCTGCATATTCAATCCTCCCCACCGCAGCTGGCACGCAGGGCAACACAGTTGGTATTTGTTGGGTATGGTATGACCACTTTGGGGTCAAAGCATACCAGCTCTTTCATCCCAACAAGCGAGCTTTTCATTTCAGTCGCAAAACGTCATTTTTCATGAGCTGGCCCTTCTAACCAGTGAAGCAGACACCCCTCAGTGCAGATTACACCGACCCGCTTCACATGGATCGTTGATCAGCTTCCTGCCGTCCCTCTTGCAGCGGTTCCACCTGGTGTGCCACAGGGTCCACTTCCTTCACCACCCCATCATGGCACTGCATCCTTTTGGAGACAAACAATGGACTCGAAGTACGAGTCCCTGATGCAGAATTCCAGCTGGAGCCTAGTGGAACTCCCTCCTGGTCGGCGCCCAATCACCTATAAATGGATACTGCGCTGCAAGCTCAAGGCCAATGGGTCAATTGAGCGCTACAAAGCATGTTTATTGATCGAGGGTTTTCAGAAACCCCTGGGCTTGATTTTGCTGAAACATTCTCCCCATTCTTGATGACTTCCTTGTGTCTGCCGGTCGCCATTGCTGCTCATCATGATCGGTACCTTCACCAGTTGGATGTGAAGACATTTCCTCTACGGAGAGCTTCAGGAGGAGATATACATGATGCAACCACCCTTATACCAGCATGTAGCCCACCCTAATCAAGTGTGCTGGCTCCATAAGGCTCTGTCTGGCCTTAAACAGTGTCCACGTCAATGATATCTCAAGCTACAATCTCTCATGGTTACCTACGCCTGCAATCTTAATCAAATGTCTATACAAGGCATGCTAATTCTGTGTTTCTTACTCCGGGTCTGTATGTGGATGACATACTTATCCTCTCCGATCGTGATCATGCTCTCAGCAAGGGAGCTCTCCTCAGCTTTTCCTCTTACAGATAGGGGAGAGTTATCCTACCATCTTGGTGTTCAGTTCACCGAGACCACAAGATTGGTGTCATCACTTTATTTCAGTCCAAGTTTGTGGACGAGATTGCATCGTTATCAGATGTTCTGAGTGCAATGGTGTACCAATTCCTTTGGCTCCCAGCAGCAAGCTTTCTTCCACCATGGTTTTTTCTTCTAAGGAGGAAAAGCATCACATGCAAACCATCCCATACTACAATGTTCTTGGCAGCATCTGTTACTCCAGGGGCCCATTTTGTGGCAGATTGTTGCAGAGTGTGGCCCCCGCTTTGCAGGTGACTGCGGCCATAGGGAAGTGCACGAGTTTAGCCATAAATTGCAGTGCTGGGGAAGTGAGCGAGAAGCTGGCTAATGTATTAGCATGCACTATACAAGGAAAA
This sequence comes from Cibotium barometz, assembly GCF_041138505.1. Classification (NCBI taxonomy): domain Eukaryota; kingdom Viridiplantae; phylum Streptophyta; class Polypodiopsida; order Cyatheales; family Cibotiaceae; genus Cibotium; species Cibotium barometz. Next base: position 21,965,809 of record NC_141063.1, on the reverse strand, counting down.
AAGCTCGCAAGTAGGCCAGCGAGGGAGGCAAATATTTCTTTGTCTGCCTCCGCCCTCCTTGCGTCGATCGCTCTACCTGAACAGTCTCCGCATTGTTTGAACTGCCGCTAGAGCTGCACGTGACGCCAGGCGATGCCATTCCCATCAGCCCCTCCAACTGTTCCAGTATTCCGCTGTTGTGCTCACCCTCTCCATTCAACTCCTTCCCACCAGTATTGCCCACAAGCTTACCAACACGTAGCTCCTAGCAGCAATGGAAGTGGGCTCCAGAATGTCTTAAAACGCCCCCAGTGGTACTATGCCCAATACCAAAGTGCTCAAGTCAAAGAAGTTTCAAAATTTTCGTATGCTCAGTATCAAAGTGCTCAAACCAAATTTTCATTTGTCAAATACTATATCAGAAAACAGATCTCATCTACTCAGTACTAAAATGCTCAAATCATCAAAGTTCCAAAAACAAGTCATATATATGCTCAGTACCAAAGTGCTAAATCAAAATGTTCAGTTAGAAAACCATATATTCTTCCAAGGAAGGCAAGTTCCTTGTCACTGAAATTTTTGGAAAGAAGTATGTCGATTGTCGACCCACAACAAATTGCACATCAAATTCGTGTGAATTATAAAATCATATATCAAAGTTCAAAAAACATATCTCATATGTTCAATACCATAGTGCTCAAATCAAAATTCCAAAGACAGATCTCATATGCTCAATACCAAAGTACTCAAATCAAATCAAATTTCTATTTTTAAAATTATATATTACATACTGAACATAAATTGCACTTTGTTACACTGCAATTTGTAACCCTTTATTGAAATCCATTTATTGCAAAACTCTTAATCAATTTGTTGAAATGAAACAACACTTATAGATTGCAAATTTGACATTATCGATTCGTTGTGTGACTGTGCATTCTTGTTGACCTTAGATGTACCTTTACAGAGTGTTGACTCCATCAAAGTGTTATCAAGGCTTCCCCTCCAAAATCCAAACCGAAGAGGGGGGGGAGGAACAGAAGGGGTGTAGAATCCCCCTCCCTCCTCCAAAATCCAAACCAAAGAGAGGGGGGGAGGAGGAGGGAACAGGAGAAGGGGGGGGGGGGGGGGGGGGGGAACTCAATCCTGACAACACTTTCATCCAAATTCTTTTCTACATCAAAATATGTAAGACCAAAAGGTAGAGCTCACGCTGGGATGGATTTCATCAAAAAGTACATCTGTTTAGGAATGAAATGAAACCTCAAGTAGGATTTAGGACTAGCATCCAGAAGGTAAGACTCAACTACTACTTCAAACTCCTATGACATTGGCTTGAATCACTCACCAATGACAGCCTGATAGGATAGAACAGCTGAAAACTTAACAGTCAAGCTCACTCATATCGAGTATCAAAAGCAAAAGATTACGGCTTGCTTTGTCTTTTTTCTACCACAGAACTCCATCACTTACAACAGAAGATCTTTTTTTTTTTAGACACCCCCTTTTATTCTACTTCACCAAAGAGAGTGCATTTCTGTTAGGCCAAAGTCTAGATTAAAAGAAACCAAAAGTCAACGGCATAAAGCCTCTACTAAATTTGCCATGCACTGCAGCTTTGGAGGTAGTGGAGGAACCTAAGTGCAGCTCATAAGCAGCAGAAAAGCACCACAGACTATAAGTTCTGCATTAGTATTCCATTCATTTACAATATAGAATACACACCTCTATACAAATAGGACTTTGTCCAGGAAGCTTGTACCATCGACTTCAATGCAGCTCTGAAAAGTCCATTGAACTTCCATAATGTTGTTAACGATAAAAGGGATGAGGCAAACATGACCTTGCCGCTACTTGGCCTTGCAAAGGTAATGTTTCTCCCCTTGTATTTTGTGGCACTTCATTTCTGTGCGCTTGATTGACTTCAGTCCCAACCCCCATGTGCCAGACAGTACACTAGCAACCTGTCAATTCCAATGCAAAGACTGTCCTGGTTTGAATGCATTATTAAAAACCTCCTGTATGATGTAGATCCAAGTGCTATGGTGATTGTAAAGCAAACAAGGCACTTTTTCATTATAGAAAACATCCACAGAATGGCTTTCTCATCCTAAGGCGATGATAGTTGCAAAACAAGCAAAGCAATTCACTAGTGCAATTTATCACTGGTCTGCTCCTTCAAAGTTATTTTAGCATCAGAAAAATATAGTTTATGCCACAACATGCCTTAAAGATTTCTGTAGAGAAAGCTACAATAACAAGTAATTCCATGAAACACCCAATTTGGAAGGTATGAAACTCATCGATTTGTAAGTTGTGGCACTTTATCCTAGATATTTACTAGAATTTATGCGAAATTACAGAGACAAACAGGGACCCATGGCCAGCATACTCAATCAAAAAACAAGCAGAGACCCATGGCTAGCATACTTTTAATATAATATCACAAATAGATGCAAAGTACACTAAAGCTGCAAGAAGCCAAGCACTAGAGCATGAAAGTTCCAGAGAAATTTCCTTCCTGAAAGTTGGCCTTAAATCTCTACTTAACCTCACCTTGGAAAGGGTCATCTCACCTTAGAAGGTGTCATAGCCTCCTTCAAGGAAGAAGAAAGAAGGCTCAAAAACAGAGAAAGAGGGCGAACAACTCCTTCACAAAGAAGAGCTCGAAGGTATAAAATGTTCCTTTTGTGGTAGGAACAATCATGCTAAGAAGGATTGTTATCCAAAGAAGCCATGAAGACATTGTGGGAAAAACAACCACAATGAAAAGAACTTCTTTCACAAAAAAGCAAATGCAAATATCATTGAGGAGACAGAGCTTCCCATAGTGGAAGCAAACTTTTGTTATGATGATTGGGCTGTTTAAAGTCCAAGATATGTGTTGTATTCTATCGAGTTGTGTGTTGTTTTCAGTTGTGTGTGTGCGACTAGATCCTTATTTGTCCTCACCCATGGGATCCCATAGCTGGCCTATGAAACTAGAGCCATATGATTTATCCTTGACCAAGAAAACTGGCATGATAAACCATGAGTTAAGATTTATCCGTGACACAATATGAGGTGATCCCTTGAGGGGGGGTTTGTTGGGAATCAAGATCTGTGTGTGAACCCACTCTTATGAGTGTGGAAGTATGTTTGCGTCTTAGAGGGATATCAATAATATCTAGATATTTATGTGTGATATGACATAAGCAATGATGTCAAGAGGAGAACCTTTGTAACCTATAAAGGTACTTGTACTTCATCGAATCGATCAAGCAACTATCACATCATTCAATTGTGTACTCCACACTCTCTAAGAGCTTTGTTCTCTCTCTTCTCTCTCTATTTTTGCACACTCACTCTTATGACATGAAGATCTTTCAATCTCCATAGCTCAGCATTGTACCTACAAACCCTAGCTGCAACTCTACCATTGACTTCAACAGTAATGACACTTTCCTTTCTTCTTGGAATCACGAGTCCACTTGACCCTAGAGAAGAAGACTTCGTCTCCTTTGCTTACCTGGATCTATTCTTCCTTAATTGCTCCTCATGGAGAAGTAATCCAACCAGCTTCTCAAACAATAGAGGATTGTCTCCTCTCATAGAGAGATTCAAAGAAGTGTGAAAACTCTGATAGGACTCGGGTAATGAATTAAGAATGGTGATAATCAATTTCTTGTTATCAACTACCTCATCTATATTCCATTCTTTAAGGTCTGTTAACTTGGTAAGGTGATATGTGATGGAATCACCCTCATTCATGGTTAAGTTGTCCTGCTCCCCTATCAGGTGCATGACTCGTGCTTCATTACGAGACTAGAACATGGTCTCGAGGACCACCCAAGTAGCCCATACAAAGCTGCAAGATCGGATGTGAGGAATAATGGATCGCTTGACTGAAAGAGCAATCATGGCGATTGTTTGGGCATCACAAATATCCCACCGTCTTTAATCTTCAGTGAGTGGAGGCAGCTGGTGCTAGAGTACCTACCACCACTTCAGCTGTAGTTTGGGTCCCCCTTCCTATTGTGGCTGATGTTGCCGAAGAGTTACTGTTGCAGGACAAGGCTCTTGCCCTATAACAATCTCTCACAGCCCCTTGGCTATCAAAAGACTCTTCATCATGAAGCTCCACAGTGAGTAGTTGGGACCATCAAGACGGTCTTCAATTGTCATGAATCCACTAAACCCAGAAAGGTCACAAACTCATGCTCTTTGCGACATCCTCACAATAAGGGATTTCCCAATGTAGTTCTATGTGCAAGAAACAAGAGAATCCCCCCTTGAATGGAAACTTTTGTGCACTAACAGGTTTGTGAGAAAGTACAAGAAGAGAATTGAATTGTGCCCTAGATATGACGAGATGAAAGATGTGATCACCAAAGTATACCAAAAGCAGGATGTATACTTGAGTGAGCAAAACAAAGCTCCGAGATATGTGCACAAGAATTGGAGTGCCTATGGATGCCTAATCCAAAAAGATATCTCTAAGAGAAAGCCCCATAATAAGAAACCAATAGCTCAAAGTTTTGTCAATGCAACCAGCTGATGTCAATGGAGAAGTGGAGCTGCCGAGGACGGCGAAGGATGAAGTGAGTCAGGTTCGGGCTGATCAGCAGGGCAGGACCGAGGACCGCCAGATCTAGGCATGGGCTGGCAGATGAGAGCTGAGTGGAGCTACCAAAACTCAACCAATGATGGGCGGAGTAGCCAAATCTGGCAATGGTGCACGGGCGGCAGTGGTGCACTCTGCACTAGTGCCGCTGGGGAGCTGGGCGGCCATTAGCTGGCAGTGGAAACGGGCGGCGCTTGGCGACAGTCAGCTGTGGACAAGCCGGCAATGGCTCTAGCAAAGGCAGGGGCAGCTGGACTGTGAGCTCTGATACCAGTTTTTGGTATTAGAGTTTAATCACAAGGTTAAACAAGAGTGATTAGCAAGACGGGACATGAGATAACTCAAAGACTAGGCATACTTGCATTATGATATTTGGTCCTTTGAATAGGAGAAGCTCCCTTTGCAAAGGTGAAGCTTATGCTGCCACATATGCCACATGTCAAACATGATGCCAAGTGTCCCTAATAGATGTGTCACTTTGCCACACATCATTGCTTACATAAGATCCTTTTAAGAGGTTCCCACACAAAGAACTTACACACACTAGCGGTTGTTCACACAAATTGGAACCACCTTATTTAAAGCCTAAGCTTACATGCTAGAGTGCTAGTTTACACAACCACCTAGCACTTGTTTATTCCCACATTAATCACTATTAAAATCACTTGGCAATACATGATCCCTTTTTTAGCAAAGGAACTTAGGAGTATTCTTCAAAGCCATCAAAGGAGTTGGATGAAGAGTCTTCACTTTCTTCACAAATGTCGATGGTTTCTTCACCATAAATGACACCACAATAGGACATGTCACTTGATGTGTCTTCAGCACATGAGGTTGTGTTAGTGAATGATGTTTAACTGGAGATAATTTTTTCAACAGTTGATTAAACAAACAAAGGCCAAAGTGTTATCTTCGTTGTATCACAATGTGTACTATGTGGAGTATGTTCTATTAAAGGGTGTAGGGAGGACCAAGAATTCGCGCCCAATAGGCACAGAAATGTTGGACTGGGCATACAGGTTCCAAGAGGTACTCGTGGATACAAGGTTGATGTAGGAGTTCTGAGAGTCTTGTGTCGCCTTGGGATGCATTCACTGACAAGCATATGTGGGGTTTTGCAAACCCGACTACATGCAAAAATTCAAAAGTAGCTGGACGTTTTTTGGTGAGTGCTCTCAACCAGAGAGGCAGTTCTGCCAGAGCTTACACGCGAATGCTCTCAGGAGTCAGAACTTTGTTGGTTCAAGGAGTGCTTGATCAGCAAATTCATCAAGAAGTTTCTTTGCAGGTTTTTGTGCTGCAAGGCAATCAGTCCCTTGGGGAATATTAGACTAGAGTTTTTGCATACCGGACAAATGAGGAGAGCTGTGATGTTAGTGGGAAAAAATGTGACACCTACTCCTACAAAAATGGCCAACCAGAAAGGCTTTGATTTTGCATACCGGACAAATGAGGAGAGCTGTGATGTTAGTGGGAAAAAATGTGACACCTACTCCTACAAAAATGGCCAACCAGAAAGGCTTTATTTTGAACAGATGGGCAGCTAGGCTGACCAAAAGAGTATAGGGATCCAAAGTTCAGATGAGCATTTTGGAAGGCTTTGTTTACAGTCTGGGGACAAAGTTACAATTCAGTAGAGCCTTTCACCCATAGATAGACAGTCAACAAGGAGCATGGACAACGATGACCACTATGATTCGGTGTTAGTGTCAAGAGCATCTGACTATTTGGGAGAAGTTTTTACTGTTGGTGGAACGTGCCATTAATGATGCAGTTCAGGCTTCAATGAAGAAGACTTCCTTTGAGGTTGGGTATAGTCGTCCAATCATCAATCTGATGACCCCAGCTCGAGACTTCCACAAGACATTATGGTGTGGATCAAGTGGTCTAGGTTATGTATCATATGTTGCAACAGGTCCGGGAAGAGATAAGAGATACATAAGGCTTGGATGAAACAAGTCTGAGGAGCTTATAAGCATCACCAAGATAGCAGCTTTAAGAAAAATGATTGGGTTTATCCAAAGATCCAGAAGTAAAGGTTCAAGCAGTTGGTGGAGATTTCTTCCAAGCTATCTCCGAAGAAGAAGGGTCCATTCAAGATCATCAAGAAGCTCAATGGCGTGGTCCTCAATCTGGAGTTACCAAGCAACTGAAAGATGCATCCAATATTTCATTCAAGCAATCTTGTGGAATACCATGGGACCATGTTGAGCGCACCGCTTGATGAGGATAAACCCAAGTTGGTGGATGATGGAGGAGGTTGGTGCCAAAGCACGTTGTGTTGCAACAGAACAAAAGGGATTCTTGTCGGAAGCAGCTTTAGTACCTTCTCAAGCTCAAAGGCTACCTGATCAAGCGGGCGGTATGGTTTGGTGAGAATTAGTTCACAAATGAGTGTCAACCATTGTTGAGAGCTTATTAAGAGGCCATGCAGCGAAGGACAGCTACAATGCAAGTAGGGGAGAGTGTAACACACCTCCAGTCACCCAACAGCAGTGCACAAGGTCCACGCAGCCAAAAACAAGGTCAGGCAGAAATGCAGGATAGGTCAGGCAGCTTGGGTAGGTGTCGGGCAGCTGGGACAAGTGTGTAAGGAAGGTTGGGCAGGCATCAGGGCAGGTCATGGAGCAACCCTACAGGCCTACCAGTGCCTGATGCTCCTATAAATAGGGCAATTGAGCATTTGTTAAGGCATCTCATGATTTTGAGCTTACCCATCTAAAGCACAAAAGCAAGACAATTTGGGGAGACGCTGGAATTGGATTGCAGCAGTCTGGGATGAAATTTCAAGAAGATCACCTTCTGGACGTCTTATGTATCTTCAGCACATTCATTGAACTTTCATTCTTGTACATAATTACAGTTAGAGTTAGGTCTACTCTGTGTGCTTACGTTTGCATGTGTCCACAGCTTTCTTCTCTCTTATAGCTCTTGCACAACACAAGTAGCCTTTCACAAACTCTCCTTCGCATAGAAGGTTGTAGAGAGCCCCACTACCAGATAGAACCAAAGCCACACTACGCAATCCACACAGGATAGAGACTGGCCGAACCGAGGATATCATGAGAGGAGAGGATAAGCGGAGTATGTACTATGGGAGAAGAGAGACCCAGCCTCCACTGGACACCTCTCAGAGAGCCATCATAGATGTCTTTGTTGGAATCATGGAGGTGCTAACTCTAGGTGCAGAAAGGAAAGATGGCAAACATAATGAAATGGAAATGAAAGGAAATGAACAAGTACTTACATGTAGACCAAGATAGCTTGACTTGATTGATGTGACACACAAGAAAGTACATCACTCTTATAGAGTGAACACACTCACTCAAGTACCTATGCTTATGGGATAACTCCCAAAGTGACACGTGGCACTCTCTCACACAAAGACTCATAAACTAGTTCCTAGTACACACTAGAACACACTCTTTGACTATGATTTCTCCAATATCCCCCCTCAGAGCAAAGAGTGTGAGACCCAACACGCAAGGAGTAGACCGATCCCCCCCCCACCGCAATACCACAAAGAGAAAGTCCAACTATCCAACACCTCCCGTGTGATAGTGACTTCTGAGTCAGCTTGCGATCGGCAATGAGAACCATCACTCGTCACACACCCCCCCCCCCTTACTTTGAACTGGGTGTCAATACTTCATATCAAAGTAAAAAACAATACACATTTTTGGGGGACAACCCAGGGCAGAGGACCCTTATTGACCATCACACTCTTTATTTCATCCATTTTATGCATAATGCAAGGGCAGAGCACCCATACACACATAGAAGAAATCAGAAACAATAATCTGTCATCCTCATCGAGGGTGACATGGGCAGAAAGTGCATGATCTTCGAGAAGCTCGTCTAGTGGTTCATCAGCAACAAGATTAGCATGGTGTTGTTCTTGTTCTTTCTCCTTCTTCTTGAAGCAATTGGCTTCAATATGACCTTTCCGCTTACAATATCTGCATATGATGTTCTTGTTGGCTTTCCATCTGCTGTGGGAGATGAGAGCTTCTTCAGCGCCTGCAAAAAAAGGAGAATCCTTGTTCCGGCGATCTTTTTCAAGAAGAAGAGCCACCATATCATCCAATGTGGTAGTAGCCAACGTAAGTACTTCAAGGGTGTTCTCAAAACGAGAGATCCCTTCCATACTCTTCATAAGGACCGCCATTTTATCCTCATTGTCTAGAGGGCATTTTAAGCTTGACAGTTGTTGCACAAGAGATTGCAGTTTTGCTAAATGATCACGAAAGTCATCATTGTCCTCCATTTTCAACTTATAAAATTGCAGCTTCAGAAAAACATTAAGGAATCCACCAAGCAAAGCCCAATGATAGCAATGGCTCAGGCATTGCATTACTTCCACACTTTGGGTTGCTGAAGATCGTCAGTAGCATCTGCTTCATTGTCGTCAATTACGTCCCATACTCCTTTCATAAGGAGCAGCTGCATCTTGGTTTGCCAGGTGGGAAAGCCTTCCCCCTTAAACTTTTCGACCATAACAGATGTAGAATGGAGTGATGTCATGGCTCCGGGTGGCTGTTGAAGTCGGTGAAGAGGTAGTAGAAAATCAAATCTGGGTCTCGACCTTCTTGATCAGGTTGGGCAATAGTCTTACTTCAGCAATGGTGACTTGAAGGCATGAGACTATAGCAAAGGCAGCATATCTGTCAAGAAATGGTGGCACCAGTGTGGACAAAAAAACGACCATCAAGGGGCTGGATAATGGCGACTCCTCTAGACATGGCAATGACTGAAACAACAGAGGATGGTGGCCATTTTACAGGTGGCAGAAAGTCAGCAGCAGGTCGGCATGTGCTGAGCATAAGTGAAGCTGAGCAATAGCGATGATGCTCATGCAGATAGAAGACTGTTGACAGTCGCTGGCAGCCAGCAGATCAGCAGCAAGTCGGCAATGTTATCATCAGCACATAGGCCGGCAATCAGAAGATCCCTCGATGAGGCTGGTGAGGGGAGCTAAGCGATGCTCATGAAGAGGCTTTAGAGAGAGGAGATAGGCTGCAAGCGATGGTGAGCAAGAGAAGAGAGCCTTATGGGAGTGGGCAACCAAAGGAGGAAGACCAACTTCCATTTGTGGGTCGGCCTTCACCCCCAAGGATTGCCCATGGAGAAGCATGGCTCTGATACCATGTTGGAATCATGGCGGTGCTAACTCTAGGTGCAGAAAGGAAAGATAGCAAACATAATGAAATGGAAATGAAAGGAAATGAAAGCAATGAACAAAAACTTACATGTAGACTAAGATAGCTTGACTTGATTGATGTGACACACAAGATAGTACATCACTCTTATAGAGTGCACACACACACTCAAGTACCATATGCTTATGGGATAACTCCCAAAGTGACACGTGGCACTCTCTCACACAAAGACTCATAAACTAGTTCCTAGTACACACTAGAAAACACTCTTTGACTATGATTTCTCCAACAGTCTTTGTAGTATAGGCATCCACATCAGAGGCCACCACCCATACTAGTGCCTCAGCTCAACACCAAAGCCCACTTCCCATACCCACGCTTTAGCTCCGTGCCCGGAGAAGTTATCAATGAGCGCACTTTCAGGCCAGATGCCCTCAATCCAAAGCATTGCGACCCTCCATCCACCAACAGAGGCAAATCCAAGAGATTCTGTTGGAATATATCATCTCCAAAGGGTCTACATACACCTTTTCATGCTTGTACTAGTCATTTTATGAGACCCTGCTTTGGCATATTTAGCAGATATTATTTAGGGATTTTTTAACCATTTTTTAGGCATTTCATGCTACTAGACAGATGTCGGCCTCCTCCAGCTCGCCGACCAGTTCTCTGGAGGGATATATAAGGGTGCTCACCCTTCCCCTCACTTTTCATCTCATTCTTGCATATCTACTGGAGGTCATTGGCTGTAGCAAGTTGCAACAGTCTCTTATGTTTGTAAGCACCTACGGGCTTCCCTCATGCTCATTTTCAGCAATAATCAATCGTTTCCAGTCTTCTACAGTTTGTGCTTTGGGCCTACAACCTGTGGTGCTCTTTCTTTCATGGTATCAGAGCCAAACGCTGATCTACAGGCAAGAAACTGCTGCGTTTTTCTGATTGGATCAGAGGCTTCATCATTGTGCTGCGTTTTCTGCATCTGTACTGCTGTCATGTGCACAGTGTGTATCTACCGTGTGCTATACGCATGCAAGACTAGTTTCGAGGCTTGGGGAAGCTTGGAACTAGGCAGGCTGATTGACGAGCTGAGTTAGGGAAATACTAACAGGCGGGCACCCAAGTATGGACGAGCGGGCGGCCAAGTGTGGACGCCCGATGACCAGCCAAGAGCCTATAAAAGGGTGGCCAAGTTTAGTTATTGGATTATAGAGAGTCTCGCGAGTTTGTGAGAGCTCTATGGTCTTGGAGCCTGGATCTAGTGCAGACGTGCACCTGCTTTATGCAGCCGAGGCCGGCAGCAGTCTCGAGGCCCGCGAGGGCAGCTTCGTGGCGGTATGGGACGTCGCGAGGAGGAGATTGGTCGGTACGTCATCCTAGTTAGCTCAGCTCGTGGCTCGGTGGGGACAGCCAAGGCTGTGGGCTCGCCCACGGCTGTCATGGTTGGGAGGTGAGTCAAGCCTGCACCCCCTTGCTTGTTTGGTTGTTCGTTTGTTTGCAGGATTCGAGTTTCGAACCAAGATCGATCACGAGGGGATCCGTGGGGATTTGACAGTGGTATCAGAGCATACCTCATGAACGAGCAAGTCGGTAGGTAGAGAAGAAGAGGTCGAAGAGCGGTATGTGTTAAAAACTTGCTGTTTTTTCTGTGCATACTGCAGATTTCAGATGTAGTATGTGTTTTTTCTTCATCAAAGAAACCCATGTTGATGGGGGGGATGGTAGTTAAGTAGGGTTGATTGCTTTTGCAAAGAAGAGGCATATTTGTGTGTGCAGTCATACGCATGCACTGCAAGAAGAGAAATCAGAAAAAAGCACGTTGCTTTTTGGCGCAAGAGAGAGAGAGCGCATGCGTTTGTGAGAAGGTGGCATGCTGGCGGGTTTGCACGCTGGCAGGTGTTGGAGTCGGGCTTCGAGCAGCTATAGTCGGGCAGGCGCTTAAGGCTTGTATGGCCAGGCGGCCAGGCCTGCGTAGCCAGGCAGCCAAGCCTACGCAGCCTAGCGCACCGGCCATGCCAGGCCACGCACAGCAGGCGCCCAGGCCACACACAGCAACAGACGCCCAGGCCACGCACAGCAGCAGACGCCCAGGCCATGCTTACATGGGCTGTCGCAAGCGCAGGCTGGCGAGAAGGCGCCGGTTTTCAGCAGCCGACGGCAAGCGTGCAGGCAACGGCAAGAAAGCAGCCGACAGCGTTGACGTCAGCAAACGGCAAATTCAACCGGCGGCTAATCCAGGGGAGGGGAGGGGGAACTAGAAAAGCTTACGTTTTTTTTTTAGCTTTCGGTTTTTTTTTTTTGAGTTTAAAATTTTTAAGTTTTAAAAGAATCTCCAAGGTTTCCAAGGTGTTTATTTTTTTAAGACTATATATATATATATATATATATATATATATATATATATATATATATATATATATATATATGAAAAAAAAACACAAAAGCAAAGCAAAAGCTAAGCCTAGCTTTTGGAGTTTTTTTTTGGCTTTTGGGAAACCTTTATAAACCCCCTCAAGTGGGCTTCTTGCCACACATCTCTCAAGTTCTCAAGTTTTCAAGCTCTCAAGCTCTCAAGTTCGCTTGCACTTTCATTGTGCAAAGATCGAATTTTCTCTCCACGTACCCTCTTCACGATGTCGACCCAAGAATCAGACTTGGAGCCCCTCGTGGAACGCAAAGGCTTCCCGGCTACGGAAGGTACCGATGCCGATCTTTTTGACGATTTTGTGTCAAAATCAGATTTCCAAGAGTTCAAAGTAGCTCTCGAAGCTTCTTCGATGGAACGTCAGGCACAAATCGCAGCCCACATGCAAGCTTTGCAGAACTCCATCGCTCTATTGACCACTACCCTCTCTACTTTCTCGGAAATGGATACCTTGGCTTCAACTTTAGGCCCCAATATTACTCCGGAACCGTTCGGGGGCGAGCAAAAGCAGCGAACCAAGGAGATCATGGACACGTGGCTACACAAGTGGCAAGTTCACTTTCAGTTTCATCCATATGATGATGGAAAGAAGATCCAGTTAGCAGCAGGTTTCCTGTCCGGCAAAGCTTTGCTTTGGTGGAAGGAACTCAACCCTAAGCCAACGACTTGGACACAATTTGAAGATATCTTCAAGAAAATGATGTTGTTGCCCGGTTTTCAGCTTTGACCATGACCTCGCAGCACCTCACTTATGAGGTCTACCTCCAGAAGTTTCGTGACTTGCAAATGAAAGCTACAAAGATGGATCCCACTACTCTTTTGGGGTTTTTCGTAGCTGGTTTACCCAACTCATACCGATTACAGGTTAAAAATAACAAATGTAAAACTTTGGACGAGGCCATCCATTCAGCTCGTATCTATGTTGATATGATGGTCTCTTCCTAGTCGAAACCCGTTACCGAGCAGGGGAACAAGCATAAAAGAAAGTTCTCCGCACCTATGGCTAACACGACAGAAAGAAAGTCTTCGGACCAACCTTCGAAGAATTCCAGTTTGACACTAGCGAAGAAGAAACGACTCCTTAGGGCTTTGAAGCTCAAGAAGGAAGGACGTTGTTTTATCTGCGAAGAAAAAGGACACATGCGTAACGAGTGCCCAAAGCAAAAGGGTACCAAGTCAAACGCAGGACCCAAGCCAAAGGCAGCTAACCAGTTGTCTTTGACAGATACGTCAATTACTGTACTTTCTCGCCCTAGTACGTGTTCTGATTGTCTGTTCAATAAGTATTTGGCTTGCATGAACTCCTCCGAGTTTATGGAGAAGTGAATGGCCATAAGGTTCACATTCTTTGACCCTGGCAGTTCGCATAACTTTGTTAACTACAAACTTGTGCAGAAATTGAGTCTTGATACGACACTTAGCGACCATACCTACGAGGTACGTCTATCTGCGGGAAGACAAGTTTGCGATAGCAAGGTGGAGATGCTTCTAATCCAGATTCAGGACTACAAAGATACTCTGGAATGCTATGTTATGCATCTGGAAAATGTAGACTTGTTATTAGGGATTGAGTGGTTTAAGACTCTTGACGTCCAGATAGATTGGTCTAGTCATATTTTTTCTTTTCAGCATAGGGACACCAAGTATAGTATTTTAGATGATTGTATCCATCCCTCTCAGGGACCTCTTGTAAATACAATTGATTTTGGAAATATAATGAATTCTTCTTTATATACCGCTTTCCATTGTGTATTGATTCCACTTTCTTCTTTTCTCATCCCTTCCATGGATGTGAATGAATTAAGAGTGTTTGAAAGCAAAGAATTACAGAAGATACTTGATTCGTTTCAAGACATATTTCTTAAGGAACTGCCATCGGGTTTACCACCTGAACGGGCAGTAGATCATCGTATTGACTTAATCCCTGGTACTCATCCTGTCAGTATTCCACCTTATAGGATGAGCCAAGCTGAGGAAGATGAGTTGGCTAAACAACTCGAAGATTATTTGAGGATGGGCCAGATCCGTCCAAGTAAATCACCTTGGGGTGCACCTGTGTTGCTTAGGAGAAAGAAGGACAATACTTGAAGAATGTGTATAGATTACAAGAGATTGAACAAGCTGACCATTAAGAACCGTTATCCTCTCCCTAGATCAGATGACCTGATTGACCGGTTAGCAGGAGTGAAATATATTTCACGAAGATAGATTTACGTACTGGCTATCACCAGATACGTATTCATGAAAGGCATGTCGAAAGAACCGCCTTTCGGACTAGGTATGGCCATTACGAGTTTCTCGTATTACCTTTTGGGTTAACCAATGCTGCAGCCACTTTCCAGCAAATGATGAACGATCTTTTTCGTGAACATTTTGGGAAATTTGTGGTGGTGTTCTTGGACGATATTTTGATATATAGCCGTACTCTTGAGGATCATGTCAGACACCTCACGATTGTCTTATCTATTTTGAGACAGAATCGACTATATGCTAAGTTAAGTAAATGTGAGTTCTTTATGACCATAGTTGTTTCTCGTACGCGTACGAACCTGTTCGTACGTACGAGTCGTACGGTACGAATTCGTACGATATCATACGGTACGAGTTAGGTTCCCCCCCCCCCCCCCCAAAATTTTTTTGCCTCGAAAAAAAAATTCCAAATGCTAAAAAAAAGTAGAAACCCTGCTTTACGAAGATCCCAAATGCTCGCAATACTTCACAACTTTCGTGTCCACTCAATATTCCATATGGGGTTGTGGAGAGACCTAAAAAATTTGGCGAGGTAGACTGGTAGTGTACACTTGATTGGTAGGATAAGAGAATCTTGCTACATCACTTGGGGATCCCTGGTATAGGTAGGCTAGACAATTAGATTCTCAAGTTATGCACGAGGGAGAACATTTGGACATGGCCATTTTGATCTAGAGAGGAGTCCCTAAACTTATCACCCTAGATGCACTCCTCGTATTTGTGCAAGGACGGTCCCTTAGTCATAAACGCTACACTGGGAGACCTTTGGTATTGCATTACCCATCCAGGTTCTTTTTTGGAGACAATCGGGAGATCCAACCGGGAGAGACACATATCCATGTACTGGTTTCTCAAGCACTGTAGACTCCTCCCCTCCCAACCTTCCCTCACATTCAAGCTTGAAGCTCCATAGCTTGTAAGTGTAAAAAATAAAAACCGTATTTTATCGTACGGTATCCGAAAATTTCATATCGTACCAAAAATTCCCGTACGGTATTGTATCGTACGGTATTGTATTTTCGTACCGTGACAACCATGTTTATAACCGACATCATTTACTTGGGACACAAGATCACTAGAGATGGATTGAGCATTGACTATGACCGAGTTCAGAAGGTTTTGGACTGGCCTATACCACGAACAGTGAAACAACTTCGTTCTTTTCTCGGTTTTGTTGTTTTTCTTCGGAAATCTGTACGGGAGTACTCTCAGCTCACACTACCGATGACTGACTTATTGAAAGGTCGTGGACGTAAGTCAAATCAGCCTATCACTTGGAATAACGATTTGGATATGGCCTTCAGACTTTTGAAAGATAAAGTCAAGGAAGCACCTATCTTAGCATTGCCTGATCCTAGTCGGCCTTATGTTCTTGAAACTGATGCCAGTGACTATGCTATCGGTGCTACTTTATTTCAAGATGGTAGACCGGTTGCTTTTGAAAGTAAAAAGCTAGACGACACTCAATCTCGTTGGCCAACCCTTGAGAAGGAGCTTTATGCTGTGATTCATGCTCTCAAGGTTTGGAGACATTATTTATATGGCTCCAAGTTTCTGGTATTGATTGATCATCAGTCAATCAAGTATGTGTGTGATGCGGATGATTTGAGAGGAAGGAAAGCTCGTTGGGCAGAGTTAATGCAAGATTTTGATTTTGAGATCCGTTATCGGAAAGGGTCCATGAATAGTATTGCAGATGCGCTTAGTCGGATTAGAGAGGTGAATTCTTTGTCGTTCACTGAGATTTCTACTGACTTATTTCAGTCATTGAGAGGGCTTTGCAGGACTGATAGTTATTTTGGTCCATTTTGGCAGAAGATCCAGGACGGGAGCTCATTGATTGACCAAGACTCGATGACTGAGCAGTCTACTATTCAGGCTGCAGGAGGCCAGTGGATGATTCGGAATGGTTTGCTATTCCGTAATGACAAAATTTTTGTACCACAGATCCCGGACATTAGGTCCAAGATTCTTAAGGAGTGTCACAACGCCCCTTCTGCTGGACACCCTGGGGTATACAGGACGCTATCATTAGTGAAACACACTTTTTATTGGCCGAAGATGAAAGGGTATGTAGAAGATTATGTTCTCAAGTGTCAGATTTGTCAGGCAAATAAAGCTGAACGCTTTAGACAGGCTGGGTTGTTGCATCCTTTGCAAATCCCAAGTAATAAATGGGAAAGTATTTCCATGGATTTTATTGCCGGATTGCCAAGAACACATCAAGGCCACGATTCTATTTGGATTGTGGTAGATCGCTTGACAAAAATGGCTAGATTTTTATCGACCCGGAAGACTATTACAGCTACGCAATTTGCTCCGCAGTTTATCGAGCAATTGTTTAGACTGTACGGATCACCGCAGGACATAGTCAAGGATAGGGACTCTACGTTTACGAGTGATTTTTGGAAACTTGTTTTTGAGAAGTTGGAAACAACTTTGAATTTGAGTTCCTCTGATCATCCTCAATCTGATGGCCAGACTGAAAGAGTTAATCAGATTTTGGAGGATATGCTTCGAGCATATGTATCCAAAAGACAGAGTTCATGGGAGGATTATCTTCCTATGTTCGAATTTGCATATAACAGTACTAAGCATACGAGTACAGGGTTTAGTCCTTTCATGCTTATGTATGGTTTTCAACCTAGATCACCTGTTACAGTAGGATTCTCAGGACTTCAGCATAATGCAGCACGTAATTTTTTGCAAGATATACAGGAAATGTTACAAGTTGCGAAGGAATCTATTAGAACTGCTCAAGACCGAGACAGGTTTTATTCTAATAGACATCGTTCACCCAGAGAGTTCTCTGAAGGAACGATGGTGTATTTGCGAGTTCCGAAAGATTCCGAAACTTTACGGACAGGTAGATCTTCGAAATTATCCCCTAGATATTGTGGACCATTTCGTGTTACACGACAGATTGGTTCAGTTGCATATGAATTGGATTTGCCTTCTCATGTGAAAGTTCATCCTGTATTTCATGTCAGTAGACTTAAGGAAGTACTGAGTGGAGCAGATCAGTTAGTTACTCCTCAAGAAATTATAGATGTCGAGGACATGATATTTGTTCCGCACGAACTTGAAAAGATTCTCGGATTTCGTGAAAGAAGATTGCGTAATACGCTTATCACGGAATACAAGATCAAGTGGAAGGATCGTATTGAGGAGGACACTACATGGGAGACATTGACTACTCTTCAGAGAGATTACCCTGGCTTTTTAGTGAGCTCAGGAGTGAGCTCTTAGAGGAAGGGGAGTATGTCATGTGCACAGTGTGTATCTACCGTGTGCTATACGCATGCAAGACTAGTTTCGAGGCTTGGGGAAGCTTGGAACTAGGCAGGCTGATTGACGAGCTGAGTTAGGGAAATACTAACGGGCGGGCACCCAAGTATGGACGGGCGAGCGGCCAAGTGTGGACGCCCGATGACCGGCCAAGAGCCTATAAAAGGGTGGCCAAGGTTAGTTATTGGATTATAGAGAGTCTCGCGAGTTTGTGAGAGCTCTATGGTCTTGGAGCCTGGATCTAGTGCAGACGTGCACCTGCTTTATGCAGCCGAGGCCGGCAGCAGTCTCAAGGCCCGCGAGGGTAGCTTCGTGGCGGTATGGGACGTCGCGAGGAGGAGATTGGTCGGTACGTCATCCTAGTTAGCTCAGCTCGTGGCTCGGTGGAGACAACCAAGACTGTGGGCTCGTCAACGGCTGTCATGGTTGGGAGGTGAGTCAGGCCTGCACCCCCTTGCTTGTTTGTTTGTTCGTTTGTTTGCAGGATTCGAGTTTCGAACCAAGATCGATCACGAGGGGATCCGTGGGGATTTGACAACTGCTGAACTGCTGCGTTTTTGCTGTTGGAGGCTGAAGCTCTCTTCTAGGTGCTGAGGACAGGATTCCTGAGAGATTTGCTTTCTCTATTTCTCTTTTCCGACCCTGCCTCGCAACCAACTATCATACTTGGTCTTTCTACACTCAATTATTGCTGGAAGGAGCCGGTGTGTGGATGGCTATCTCCACACCTCACTCGGTGGACCCTACTTTGAGAAGCATATTGGATACTCGGGCTCGTCTTATCATCATCCATTGCATGACTCCATCTATACAGACACAGTTTGTCTCTACCCGGAGTAATGCTCATCAGATGTGGACAGAGATCCAGAGGAAGTATGGGAGAGTTTCGACAGTGAAGATTGCCAAATTGGAGTCAGAAGCTTACAATCAATGAGTCAGATAACTTGATTGAGAAGATTGGAGAGTTCACCCGTATCAAACTGCAGCTTGAGGAGTACGGGAGCACCATCAACAATTCCATGCATAAACTTCTTGGTAAATTGCCCATCTTCCTTTGATTCTTTTAAGGATAATATTTATTTCCGTGATCCACTCCCCCCTTTTGAGGAAGTCGTGAGTTATCTCCACGACAAGTGCATGCTTCACAGAAAAGGTAAGTCGGAGTCTGCTTTTGTAGCCTCTGACAAGGACAATGGCAAAGGCAGAAAAGGGACCTCCAACAACAATAACAACAAAAACAAAGGCAAAGGCAAGGGCAGACAGGATTCAAAGGAGTCCACGGACAAAAGCAATGAATGTGATTACTGTGGTAGGACATGTCATAATGAGGCTCGCTGCTTTGCTCATCGTGATGACTCTCGGGCAGCCAAAGCCAAGTATAAAGCCCAGGATGCTTCCAAAGCATCTGACAAGGACAACACCAAAGATAAGGGCAAGGACAAAGTTTCGAAGGAGGGATCTACCAAATTTGCATACATGGCAATCACAGATTCATCTACTTCTTCATAGGATTCACTCCTCGTGATCACAGCCATGACTTCTCTAGAAGAGGTCAATGACACACTTGAAGCGGTGGAATGGGTTGGTGATAGTGGTGCTTCTGCCCACATGACCAATCAAGCCCATATCATGACTACCAAACTTTCTCTTCTTCAATTCGTATCAGCCAACAACTCTTCGCTTCCTATCACCAGTGTTGGTAATATTTCTTTGGGTTCCTCTACCACCTTACATGATGTTTTACATGTTCCACAGATTTCCAAAAATCTGTTTTCAGTGTACAAAGTTTGTAGTATGCGGAAGCTTTGGAGAAGGATCGGTACTTCAAAACTCAGAAATCAGCACTCTTTTCGCGACGGAAATTAACGCACAAATTGAAAGGAGATGTGCAGAAAAATAGAGAGAGAAGGGGGAGATGGAGAGGACACAATATTGGGTCCCAATTACCCTATGTAGGGCCCCCACCACGGCTGGTGTATTTGCTTTATTAGAATGATGTAAATCTGAAAACAAATACAGAATTCTTGACCTTTTCTTGGCTGGGAAATCCCTGCCCTTGACCTTCAGAAATCCACCCCTTTGCTTAGCAATCTCCTTGGCTTGTCTGGCCCTTGATTGGCTTGAGCTCTTGGTGAATACTAAGATGAATGATGGGATTGTGGACCTCTCCTATTTATACTACCCTTCAGGGGCAGTCGGCCAGTATAAGAGCAGGCGGCCAGCATCATATTCCCACGACTAAGCAAAATCAGCATTAAATGCTCAAATAAATCCCAATAAATGCTGCGTTTTCACCTAGCAAGCTAGGGAGGCAGGCGCTTGCTTCTAGAAGGCTGGGCATAGCCTTTGCCCACAATCCATGGGCTGCCCCTTACTTGCCCTATAGCCCTATGAAGGCTGTAACCTCCTGAAAATAGCCTTATTCTTGCCTGAGGACTGTCCTACAGCCCTTCCATGGCTGGTGGGTCCAGCCTGGGCCTTACTGGCCCACATGGGGATGGTTTCACACCATTCCCATGCCCATACTAAGCTCCGGGGTAGCCCTATGGGCTAGCCCCTTGTCCTAAACATAATCTACTCAATGATCTGGTATCCGGTACCATACCAGATACACAGAACCACTGACATCATTCTAGAGGGAGACTCACAGCGCGGACTGGCACTGTTTCATGTGCAGGACAGTGCACATCTGACCTTGGACTCATGTGCAGGACAATGCACACCTGACCTTGGACGACTGAGATGGATCCCTGGCTGACTCGTCTCGGACTGGGCTCACATGGGACCAGTTCACCATCCCAGGTCCTGCACCTTCTGTACAGAAATGTCTACGTGGCATCCAAGTGCGGGATGCACGTGACATCCCCTTGTGCTTAACTTGACGGAAGCTGCATAGCCTCCAAATAATCCGTCAATAATGCCCGATAGTCTTCGAAAAATTCTTTGTCGAGCCATACCGCTTCATGAGTCCTCGGTCCTGAAACTTCGTGAGGAACTGTCGTAGTCTTCGGCCGGAGCCATGCTTGAAACGGTGCAGAAGGATCTGTTTTGGAACCATTACTTCTGCTTCATCCACAATGTCTGGTTCCGCTTCGTCTTTGACCTCTGAAGGGGGTGGACCTGCATATGGCTTTAACCAACTGACATGAAATACATCGTGTATAGTCCAACTCGGAGGTAGCTTTAACCGCATAGACACCTCGTTAATCTTTTTCCGGATGGGAAATGGTCCGAAGCTCCTGAAAGACAACTTTGGGCATCGCTTGCCCACCTGTTTCAATCTTTGCTTCATTATCCGAAGATAAACCCAATCTCCTTCCGAAAACTTCATATCCCTTCGGTCTTTATTGGCATGTCGAGTGTAGGCCTCTTGTGCTTTAGCCAATCTGTCTTTTACTGACTCTAGGATCTCCTTGTAAGACTCCGTCACTCTGTTCGCATCCGGTACTGAAGACGAAGTCCTGGTTAACGACGACTGGAAAGGTCTTCCAAATGCTGCCTCATATGGAGTCCTGCCAATAGCTGAAGAAAAAGAGTCATTCAAAACAGCTTGAACTAAAGGCAAAAACGATTCCCACTTACCTTGTTGATCGTGGACATAACACTTCAGCACATCAAAGGCCAACTGGTTGTATATCTCTGTCTGGCCATCTGTCTGTTGTACATATGTAAACACATCACGCCTCATCTTTGGCCAATAGTATTGCTGTTCTAATTTCTCCAGAGTCGAATTCATGCCCCTATGACCACCTGTAATGGCGTCATGGGCATCATGGAGAAGAGCTGCCCGAAATGGCTCATGACACATAGTCAGCCTTTGTAGAAAAGCCAACCATCGCGTATCAGAAAATGGCATGGTCCTGTGGCATCCAATGCCTGTTCCCACTGAGTACCGAATTCCTCGGAATCCGCTTACGTGTGCTTCATGTCCTCTAGTCCTGTACCAACAAGGTCTAGTGGTGTGAATCGTAGATACTTGTCCCTTCCTGCTCAAAGCATCGGCCACTGGATTGGCCTTTCCTGGAAGGTACTCAATCATACCACCAAACTGCTGGAATATCTGACTCCAGTGGTGTTGTCGATCACTCCACTGTACACTTGGCATCGTCTGAATCCAGCGCAATGCCTGATGGTCAGTGTGAACCTCGAAGTCACGGCCATACATAGACTGAGTAGTTCTTTTCGGCGGGCAGTAACTTACGAGACATGTAAGCTACTGGATGACCATTCTGTTGCAATACACCTCCAATTGCGATGTTACTCGCATCAGTGATCACTTGAAATGGTTCGTCCCACGAGGCAAGGGCTAAACAAGGTGCTTCTGATAAAGCCACCTTGAGGTTCTGGAATGCCTCCAACGCTCATGGAGTCATTCGAATCTTTTGCCTTCTTGTTTTCACTCCCTTTAGCAGATCGGTGAGATCTGTCGAGAGATCTGAAAACTTGTCAATGTGGGTAGAGTATGCCTGGCATATACCCACAAATGATCTAATGTCATAAGCCGTCTGAGGTACTTCCCAGTTAACAATCTCGGCCACTTTAGCCGGATCAAGTCGAATGCCTTCAGCACTAATTATATATCCCAAGTAATGTACCTGGAACAGATAAAATTCTGACTTCTTTTCATTGACGTAGAGCTCGTTGCTTTCCAGCAACTTAAGGACTTTCTCCACATCAATGTCATGCTGCTCAACTGTAGCTGAAAATATGCGTATGTCGTCCAGAAATATGAACACACACTTTCCAATCAAATCCCGAAAAATACGCATCATCATGCAGTTAAATGTAGCTGGGGCGTTCATCAAACCAAATGGCATGACCACAAATTCATAGTGGGCCCGTTCTGTACGGAAGGCTTTCTTGGGGATGTCCCTCTCTACAATCCGTACCTAGTGGTACCCACTCTTTAAATCTAGTTTGGAGAACACCTTTGCTCCATTTAGCCTCTCGAGAATATAGTCAATTCGAGGCATCGGGAATCTGCTCTTGATAGGCAGCTTGTTGAGTGCACGATAATCGACACACAACCGAGAAGACCCATCTTTCGTCTTGACAAACAAGATCGGTGCTGCAAATGGCGACACGCTGGGGCGGATGAAACCAGCTTGCAACAATTCTTGGAGTTGGTGGTCCAACTTCGATTCCATTGCCTTAGAAAGGCGATATGGAAACTTGCTCGGGGGTTCCGAGCCTGGGAGGAGGTCAATCATGTGATCCTCTAGTCTGGACGGGGGGAGCTGGGGAGGGAGGCTGTCCCAAAGAAAAATCTTCTGGAACTTTTCATGGAGAACCGAGTACTTCTCGGAAGCACTGGCCACCGTCTGGGCTGTCTGGATGTAAATCATCGCACACTGTGCGCCTTTCCTGACTACTCGCTTAGCCTACAAGTGGCTTATGAACGGAAAGTTCGGAATACCTGGCTCACACTTAATGGTCACCGGAGTGTTTGACACATTCCGATTGATCTGGAGCGTGTGCTTGTCCCACTTGACATCAGGAAGAAACTTGTGAAACCACTGGATACCCAAAATTATGTCTGCTCCTACAAGAGGGGCAACCATAAAGTCACGCACAAACTCTATGCCCTGAATCACTAACTTAGCACCTAAAGCTTCATACTTGACGCTCGTTGTGCTAAATCCCTCAACCTGTTTGTCCACCGGAGTCAGCTCGAAACGGGCACGCCTAGCGGCCTGTTCCGTGACTACATCTTCCGTGCTGCCGCTGTCAAACAAGACGACGACTCTCTGGCCACATATGTAGCCAAAGGACTTGAGCAATTCGTTGTACTCATACTCCTGGTCATGGGCGCCCTTCTGCTTATCTTTGAGCTCCCGGCTAATAATTACTCCAACTGAAGCACCGAGGTTTGAAGAACTAGGGTTAGCCGCTGGGGTCTGTGTGGGAGCTGAGCTCACCACGGAAGCTGTGGAGGCGGCAGCGGCCTTTGGAGGCTTCTTCGGACAATCCCGAGAAGTATGTCCTTTTGTACGACAAAAGAAACATCTACCCTCCTTCTTGTACTGAGAAAGCTCCTCGGCACTCAACTTGCCACCTGTCTTGCCTGCCTCCGCTTTCTGGTCTGGAGTAAGCTTTGACGCATTGTTCGAGTTCTTGGAGCCAGAGGCTCCCGGGCTTTGTCCTGGG
Organism: Cibotium barometz; assembly: GCF_041138505.1. Taxonomy (NCBI): domain Eukaryota; kingdom Viridiplantae; phylum Streptophyta; class Polypodiopsida; order Cyatheales; family Cibotiaceae; genus Cibotium; species Cibotium barometz. The sequence goes on along the minus strand of NC_141063.1, from coordinate 21,941,961 downwards.
GAAGACCCCGTCTGCTTCTGGCTTTTGCCCCCCGAGGTGTTCGCCCTGGGAGAAGCCGGCTGGGAAGTCTTGGGCTTGCCACCATTGTGTTTCATTTTTGCACTCTGCACAAGCGAGAGTGCGTCCTCAAAGGTGGCTGGCCTAAACATACGAATCTCCCATTGGATTTGCGTGTCCAGGCCATACAAAAACTGCCCTTTCTTGTCTGTATCAGATAAGCCTAATTGCAGACACAAAGTCAAAATTTTATTGGCAAACTGAAGGACTGGTTGCGCGTTCTAACGCGCTCCCCTGAACTCGTCTTCGAGTCGCTCAAGGTAGTGGCTTAAGGTTGCGGACGAACTCGTCCCACACATAAGCTGCCACACTGAGTCCACCAAGGAATGGCCTCACCTTCCAAGTACCAGCTGGCTAAGATCACTCTGTCAGTATCTGTTTTTCTCACTGCGGCAAAGTAAGCTTCAAATTGATGTAACCATGAATAAAGAGTTGTGGGATCGAGTTTACCATTATACTTACTAAAATTCATTTTCTCGAGAAAATGATTCGAGGGCGCCGCCAGTGTTAATCTGGCGTCCAAAGCTCTGAGGTAATGCTCGTGTTCCATGCGTCGCATGGCGTCGTCTTCTCGTTGTCGGATCTCCAATGCACGCATCTGCAACTCAAGCAAGGAGCTTCGCTGCGGCTGTGACCCCACGAGAGGGTCCCTGTGACGAGGATCTGGTATCTGGGATACGGAAGGAGAGGGAGGAGGAGATGGAAAACGCGACGCTGGAGGGCAGGTACGCTCCTCCAGAGCCAAGATCCGCGCCTTCTGCTCATCCAACTTGGCTGTCTGTTCTGCGAGTGCTCGCATCATCTGCTGGAACATGTCTGTGACAATCAAGCCGAGTGCCCTAGCTGGGCTGCCTGGTGCACTCTGGTCCCATGGTTCTGGTTCTCTCTCGTCGCCGAAGCTCGCCATAGCAAGAAAATGCAATTCCTTTCCGGAATGCAATCTGACCATCCACTATCTGTGTGGGAGACTTCCGGAGGCTAAAAACCAACCGTCCTTCGAGGGATAGGAGTCACCCCGAAAGGGGTAGTCCACCGGCGTCTAAAAACCAACCACACAAGCGAGAAAAAATTCTGGTTTTCTTTGCTGAATCTTTGTCCTTGAAGTAAGCTCTGATACCACTGTAGTATGCGGAAGCTTCGAAGAAGGATCGGTACTTCAAAACTCAGAAATCAGCACTCTTTTCGCGACGGAAATTAACCCACAAACTGAAAGGAGATGTGCAGAAAAATAGAGAGAGAAGGGGGAGATGGAGAGGACACAGTATTGGGTCCCAATTACCCTCTATAGGGCCCCCACCACGGATGGTGTATTTGCTTTGTTAGAATGATGTAAATCTGAAAACAAATACAGAATTCTTGACCTTTTCTTGGCTGGGAAATCCCTGCCCTTGACCTTCAGAAATCCACCCCTTTGCTTAGCAATCTCCTTGGCTTGTCTGGCCCTTGATTGTCTTGAGCTCTGGGTGAATACTGAGATGAATGATGGGATTGTGGACCTCTCCTATTTATACTACCCTTAAGGGGCAGTCGGCCAGTATAAGAGCAGGCGGCCAGCATCATATTCCCACGACTGAGCAAAATCAGCATTAAATGCTCAAATAAATCCCAATAAATGCTGCGTTTTTCCCCTAGCAAGCTGGGGAGGCAGGCGCTTGCTTCTAGAAGGCTGGGCATAGCCTTTGCCCACAATCCATGGGCTGGGCAGCCTGTATGGGCTGCCCCATACTTGCCCTACAGCCCTATGAAGGCTGTAACCTCCTGAAAATAGCCTTATTCTTGCCTGAGGACTGTCCTACAGCCCTTCCATGGCTGGTGGGTCCAGCCTGGGCCGTACTGGCCCACATGGGGATGGTTTCACACCATTCCCATGCCCATACTAAGCTCCGGGGTAGCCCTATGGGCTGGCCCCGTGTCCTAAACATAATCTACTCAGTGATCTGGTATCCGGTACCATACCAGATACACAAAACCACTGACATCATTCTAGAGGGAGACTCACAGCGCGGACTGGCACCGTTTCATGTGCAGGAGGACAGTGCACATGTGACCTTGGACTCATGTGCAAGACAATGCACACCTGACCTCGGACAACTGAGATGGACACCTGGCTGACTCGTCCCGGACTGGGCTCACATGGGACCAGTTCACTATCCCAGGTCCTGCACCTTCTGTACAGAAATGTCTATGTGGCATCCAAGTGCGGGATGCACTTGACAAAGTTTCTCAGAAGGGACTTCGTGTGTACTTTGATGATGAGGTCATTGAAGTGATCGACAAGAAGACTCTCTCGATTGTTGCCAATGGAGTCCATGAAGGGGGTCTCTACAAGATCACCAACTTTTCTTCCCAGATCCTTCGCACTGACTCACATATTCATCAGCTTTTCTCCCCCTTGATGGCTTTGGTTTCTGAGGCAGATACTTCACTGTGGCATTTTCGCTTCGGTCATGTACCCATTGCTCCCTTACAGAAGTTCCATTCTCGGTAGGTTGTCAACGGACTACCTAAGCTCAGGTCTCTTTACACATTTGCTCATCCTGCATGATGGGCAAGCATCATCCAGACACGTTTCCAAAGGAGGCCACTCATCGAGCAACCCGAAGACTGGAGCTTATACATGCAGATCTTGTTGGACCCGTGGAGGTTGAGTCTCTTGGAGGGACTCCATATTTTCTTCTTGTGGATGATTTCACTCGCAAAGTCTGGGTATGTTTTCTGGCTCAAAAGTTAGATGCTTTTGCCAGTTTCAGGCCTTGGATCACAATGGTGGAAAATTAATCTGGCAGTATAGTTTCTTTTCTCAAGACCGATAATGGTGGCGAGTTTACACCGTTTGATAACTTCCTTGCATCAAAGGAGGGCATTCACCGTCAGACCACAATTCCTTACACTCCTGAGCAAAATGGAGTTGTGGAACGGAAGAACCAGACCGTAAAGAGATGGCTCATTCTTTGTTGCATCATGCAGGTGTCACCAATTGGCTGACCATTTGGTCCATCTCCAGTTTTTGCGTCTCGTTCACTTGAGGCCAGGCCGGTGTCTCGTGTGAAGAGGCCAGTATTTTGCTGACATGGACGGGAGCCAGACTGGTGCCACCCGTGTGTTAGCAGGATGGTGTCGTATGGACGGGAGCCAGACCAGTGCCACCCGTGTATGACCTGGACTGTGTTCGACCCATGGGACTGTCACGCCATGGAAGAGCCAGTATTCGTGCCGTGTTTTGCCTATGGGACTGTCACACCATAGGGAAACTCGTGCCTGGAACTGTGTCTTACCTATGGGACTGTCACTCCATAGGAAGACCAGATTTTTATGTTTTTATGTCGTGCCAGTTTTGTGCCGACAGATATTTTGTACTTGTTCCATGAACGGGAGATATGTCCATGTTACTATTTGCACATGCACACATATTTTGCATGTTTGAAACTGTTTTCGCATGACATGTATTTGTGTGTTTGCCTGCTTGACGTGTTACTTACTGAGCGGGGACGCCTGCCAGTGAGTCGTGAAGTCTGCCCTGTATTCTGACGAGTTTTGGTGCATGTGAACAGGTGGTAAGTATGTCGCACTTGTTGTTTTAATGTTTTATATTCTAACCCTTTAATTTATAAGGTTAGGTGTTCACATTTATTTAAAAGTGGGCACCCACTTAGGGGCCAAGGTAGGGAGCCCCACTTTAAGTGAGTGTGGGGGTGGGCATGGGCACCTACCCAAACTCCCCACCCACATGCAAACGTGGGTATCACAAAGTAAAACTTCACTTTAATTTTATTTAACTCCCTCCTTCAAGCGTGAAAAAAAAACCATCGCTTCTATCTGGCGTTGAATTCATCATCCGGAGATCACCTTCGCTGGCGGCTCTTTCGTCTACAGCACCTGGCGGTTGCTTCACCACCCATACAGGCGACTGTTTCTCCCTCTCCTACCAGGCGGATGTTCTGCTGCGCCTAACCCTTGGAGGCGACTCTGAAGCGCTGCAGCTGCTCCCACAGGCGGCTGAATTTCAACAGACTGCGCTATCCTCACCTCCACGTTGAAGTTATCTGCAGACTACCCATCTTCTACCAGCTGTCACCTCCGATAGGTTGAGCTGCTGTACAGGCCAAAGGCGGCTGCCTTTTCCTCTGCAGGCGGCCATAACAAGCAGGTTGTGCAACCTCTCCTTCTCCTCCTCTGCACAGTAGCTACTATCAACAGAAGGATACAATCGGCTGCACCTCCACGCCATCTTCCTTCCTCCACGCTGCAGCCAGGCATCACCTCCCTTGCAAGTGGATGCTTCTTCTCTCACAGCAGGCGGCTGTACCCTTTGTGGTGGTGTTTGTCTTGATGGTTCTACACGAGGCAACTGTTACTTCAACAAGGGTGGCTTCATATTCTACACAAACACCACAAGTATTGGTTTTCTATCAACCATCCACAAGTAAGTGATTTTCAGATTTGAGTAAAGTATTTTATGTTTAAATCTGATAAAGGATTCATCCCACTCGGCCAACACCCGTTCGGTGCCGGGTTGTCCAAGCTATATTGGCGAACCTCGGTCCAAAGGTGCTGAGATCGGGAGAGCCAGGCGTTAGTACGAGAGCGCCTGTTTGTGCGTGGTCTCGGAACACCAGTGAGGCGCTCTCCGCGGAGTCCAGTGAAAGCACAGGACCGTAGAGATTGGACCACACTAGTGGTTGTTCTGCTTCGAGCTTCTACATCGAAATTCGAGCCTATTTGTTTGGTACTGTTTTCATATGTACATGGACATTATCTGGTTCTTGGAACCCATGGAGCATTGTATTTATTAAATACTCCCAATAAATATATCATATATTGAGGGGGGGTCGGCCCGTTCCGGCCCCAGTGCTGGTGTCCATCTTTCCATTTCATTTCATTTAAATTTCAAGTTGTTTTAAGTTGTCCATTTCAAATTTGTGGTTTTAAAGTTGTGCTATTAAGCGTGTGGGTGTCCAACGGAGTCTTTCCCACTTGATGGGATCGGTTTCATTGGTATCAGAGCACGGTTGTTTCCCTCTTCCTAGTGGGGAAACGAACCTGTGTACTGGACATCCCGCTTTTAGCAAACTTAAAACACAATGGACAGCCAAGGCAACCCTTTGGAAGTACCAAATTCGAGGGGTCCATCTAGTGCTTCTCGTGGGTCTGATGCCCTGCGAGGTAGACACAAGCCCCTTGAAAGGGTTATGGATAGTGAATCCAAGGGTCAACTGTCTCCAGGAAAGACAGTTATGCTTGAACAAGAGCCTGATGCTATGAGGGCTGAAATGGAACATATGAGAAAACTTTTGCAGGCTCAAGAGCAAGAATTAAAGTTTTTACATGAAGATCCCCATCTACAAAGTGCTATTGAAGCCAGGAAGGCTGATGCTATGGTTGATGTAACTTTTGAATCAATGGCTCGTGAAGCGGGCAAGAAACCAAGGGAGTTGGCACTTGCCTATCTCCTTCGCAAAGGTGATATCAAAGAGGGGGATGACGGAGAGCTGAAATTCAGAAATCCACCTCGTTTGAAGCATGGAGATCCCGCATCCCAGAGGCTGAAATCTTTTATGCAAAAGGAAGAGGTGACCGTCACCTCTCGACATACATCTTCTCCCCAAGGCACTAAGCCTGACAGATATATGTATGCCAGTGCTCATGGAGGGCATGAAAGTCACATGCATGCAAGACATGTATCTCATGGTGACAGGTCTACTTCCAGAAAAATTTTGCCTTCTGAGTTGTCTCATGGAGAGACAATGCCATATGCAGGTAAGTCACATGCATCTGAGTTTCGAGTTCGTGGAGCACATGCCACCGTGCCCCATGACGCTTCTATGACGGCCCATGGAGCCCATGCAGATAGGGCTGCCCCGTTGGATAAGGGAAAAAGAAAAAGAGAAGACCATGAGCCTCATGCCAGGAAGCTCAAGGAATTCAAAGCAGGTGATAAATCTGTCAAATTTGATGTCTTTCATGGTGAACATGATGCTTCTAAGGTGTTAACATTTTGTCATGTGCATCACAGCAGATGCCATGGACATTTGCAGGGCTAGATCCAGAAGAGGCAAACAGATAAAGACCATGAACCAGTAGAAGATGGACATGGAGCAGGACTTGGAGCAAAGCATGGATCAAAGGGCTGTCGGCTGCAAGAAAAAGGATGCTGGCTGCCAGAAGAGCTGTCGGCTGAAGTCAGCAAAGTGTGGGCAGCAGGCGCATCAAGAACATCTAGTCGGCTGCATTTAATAGATTTTTATGAACTTGCAACTGGCCGACCAGCAGTCGGCCAGTTTCCCACATACTCCAAGGGCTATAAATAGGGCTCCTTGCTCCTTGTTTTATTCATTCAGCCCACTAGGGGTTTGGATCAGTAGGGTCCTAGTCTAGGGCAGAATTTTGGGTGTTTTACCACTTTTTCAAGAAGGCAGCCAAGGGCTGCAAGATATGTACCCTTTTTGTACCATAGTATATACTGAATTTCCAGGACTTCTCACTCTCTCTCTCTACTCTCTCTCTACCTGTGTTTTTGCATCAGATGGTGCGTTTTTGCATCAGAAGGTTTCCAAGAGTGTTCAGGGCTGAAAGAAGACTACCCAGAGCTTCCGCATGTTACATTGGTATCATATGTGCATCACAGCAGATGCCATGGACATTTGCAGGGCTAGATCCAGAAAAGGCAAACAGATAAAGACCATGAACCAGTAGAAGATGGACATGGAGCAGGACTTGGAGCAAAGCATGGATCAAAGGGCTGTCGGCTGCAAGAAAAAGGATGCTGGCTGCCAGAAGAGCTGTCGGCTGAAGTCAGCAAAGTGTGGGCAGCAGGCGCATCAAGAACATCTAGTCGGCTGCATTTAATAGATTTTTATGAACTTGCAACTGGCCGACCAGAAGTCGGCCAGTTTCCCACATACTCCAAGGGCTATAAATAGGGCTCCTTGCTCCTTGTTTTATTCATTCAGCCCACTAGGGGTTTGGATCAGTAGGGTCCTAGTCTAGGGCAGAATTTTGGGTGTTTTACCACTTTTTCAAGAAGGCAGCCAAGGGCTGCAAGATATGTACCCTTTTTGCACCATAGTATATACTGAATTTCCAGGACTTCTCACTCTCTCTCTCTACTCTCTCTCTACCTGCGTTTTTGCATCAGATGGTGCGTTTTTGCATCAGAAGGTTTCCAAGAGTGTTTAGGGCTGAAAGAAGACTACCCAGAGCTTCCGCATGTTACATTGGTATCAGAGCATCAGGCTCAGCAAAGCTAAACACTGATTCAGTCCCATATGATGGTGTACAGGTCCAAGGTACAGGAAAGTACACGGATTCGAAGCCCAAGGCGAGAACACAGATCGGGAAGAACTCCCAGGAGGTTAGTTGGTGGTGTTCCACAGTGCCAGATGGGGATGGCAGTTCCGTGAGCCAGATAGGTTCTCATGTAACGGTCCCAAGGGAGGTTGATCCTCCAAGGGTGATGTGAGAGTGCCAGACTCAGTTCCAGGAATGAAGACCAAGACGGTGTTCAGAGTCAGGGCAGGAATGGATTGTGGACTAGAGGAAGACCAGATGCATAGATCTTCATCAGAGACAGAGTGGTTTGGAGAACAGGCCGGGTTTTCAGAGAAAAAGGTTTGCCAGGGATGGATGATGACAGAGGGACTTCGGGACAGGATTGGGATGATGACAGTCATCCAAGAGCAGGTTGGATTCCCGTCATCAAGTTTAGCAGAGGGGGATGTCATGTGCATCACAGCAGATGCCATGGACATTTGCAGGGCTAGATCCAGAAGAGGCAAACAGATAAAGACCATGAACCAGTAGAAGATGGACATGGAGCAGGACTTGGAGCAAAGCATGGATCAAAGGGCTGTCGGCTGCAAGAAAAAGGATGCTGGCTGCCAGAAGAGCTGTCGGCTGAAGTCAGCAAAGTGTGGGCAGCAGGCGCATCAAGAACATCTAGTCGGCTGCATTTAATAGATTTTTATGAACTTGCAACTGGCCGACCAGCAGTCGGCCAGTTTCCCACATACTCCAAGGGCTATAAATAGGGCTCCTTGCTCCTTGTTTTATTCATTCAGCCCACTAGGGGTTTGGATCAGTAGGGTCCTAGTCTAGGGCAGAATTTTGGGTGTTTTACCACTTTTTCAAGAAGGCAGCCAAGGGCTGCAAGATATGTACCCTTTTTGTACCATAGTATATACTGAATTTCCAGGACTTCTCACTCTCTCTCTCTACTCTCTCTCTACTTGCGTTTTTGCATCAGATGGTGCGTTTTTGCATCAGAAGGTTTCCAAGAGTGTTTAGGGCTGAAAGAAGACTACCCAGAGCTTCCGCATGTTACACATTTGTGGCACAGTTCGACATTGCTTTCAGCGATGAGGATTTCACAGAAAAGTCAAAGGTGCGCCATGCTAGCATGTTTTTGAAAGGGATTGCTGCCCATTGGTGGATCACTGAAAAGATCACCAAGGATCCCATCTCCACTTGGAAGGAATTCAAAGATAGATTTTATGCTCAGTTCTTGCCACCCAATGCGGAGCAAACTCTCACTCAAAAGTGGGATAGGCTGGAACAAAAAGATAATGAGAGTGTGCAACAGTATGTTAACAAATTCTGGAAAGTGTTGCTGGAAGTGACTCCCTTCATGCAAATCACAGAGGATGAAAGAAAGAGGAAGTTTCGTTCTGGACTACAACCAGCATATAGATCGGGTATTGAATTGCACCCAAAACATACGTTGCAACAACTCACAGCTTCTGCTCTTGCTACAGAGCAATTGATACTCAAGATTAAACAGGATCAAGGAGGTTCCAAGGGGAAGGACAAGGCTGTCCCAAATCAGCAAAAGGGTGGACAGCCACCTAAAAAGAACTTCCGGGAGCCTTACAAGGGTGGTAAAGCTGAAAATAACACATCAAAAGAACAGGGCCCAAGGAAGAACAAATTTGGATTAACCCCGGAGCAAAGAGAGCAATATGCCAAGGATGGAAAATGCTTTTCTTGTGGTAGCAAAGACCACATGTTTCGGCAATGCCCAGATCGCAAATCAAAGCACGAGGACAAGCACACCAAAGCTAATGTACATGCAGTTCCTGATGTGCAAGGAAATACAGGTCATGATGCAAAAGAGCGTATGGTTTGCAAGGCTTGGGGGCAAATCAAGGATCAGCCCGCACTCTTTATGTTTGATGACTGTGCAACTGACAATTTCATCTCTATGCAAATGGCAGCTGCATTGGGTATTGAGGTTGAAAACATGGGACCTCAGATTGAAGCCGAAGCTGCATTTATTGGTAAAGAGGTGCAGGTTACCCCTTTGATTGGGAAGTTGTGTATCCATATCCAGGGCTACCTTGATAATGAGCATTTCCTAGTTGCTCCTCTGAATGGATGTGATGTATTGTTGGGCAAGCCGTGGCACCATAGGCTTGAGCCCCGCAAAGACTACAAGTCTAATATGATTTCTTTTATGCATAAAGGCCGCATGCATTTTATTGATGCTGGCAAAGAAGGGGATTCCAAACCACTTGTATCACACATCCAAATTAATAAAGCAATGAAAAAGAGTCTTTCAACGTACTTGGTTTTTGTGCGTGATAGTCTTGTGCCAAATCATCAAAATGTGGATGCTATGTCTAATGATAGGCTGAATTTTCTGAATGCATTCAACGAATGTTTTGCTGACTCGTTGCCAGGTGAATTACCTCCCCAAAGGCCTGAAGATCACCGCATAGATCTTGTGCCAGGAAGTTCTCCACCTAACAAACCCGCATACCGAGTGAGTGCTGCACAACAAGAAGAAATTATGAAGCAGGTAAACGAGCTTTTAGAGAAAGGTTTGGTTCAGCCCAGTTCCTCACCTTACTGCTCTCCTGTGCTTCTTGTTCAAAAGAAGGACGGATCATTCCGTATGTGTGTAGACTATAGAGCTTTGAACAAGCTTACCATCAAGAACAGATTTCCTATTCCACGTATTGATGATATCTTGGATAAGCTTGATGGTTCGGCTTGTTTTAGCAGACTTGATTTAAAGAGTGGTTATCACCAGATACGCGTGGTGCCACAAGATGTCCATAAGACTGCATTCAGGACAGCCTTCGGATTATATGAATTCTTGGTAATGCCTTTTGGTCTCACCAATGCTCCTGCTACTTTTAATCGTATGATGGATAGGATATTCCGACCCCATCGCAAGTTTACAGGAGTCTTCTTTGATGATATCTTGGTTTTCTCCAAGAATGAGCAGGAACACAGAACTCATTTGGTCATAGTGTTCGAAGAGTTGCGGAAGCATAAACTTTTCGTCAATGCCAAGAAAAGTGAGTTTTTCCTTTCAGAGATTCATTATCTGGGACATATAGTATCCAAGGATGGAGTTACAATGGATCCTGCAAAGATAGAGACTATTCGGAATTGGCCCGAATTGCAAAACGTACATCAAGTACGTAGTTTTCTGGGATTATGTTCGTATTACAGGCGTTTCATAAGGCATTTCGCCATGATTGCCACTCCTCTACATGATCTCACGAAGAAGAAAACTACTTTCAAATGGACTTCAAAGGAACAGGATGCTTTCTTGCAGCTCAAGCATGCTATTATATGTGGTCCAGTATTGATTGTTCCTGATTTACACAAGTCATTCGTGGTTGAATGTGATGCTTGTGGTGATTGCATAGGAGCTGTCCTAAATCAAGAAGGGCATGCAGTTGCATACGAGAGCCGTCGTTTGCATGATGCTGAGCTTCATATGGATATCTATGAGAAAGAGCTCTTGGCTGTAATTCACGCCTTAAAGATTTGGAAACACTACCTTCTTGGGGCTGAATTTGTAGTCAAGACAGATCATCAAAGCTTGAGATACTTTCTATCTCAAACCAAGCTTTCAGAGAAGCAGATGAGAATGGCAAATTTTCTTTCCATGTTTCATTTTCAGATTGTGCATACCCCAGGAAAGAAAAATGTGGTGGCCGATGCACTATCTAGGAGGCCTTATATTGCTGCAGTCTCAGTGGCCTCTCATGGAGATCTATCTGCTATGAGAGATTTGTATCATTTGCATGATGATTTTTGCCATATATGGACTGATTTGATGGCTGGTCATTCACATGCCTCTTATGTTATCAATGAGGGCTATCTCATGAAGGATAATTGCCTGTGTGTGGTGAAGGATTTGCGTCCAAAGGTTATGGACGAATGTCACGCTCCACCATATGCAGGTCATAGAGGTATTATGCCTACTACTCGCATGATTCAGAGGTATTTCTTTTGGCCAAGCATGCGTAAAGACATTGAGGCTTATGTGCGTGCATGTATCACTTGCCAAAAGGTGAAATTTGATAGGCAAAAGCCTCCAGGTTTGCTTCAGCCATTGCCTATTCCCTCGCAACCTTGGGACAGTATCACGATGGATTTTATTATGGATTTGCCTCGATCCCAGCATGGGAATGATGCTATTTGGACTATTGTGGACAGGTTTAGCAAGCAAGCTCACTTCTTGCCCGTCAAGAAAACCATTAAAGCTGATCATATGGTAAAGCTTTTTCTTGCTAATATTTTCAAGCATCATGGTATGCCTACATCCATTGTTGGGGATAGAGATCCCAGGACTACAAGCCTATTTTGGAGGGCTTTATTTGATAATATGGGTACTAAGCTTGAGTTTTCATCAGCTTATCATCCCCAAACGGATGGCCAAAGTGAAGCTGCAAACTCAGCCGTGTTGGATTTGTTGAAATGTTATGTGGCAGATCAAAAGAGTACATGGGAGAAGTATCTTCCACTTGTTGAGTTTGCCTACAACAATACGATCCATGCTTCCACAGGAAAGGCTCCGTTTGAGATTATTTATGGCAGAGTGGTCTTGCCACCCATCCTTCGTACAAAGGATGAGATTTTTGCAGCTGATGAATATGTTCGTGACTTGGATGTTGCCTTTGGTCAGGTGCCGACAGCCATTGCAAGATCTCAGGATAAGCATAAAATGGCTGCTGACAAGCATAGAAGGGACATGGAAGTCAAAGAAGGTGATTGGGTATTGCTGAAATTTGAGAAGGCTAGGCTTCGGAAGAGGCCAGGTCGAGAAGGATCATATCCTAAGCTTTCTCCTCGCTATTATGGACCCTTCAAGGTGATTCAGAAGATCAATGAAGTGTCCTACAGGCTTGCTTTACCTAGTCATTGGAAGATTCACAATGCTTTTCATGTGAGTCTATTTCGGAAATATGTGGGGCCAGATCCTGATGAGCCTGTCACAGAAGATCCGCCAGAGATTGAAGAGCTTGAGGAGATCCTCCAGCCAGAACAGATTGTTTTTCACAAGGAGAGAAAGCTACCTGCAGGAAAGCTTTCCAGGAGATACCTTGTGAAGTTTAAGAATTATTTGCCTATTGATGCCAAGTGGGTGAATGAGGATTATTTTGCAGATTATCCGCAATTGTTGCAGGCATATCTTGAGGCTTTTCAGTTGAGGTCAACTCTTTAGAAGCCCGGGGGGATGTCACCAATTGGCCGACCATTTGGTCCATCTCCAGTTTTTGCGTCTCGTTCACTTGAGGCCAGGCCGGTGTCTCGTGTGAAGAGGCCAGTATTTTGCTGACATGGACGGGAGCCAGACTGGTGCCACCCGTGTGTTAGCAGGATGGTGTCGTATGGACGGGAGCCAGACCAGTGCCACCTGTGTATGACCTGGACTGTGTTCGACCCATGGGACTGTCACGCCATGGAAGAGCCAGTATTCGTGCCGTGTTTTGCCTATGGGATTGTCACACCATAGGGAAACTCGTGCCTGGAACTGTGTCTTACCTATGGGACTGTCACTCCATAGGAAGACCAGATTTTTATATTTTTATGTCGTGCCAGTTTTGTGCCAACAGATATTTTGTACTTGTTCCATGAACGGGAGATATGTCCATGTTACTATTTGCACATGCACACATATTTTGCATGTTTGAAACTGTTTTCGCATGACATGTATTTGTGTGTTTGCCTGCTTGACGTGTTACTTACTGAGCGGGGACGCCTGCCAGTGAGTCGTGAAGTCTGCCCTGTATTCTGACGAGTTTTGGTGCATGTGAACAGGTGGTAAGTATGTCGCACTTGTTGTTTTAATGTTTTATATTCTAACCCTTTAATTTATAAGGTTAGGTGTTCACATTTATTTAAAAGTGGGCACCCACTTAGGGGCCAAGGTAGGGAGCCCCACTTTAAGTGAGTGTGGGGGTGGGCATGGGCACCTACCCAAACTCCCCACCCACATGCAAACGTGGGTATCACAAAGTAAAACTTCACTTTAATTTTATTTAACTCCCTCCTTCAAGCGTGAAAAAAAAACCATCGCTTCTATCTGGCGTTGAATTCATCAACCGGCGATCACCTTCGCTGGCGGCTCTTTCGTCTACAGCACCTGGCGGCTGCTTCACCACCCATACAGGCGACTGTTTCTCCCTCTCCTACCAGGCGGATGTTCTGCTGCGCCTAACCCTTGGAGGCGACTCTGAAGCGCTGCAGCTGCTCCCACAGGCGGCTGAATTTCAGCAGACTGCGCTGTCCTCACCTCCACGTTGAAGTTATCTGCAGACTACCCATCTTCTACCAGCTGTCACCTCCGATAGGTTGAGCTGCTGTACAGGCCAGAGGCGGCTGCCTTTTCCTCTGCAGGCGGCCATAACAAGCAGGTTGTGCAACCTCTCCTTCTCCTCCTCTGCACAGTAGCTACTATCAACAGAAGGATACAATCGGCTGCACCTCCACGCCATCTTCCTTCCTCCACGCTGCAGCCAGGCATCACCTCCCTTGCAAGTGGATGCTTCTTCTCTCACAGCAGGCGGCTGTACCCTTTGTGGTGGTGTTTGTCTTGATGGTTCTACACGAGGCAACTGTTACTTCAACAACGGTGGCTTCATATTCTACACAAACACCACAAGTATTGGTTTTCTATCAACCATCTACAAGTAAGTGATTTTCAGATTTGAGTAAAGTATTTTATGTTTAAATCTGATAAAGGATTCATCCCACTCGGCCAACACCCGTTCGGTGCCGGGTTGTCCAAGCTATATTGGCGAACCTCGGTCCAAAGGTGCTGAGATCAGGAGAGCCAGGCGTTAGTACGAGAGCGCCTGTTTGTGCGTGGTCTCGGAACACCAGTGAGGCGCTCTCCGCGGAGTCCAGTGAAAGCACAGGACCGTAGAGATTGGACCACACTAGTGGTTGTTCTGCTTCGAGCTTCTACATCGAAATTCGAGCCTATTTGTTTGGTACTGTTTTCATATGTACATGGACATTATCTGGTTCTTGGAACCCATGGAGCATTGTATTTATTAAATACTCCCAATAAATATATCATATATTGAGGGGGGGTCGGCCCGTTCCGGCCCCAGTGCTGGTGTCCATCTTTCCATTTCATTTCATTTAAATTTCAAGTTGTTTTAAGTTGTCCATTTCAAATTTGTGGTTTTAAAGTTGTGCTATTAAGCGTGTGGGTGTCCAACGGAGTCTTTCCCACTTGACGGGATCGGTTTCAGCAGGTCTCCCTCCTGCTTTCTGGGGTGAGGCTGTGGCTACCTTACTCGCTCTCTAACAAAAGCGGTTGAGGGGATGACTCCGGAGGAGGTTTTTTTAGGACACAAGTTTTCTATTTCTCATCTACATGTTTTCGGTTGTGTTGCTTATGTGCATGTCCCAGATCAAAAGAGGACCACACTCGCACCGAAGTCAAAGATAATGATCCTCACAGGCTACAATCTGAGATCCAAAGGATACCGGTTGTCAAACCGTACACCTCTCTCTTGTCCCATGGATCCCAATGCCAAGTTATCCAAGGAGAATGATACACCCTTGGTGGATTCCACAGAGTACCGGCAGATTGTTGGCTCATTGCTTTACCTAGCCAACACCCATCCAAATATCTCCTATGCTATGAGTGTTCTCAGCCAGTTCCCATCACCGCTCAAAGGTCTCATTGGCAGGCAGCCTTGAGAGCTCTTCGTTATCTTCGAGGTACTTCATATTATGGCATCACCTATTCCAATGGTACTGATTTGGTTGGTTTCACAGATTCTGATTGGGAAGGCTGCATTGATACTCGAAGGTCTACATTTGAATATTGCTTCATGCTTGGTACTGGATTGGTTTCTTGGAAGTCTCAAAAGCAGAGGATTGTTTCTACTTCTTCCACCAAGGCTGACTACCAATCTTATCTTCTCTCCTCCACTGAGGCACTTTGGATTCATCAGATTTTGGAGCATTTGTGCTGTGCCGTGCCGTGCCGACACTTCCCTAGTTACCATCTTCTCGGATTCTCAGAGTGCTATTGCTCTAGCTCAAAATCCTATGATACGGGAACAATCCAAGCATATTGAAGTGCATTATCATTTTGTACGTGAGTGGATCGAGTTGGGACTTCTTCAACTGGCCTACTATTCTACCAAGGACAATGTGGCTGATCTCTTCACCAAACCACTTCCGAGAGCTACTTTGGAGGTGTTACTTCAGTGTGCTGGTCTTGGACTGCCTCGCTGGTGCTGAAGAGGACGTGTTGGAATATATCATCTCTAGAGGGTCTACATACACCTTTTCATGCTTGTACTGGTCATTTTATGAGACCCTGCATTGGCGTATTTGGGAGATATTATTGAGGCATTTTTTACCATTTTTTAGGCATTTTATAGCATTTCATGCTACTGGACAGCCGTTGGCTTGCTGTAGCTGGCCGACCAGTTCTCTGGAGGGATATATAAGGGTGCTCACCCTTCCCCTCACTTTTCATCTCATTCTTGCATAGCTACTACTAGAGGTCATTGGCTGTAGCAACAGTCTCTTATGCTTGTAAGCACCTACGGGCTTCCCTCGTGCTCATTTTCAGCAATAATCAGCTGTTTCCAGCCTTCTACAGTTTGTGCTTTGGGCCCACAACCTGTGATGCTCTTTCTTTCAGATTCTCTACTAATATGACATGCACCCATCTCAGAGACCTAACATTCCCTCCACCATCAAATCACTTCTAGCCAAGGAGGGTATCGTCATTAGCTGATCATGACATATCTCACTCTACACAGGATCATCTGCTGCTTACATGTACATACACTAGTGGTAGATGTTTTCTTTTTTGAGTTTTCCATAGCTCGGTATATCCATGCTACCATTGTATCACTTTTGGTCTCATAGACCCTTGGGGTCTTTTGTAGACATTAATCTCTCTCTCTCTCTCTCTCTCTCTCTCTCTCTCTCTCTCTCTCTCTCTCTCTCTCTCTCTCTATATATATATATATATATAAAACCCAAACCCGCCCTGCCTGCATGTAACTCTAACCAGCTCACATCATACCAAACCCTAACCCTAACCTGCCATGCCTGCTCGTAACTCTAATCTACCCGTATCCCGTTCCTAGTTGGGTTGCTATCCCGCTTGTCCATCTACATGTTGCCCAGCTTAATGATAGCATTGCCGCCTTTACCCACACCTATTCGCCATTATCCACTATGTTGTTAGCATATTAGTACATGGCAACCACCACCACAACCCCCCGTAGACCATAACGAAATAACATCTGCATCCAGTAGCTGGGCTGAGAGAAGAGAAGAAAACTGCCAAAGCAGCAAACCACGGATACGTAGAATGTGCCCATGTATTCCAGACAAGGAATCAAAGATGAACCCATTCCGTGTAGTCCAAATATGCCAAAGTCCTGTCCATCTAAGGAAATGGAATATCACAAGGTGATTGTCCGAAGTAATGACTTGAGGACAAATCCCAAATATCCACTGATGAGCCGAAACGGTAGACCTCTCTACTGCCTCCCAAACGCGAGAGACAAAAGACCAAATCTGACAGGCCACTCGACAACTCATGAACAGATGCATAACTGTTTCAGTGCATGTCGTGCAGAAGAAGCAAGAGGCCAATGTAATTTTACGACGGCTGAGCTAATCTTGAGTAGGTAACCCTCCCACCAACATCCTCCAAATGAAAACCTTACCTTGGTAAGGGAGTTTAGACTGCCAACCACGCATAAGAGTTTTCTGCCACCATGATTTAGACTTGCGCAATCCCCACACCTTATTGGCCTTGGCTGAAACCCAATCTTTCTCTGATACGAGCTTATGATAGACCTGGTTAGCTGAAAGTGATATCAAGTCACCAGATTTACATAGTGCCCAATCAAGCCAAGGCTGATCTGCAGATGGCCGAGGTAATGGAGTAAAAGGCTCAACTGCATGCATGATGTCAACCCATAGTGGCTGAAATGTCGGAGGAACCTTAAAGTGCTGCCGAATACGACGAAATGAATATGGCCTGTCACGACCAGGTATCACAGCATCTCGGATTCTAACCAAGCCTAACCTGACCATGCGGTTGAGTCGTATGCGTGAAGCATCTCTGTCTGGCCAAACAATGACACGCGACTCCACAAATGTTTCGAACTGCAAAGAGTTCAAAAGTAGTCTTTCATGACCATGATCCCACCGAGCCAATAGTAGAACTTCATGCCAAGAAAGGAGAATATGCGATAAAATGTGAGATGAGCGAATAAGGACAGGATGAGCCGCATTCACAATGTCCCACCATGAAGCCTGCATACGTGTCCGTCCATGTGACAATCCCTCCAACTCAATCAAGTCACGAGTCATGAATACCCAAGGCTGCTCCTGCAAACACATATCTTGAAAAAGCGCCCACCTACGCGCCACCATATGCAAGCGGACATCCAGTAAAGCCGCCCCACCCGTTCTTTTGGGCGTCGTAATGTGATTCCAAGCTATCATGTTTGACCCATAATATTTCCTTGCCTCTTCCAAAGCATAAACCGAATGGGAGCAACCAAACGGAGAAGAGATTTGTGCGTCCAAGGTAGCAAAGGCAAAAAATAGGAAATCATGCTAAGCATAATAACCTGAGCTACCTTAACCCTCACGTGCATAGGCCACCCTTGAGCTTTCCAATACACAAATTTATCCGAGATCCGAGCAGAAATCCAAGCAAGAAGTGCTTGGGGGTCCACATCCACACCCACCGGATACCCAAGATGAAGAACAATGTCTCCTGTATGCACCACACGGCCTTGCCACCCTAATGCCTCAAGATCAAATTCCGTGCATACAATGAGGGCTGATTTTGTTGAATTTATTTTCAGCCCAGAAGCCAATGCAAAATTATTCCAAGCTTCCATTGCTCGATCTATATTGGCTTTTTCGGCCCTGAGAAACATAAAAGTGTCATCCGCAAGGGCTTGAGCAACCAATTGCTTGCCATGAGGGAGATGCAAACCAACCACTTCACCATGCGATGCCATAGCATCTAGGCGAGATAACATAGGATGAGTGGCAATGGCAAAGAAAAGAGGGCTAAGAGGACAGCCCTGCCGGAGAGAACGGGTGAGAGAAATACCATCCGAAAGTCCTCCATTGAGCATAATCCGCGTGATAGAGCCAGAGCCAAGTAAATGCACCAAATTAGCCAGTTTGGGACCAAAGCCCATGGCTGTCATTAACTAAGAAAGGAAAGACCAGCTGACATGATCAAAAGCTTTTTCAAGATCCAGCTGCACCATCACAATCTCTTGCTTCTTTGCCTTGGCATAATCCACTCCAATTTGAACATTAAGAATATTATGCAAAATATTCCTGCCATGCACAAATCCATATTGATATGGATGAATAAGAGTAGGAAGCACCTTCTGCAAAGCGATTGGTAAAAATCTTTGTAAAGATTTTATACATAATACCCATAAGTGAGATCGGGCGCCATTGAGCCAAAGAAGTAGGCGAAGGGACTTTGGGCAACAAACGAATATGCCCAACTTCCAATCGGCAGGCATATATCCCTCATCCCAAACCCTTTGACAAATAAGCGTCAAAGGCTCTGCAAGCTGATCAACATATTTTCGGAAAAACTCATTTGTCAAACCATCCCAACCAGGGCTCTTTCCCATGGGAAGTTTGGAGAGAACAGCTTCCACTTCCCCTTGAGTAACAGGAGCATCAAGCTGAACCGCCACATCAGGGTCAACTTGATATCGTACTTCAGCAAACAATGACTCCCTTGCAGCCAGGACAGCCGGCAAGAGATGCTCTCGAGGGGCAAGCAAATCTTCATAAAACCTGATGCAATGCTGAATAACCTCAGAAGGTTGAGTAACAAGGTTACCTTGGGCATCCATCAGCCTAACAATATTCTCACGCATATGTTTTTAATGCAACTTATCATAGAAGCGATGAGATTGACAGTTAGCATCCCGCAAAGCATCAAGACGTGCAAGTAGTTTAAAGCGAACATATTGTGCTTCCTGCACCCTAGATAGCTCCTTTTTCAGCCATTCTATGGCATCCACAACTTCAGCATCCATAGAGTCAGTAAACATGAACGCCTACAAGCCCTTTAAAAGCGACTCAAGAAGAGCCACATGCTGTTTTTGTATAGAGGCATTAGCAAGACCATAATGCCGCGCTAATTCCCAAGTGTTGTTAAGGAACACTGGCCAAGCATGATAATCAGCCATGGACACTCTTGTGCAGAAATGTCGTATCAACTAACGCATATAAACATCAAAAACTTCATGCTCCAAAAAAGTGTGATTTAAGCGCAAAGGCAAGCGTCCCAACAAGCCTTTATATGCATCCACAGGATGATAGACCATTAGAAAACCTAGTCTAAGATCCTATTCTATGACCCAGCCAAGCAAGGATTGAATGGTCAAAACAATGAGCAAACTTTGCCTTTTATAGGATGGAAATACCCTGATGGACTGGCCAACTTACTGGTCATCAAGGTCCAAATCCATGCGATTCATGCGACCGCCGACAGGTTCTTCAAGTCTCTTATATTCTAGCTGACAGCAACACCACATCTTCCATTAGATAAATCCCTACCAAAACAGCAACTCATGCTCCTAAACTCTAGTCTTAATCTGTTTTTATCTGGTTTCTCTTCAAGATTAGCTCTAAGCTTAGCTAGTGCATGTCTTGCACATGACATCCCCCTTTGCTAAACTTGATGACAGGATTCCAACATGTTTCTTGGATGACATCATCATCCCATTCTATATTCCCGGAGTCCCTCTGTCATCCTTCATACTCTGGCAACCTTTTCACTGAAAACCCGGCCTCCAACTCTAATAACGAACTATGCATATGTTCCATCCAGTCCCCATTCCGTGCCTGCCCTATCCCTGAACACTATCTCTGATCTTCTTTCCTGAGAAATGAGTCTGGCACTCTCACTCCACCCCTTGGAGGATCAACCTCCCCTAGAACCGTTGCCTGAAAGCCTTTCCTAGTGTGCCGCTCTGGGAATCTTCTTTCAGCCCTAAACACCATCTGGGAACATGCTGATGCAAAACGCAAGCAAAAGAGAGAGAAGAGAGAGAGAGATAGCTGAGTATTCAGTATATTCATAATGTACAAAAAGGTACATACAGCCATAGGCTGCCTTCTTGAAAAGGTAGAAAACCTAGTCTAAGATCCTATTCTATGACCCAGTCAAGCAAGGGCCGAATGCTCAAAACAATGAGCAAACTTTGCCTTTTATAGGCTGGAAATACCCTGATGTACTGGCTGACTGCTGGTTGGCCAGGTCCAGGTCCAAATCCATGTGAATCATGCAGCCAACAGGTTCTTCAAGTCTCTTATATTCTGGCCGACAGCAACACCACATCTTCCATCAGATAAATCCCTGCCAAAACAGCAACTCATGCTCTTAAACTCTAGTCTTGATCTGTCTTTATCTCGTTGCTCTCCTCAGGATTAGCTCTGAGCTCAGCTAGTGCATGTCTTGCACATGACAATATTACTAGCAAACAGACCTTCTTGGATAAGCAGGCTGCCCTTAAGGGTACACAAGTTTACTGTGATATGCGACTCCTGCAGAAGTATTCTTTCAATGGAATAGAGAAGAGAATGCTTAAAGTGCTTGCTGAAATTTGCAGAAATGATAAAGGAGAGGTAAAGAGATAGAGATAGCACACAATACACCCGATTGGGTCCCAACCCCTCTCAAGGGCCTCTACTTGTTGCCAAGTGTATTTACTTGTGTATTGCAAGATGTAAATGCAGTACAAGATTGATTTACTGCCTGTCCACTAAACAGTGAACAGAGACACCTTGGGGACTGTTTTGGGCTGAATGGAACCTCTGTTTTGGGGCTGATTCGGGGCACCTTTGGGGCTGTGTTTTCTCTCTATATATATTTTTGTTGCAGCTCTCTGGGGCCGGTCTGTATGCTGTATTTTCTTTCTGCTGTAGGCCACCTATGTAATGTGCGCTTTTTGCTCCAGAGATGGCCTTCTTGATGACCTGCGTTTTAGGGTTACAGGCTGGCTGGACAGCCTTCCATGCTCTCCTTCACACAGGTGGGACCAGTACTTTTATACAAGGAGGACAGGGAGTGCCTTGCACTTCAGTAATTATCAACATGGCAGCCCGGCATATCTTGCAAGCATAGCCATTTATATGGTAGTGATGTGTGGACATAGGCTAATAATGGGCTGGGTCACTTTTTCCCTCCTTAGAAGGTTTTTTCCCCGAGCGTGTAAGTGACCTTATCATGTCACTTCACTTATTCTCATCAATCTGCTTTGTGCTTCTCTCCATCTCTGCTTGCTTGTTACATGTGTGTGTGTTGCTCCCTTTGTTTCCACTTTTTTTGCATTTATAGCCCGGGTCCCTGCCTCACCCCTGGGGACGGCAATATCACAATAGGCCTCTATTGTGCCCCCACCCCAATGTTGTCTCCCTTTGAGGCGGCCAGCCATGGAGGAGTTTGCTTTGTACATTCTACCTCCTCGGAGGGTTGTAGTCCACCCAGAAGCAGACGTGTAGAAGGATCCTTTCTTGAAAAGAGAAAAGAAAAGCAAGCTGCCCTCTGGCAGGCAACGTCTGCCACTAGCGGATTATACATCACACAATCACATGTTTCTAGGCGTGCTCACACACTGCCAAAGCATGGAAACCAATATGCAGGGCAGACTTCAGGCAGACAGCAATGCAAGCTGTTTGGACAGGTCAAGCATGTGTATTCCAGTCATTTCCAAGCCGCCCAGGAGGCTAACTAGTAGCGACAGTCACTTTCAAGAACGGCCACACAGTTTCAGCCACTTATGAGTCAAGGACTTGCTTCCATTGCCTAACTTTGAATGACTTACCTCAACTAGTTTGCTCCAGAAGCTCAAAGCATTGTGGGTCCCCGGCCTGCTTCCATTGCTATGCAACACACAATGTGAACTTAAGTTCTTTTCCATGCTCTGAATTCCTTAGAAAAGTCTTGAGCATCTTAACGATCAGTACATAGCATCACTGAAATAGACAATTACTGATAGCTTGAGCTACTACCCGCCGACTTACCGAACAGAAAGTTTTATTTTTGTAAAACAAAATGCTTCTCAAAGCACATCCTAAAGCTTTGGATTCAGCTGTTGGATCATACCTGCACACATGTAGGTGTAGTGATTCATGACACAGTTGGGGATGGCACGTATGAAGATAGACTCATACTGCCTCCAAAAGTTTGATTCGCTGTAGGCAATCCATTTGACAGTCCCCTTAGAATCTTCTGATGCCGTGTTTGCCTTTCTCCATGTGTGGAAAGTGGGAAACTTTCAGGGGTGGCCTTGCTTGAACCACCAAGATACGTGCCTTTTTTATTCGCTTTGATTGCTGAGCTTTCTTTTACCCCTTCTTCGATCACTTGAGTGTAAGAACCTAAGCTTAAAGAATTTACCTTGGCCTCATTGTCATCTATGTCTACCAGCTTATCGCACACCACTGTCTCGAGTTGTGACCCTGTGAGCTCTGCAGCAGCATTTGGTGACATAGCCAGCTTACGCGACACCTTATTGATGCCAGTGCTGTCCCTTCTATTAGGCAAGACCTGTATGCTATTGGCACATGCAGCAAGCAAGATTTTCCCCTTTTTTTTCTTATTGGCAATTCTAGCACCACTCAAATTTGCCTCTTTTACTGTTACTGCACTCTCAATTACACTTAGGTGCACTTTATCCATTCCCATGGCTTTTACAGCCCCGTCTTCATGAATTTGGTTGTTAGAATACACACTCTCACTCTTTGCTGCTGGATTGGATTTGCTGCTGCTATCAACATCATGGGTATAATCCTCTTCAATACATTTAGTCAATGGTGCAATCACATGATTAGCATTTAAAGGCGCAGGGGTATCCTCTATAAGGGGCTTATTATCCCTGGGATCATGAGAGGCAGCACAACATGACACTATGCCATCCAAAACATGGTGTTGGGAAGGTCCTAGCCCTTGAAGCAGATTGAGAGTCTCATTAATCGCACTCATAGACTTTAATTTCACATCCCCCCTTGCACTACTGTTTCTTGAAACCTTCATTTTTTTCTTTTTTGCTTGCTTCTTCTCCATGGGTGAACTGCATCCCCGTGCTCGCTGGTGCTTACCTCGAAAATGGCTTTGAGTTGAAGGTGGAGATGTTACATCCTTCTTCCAGCACTCCAAAGCGGCTAGATTGCGGGAAATTCTTGGTGAGCTGTTCATGGCGCGATGTAATCTGCGGGCCAATTCCTCATCGTCTACAGGGGGAGGCAATGGGGAAGCAACTGTAGAGATTTGAACAACCTGCTTCAGCTCACCATCCTTGCTCTTCTCTTTTTCAGAAGAAGCAAGAGCACTGTCACCTATAAGGGGAGGTGGTAACGAGAGCCTTGTCTTGGGTTGAAGTTCTTGCTTCAGCTCATTCCCTTTCCTCTTCTGTTTCTTAGAAGCATGAACGTGCCTCTGAATGGATTTAAGTTGAGGTTCAAATACCTCCTCACAGGCTGCTATGGCTATGGCTTCAAGGGCAGCCTTGGCAACTGCAGCAGCCTTAGCTGCTGCAGCGGCCTTGTCTGCCGCTATGGCTTTTGCCTCTGCAGCGTTTTTTGCAGCCATGGCTGCTGCGGCTTTAGCAGCATCTACCATCTCTCTGTGAGAAGAAACAGTTTCCTTCTCCCCGTGGGTAACCTTTGAGGCCATAATAGAGGACAAGACAACCTTGTTGCCTCTGGATTTCTTCCGGATTTTACCTGCAGGGCATGATTTGGGATCATCTGGCTGCAACTTCTTGGCAGAGCTATGGCAATCGGCTAACACAGAAAGGCATTTTTGCCGTTTGGATGCTCTCTTGCTTTTACCGGAATCAGAACTTTCTAATGCATTGCTCTCACCTGGAATAATGGTAGACTCAACCAGGAAATTGTCTCCATTGCACTCCACCTTGGCCCCCTCAAGGTCCACCTCCAGCTTAAGCTCCTCCATGAAACCTGCACATGGAGCTCCGATGCAGCTCTCCCAAGCCGCGGCATAGGTAACGGACGACGAAAGCCACCCGTTCTGCTTCAAGCCAGCCAGTAACCTCTTGCGCGGAGGGAGGCAAGCACCATTCCCTGTCTTGCATGCTTGGCCGGGGTCCCATGGACAGAAATCGGGTGGTCTGGAATCATCGGTCATTAGGAGGAAAGCTGTTTCAGCTCAAACAAGGCAAAAGGCAGGCAGACCAACGTCGAAGCTAAGTGATTGTGGACAAAATCAAAGAAAGGGAGGGGATGCACGCAGGAAGGAGAGAAATGCATTCATAGACATGCCTGTAAAAGGCCAAAATTTAGGGTTTCAGAACATTAGGGTTAGAGCTTCAGACATTAGGGTTAGGGACTCAGGAACTAGGGTTAGAATGATCATGCAGCAGCTTGAACAGGATCAGATGGAGACAAGGATGCGGAAGGAAGCCCTGACTGCAGATGTCGAAATAAGGGTTTCGGTAGCGATCACGGTGTAGCATGGCGGACAGGAGGAGAAACTAGGGTTTCAGAAATGTATGTGTGTTGGGTGGGGGAGAAATCCATGGAAATGAAAACAAAAATTAGGGTTACAGAAGGGTAGTAGAGGCAGGAACCTAATGGGCAGGCAGCATGAACAGCTGCTCGTAGCAGGCTTGATAGCGAAGGTGACAAATGACAGGAAATTCATTCACGTGGAAAAGAATGCCATCCTTAATCCATGATTAGTACTTTAATAAACTTTTACTGCTTAATCTCGCTTTTTGACTTTTTGATCCACACTTTGAGGCTCGGCCCAACAAGCCTCGCTTCGGCTTATGCCACGTGGAGCAGTACGCAACCAAAATATCCCAAGGTTTTAAATAGTTATCATAGCCTTAACATTTACATACTTATAAAACACGGTTATCATAGCCTGTAGGGCCTTTATATTTACATACTTATAAAACACGGTCATCATAAATAGAGAACGGTTGACACTCGATAGTTACCTTGCCCTCGCTTTGTAGAGGATACGAGGGGTCCTCACGAAGTACTTTGCTCCCTTCTAGTAGTCGCTGAAATTTAAAAATAAATAGAGAAGCCCCTAGGGACTAGACCAGTGGGGTGAAGGTGTGGACAGGAAAGCAAATCTTGGAGAAGCTGCCCCCAAAAGGATGCACTACTGAAACAATGATGATAGCATGTATGCAACTTGGGTATCATGTATCTTGGAGCCAATCTTCCTTTGTTTGGGAAGAGTATAGGTGGAACATGCTTTGTAATCTGTTGAACTGCAATGTAAATAACCAAGACTACGTTCTGGCCCTGGGCCCCTTTTAACTGGTTTGTAAAGAACTTTCAGTGTTAATATTATAAATATATATCTACTTCCAAAAAAAAAACATGGTTATCATAGCTTGTAGGGCCTTTACATTTATATTTACATACTTATAAAACACAAGCAACTCCCTGGGAGTTTGTAAAGAGCCATAGATAGTGGCCTTATTATGGCCTTTTACCTATGCAAGCGAGTAGATGTGTGCGCACACATAAAAAGGGGGAAAAACACATATGCAACAGTACTTACTACCATCAAAGAAAGCTTTAAGGTTATGTAAGGTTTAGAATCTCTATACATACTTATAAAACATGGTCCCCGTCCATTTCTCCACTCCCCATCCCTCATAGGGAGTCTATAAAGAGCCATAGATGGTGGCCTTCCTATGGCCTTTTACACAAGTGAGTATGTGTGTGCACCAGATATACACATAGCAAAAAGGGGGGGGAGGGGGCGGGCGACACATTTGCGACTGTGTACTTGCTATTATAAGAGAAAGCTTCAAGGCTAGGCAAGATTTAGAATTTTTATAAGGAGAACTTCTCGTCTTGAGCTACAAAGGAATCTAACTTGCTAATAAACATAGCATACTGTTGGTATGTACTCCAAGTTATGTGCTAGAAGGCTTTTTTACATGTGTAGCTTTGCAATTGGGTACTAGTTGCCATCAAGATCAAAAGGAAGAAGTAAAATGCTATGAAACAAGAGAATAAGGAGAAGTTATGTTAGCAAATAAGGAATCGGCATGTTAAACATTAGATACCTTTGATATCATGCTCCACTTGAGTTGTGTGTCACATGCAACTCTAGTGGAGGATGCCACATTAGATACCTTTTGGTATCATGATCCACTTGAGTTGTGTGCCACATGCAACTCGAGTGGAGTATGACCAAAGGTATCTCATGTTTTGCATTCTTTTCATACTCACACAAGAACTACACCTTACTACATGTTCGTGTATTACAAAAATTCTAGAGCTTCCATAGCCTTTAACTTTTCCTTGCTTATCTTTGATTATAGTCATTATCTACTAATAGCATATCATTCTCTAAGGAACTTGTTCTCTACACATTCTTCCCAATTATTGCATGTGAATCACTGCAAGAAGTTTGAATGTTTTCTTTGAAATGCCTCAATGGTGGTTCTTTAGCCTTGCCAAGCCTGCCATCCTTATTTAAAACCTTTGATACATGAAAGTAAAATATGGTGCAAATAAAACATTAATTTACAAAATCGATATCTTCATTATAGTTCATAAAAGAGTACATGGTTATAATTACTCCATAAATAAAGGAGTTAAGCCTACATAACTTCTAAGTGACTCTCTTGAATTTGAAAATGTCCAATATGATCCAAGCAATAACTATTGCAAGTATAAAATAAAGCAAAACCTTGATTAACCATTATGGTGGGGTAAGTTAAGAGTTATGAAGGGACATGGAAGAAGAGGAGAAGCACACATTCTCACAATAAGCTAGAGTGGCACGTATGGTTCTCATGCTGGGAGGCAAGGGGTCTTAAATATTAGCCAAGTCATAATCTATTAACCAAAAAGGAATGGGCTATGCAAAAACATATAAAAGGTTTTGGCATGACACAAAACAATAATATCCCTACTTTATGGTGGTGGCACACTTGAAGAAAATCATACAATGCTCACCATCCCTTATACAAGTGAAAGAAGCCCATTTTTTAAACCAAAAAGTTGAATGAGTGGTTCATGTATAAACTTTGCACCAAACTCATCATGCCTTATACAAGAAAGAAGCCAATTTTTAGACCAAAACCTTGAATGAGTGGTTCATGTACAAACTTGCACCAAACTCATCATGCCTTACACAAGAAAGAAGCTTATTTTTAGACCAAAACCTTGAATTAGTGGTTCATGTACAAACTTTGCACCAAAGTTCAGTTCAAGGAAAATCTCTCTCTCTCTCTCTCTCTCTCTCTCTCTCTCTCTCTCTCTCTCTCTCTCTCTCTCTCTCTCTCTCTCTCTCTCTCTCTCTCCAACTTTGCAGATCCAACCTCGATCTTGGGCACCAACCCAACACACATAGACCATACATAGAAAAGTAACTAGCAACTCATGACCTATCCATAAGGAGAGGAAATAGGTCTAAGTTTAAAAAATAGCTAATCAATACCATTTAGTCATGTATTTAAAGGGAGTTAGGTTAGAGTGAAAAAAAAAGCTTATGCTCAAAAGTAAATGTAATTTATAGCTCCATTAACCTAAGTCGATATATATGTTGGCATCTTGTAGAATATCTAGAGTTGGTTAGGCTTAAAGCCTCTTGAAGTTCTTAAATAATTTGAATTTTTGAGCAATGTAGAGGCATTTTTGTGAGGGAAGCATAGGTTGACATCTTGTAGAATATCTAGGCTTGGTTAGTCTTAAAGCCTCTTGAAGTTCTTAAATAATTTGAATTTTTGAGCAATGTAGAGGCATTTTTGCGAGGGAAGCATAGACTGACATCTTGTAGAATATCTAGGCTTGGTTAGGCTTAAAGCTTCTTGAAGTTCTTGAATAATTTGA
>NC_141063.1:21663785-21903785 GCF_041138505.1 Cibotium barometz | reverse complement strand
ATCTACGTTAATGGAGGCCAATCACATTGATGGGTTACATGTATAAGATATTTATAAAGGTCTTGGCCAACATGTTACAGTGTTTTCTTCTTACTTTGATTCATCCAAGGCAATATGGATTTATTAAAGGTCAGAATATTTTGCATAATATACTGAATGTACAAATTGGAATTGATTATGCAAGGGCTTCGAGACAAGAGGTGGCTATGATTCAATTGGATATTGAAAAGGCTCATGATCACATTAGTTGGTTTTTGCTTTCACAACTTATGCATGCTATGGGATTTGGCCCTTGCACGTCTTCTTTGATTTATACTATTAGCCAACATGTAGTGGGTGGCTAGGTTTATGATTAATGGTGGGGTGATTGAACCCATTCATTTGACGAGATTGGTCCGCAAGTGTTGAGATATCGAGCTCATCTAGTGAGGCGATGGACACTGATGACCCGCCTGGGGGATAGGCCCCACACTTACACCACTGGCATGGTTGGTGAGATCATGGGTGATATGCGGCCAGTGGGATGACATGATGTGTGACAGCCATTCTGGAGACTGGCATAGTTATAGCGCTAGCTCATTTAGTTGGGTTCACACTATAGAGAATCCTAGTATGTATTTGGTTGAGTACCTCTTTCATATTGTATGTATTCTTATCTTTGTATATGGTGTGTTGAGTGTTGTGTGAAGAAGAAGAAGATTTTCAGCCTCTCACCTTGTGTGTTCTCTTTTAGGGTTTTGTGAGTGTGTGTGTGCTTGTGCAAGAGCTCAAGCTCTCTTCTTTCCTGCATCTTTTCATGGTATCAGAGCCTGGTTCATGCTAAGGGCTGAGCTGCAAGCAAGAGAAGCACAGGAAACGGTACAAGGGTAAGAGCTTCATCTACTCTTCCCTATTTGTGTTGGCGACTACACCCTTTGTCGGGAGCTCTACGGGAGGCACCGGCAAATGATCTCTGATTGAGGAGCTTTCTTCGCGGGAGTAAAGCTATAGGGCAACTATATTATCCTATTGGACAGAAAGTTTTCGGGCTGAAAACGCGTTTCGAGCGCGTTAGGACCTCGTTTTTAAGAAAGTAGGCGATTTCGAGCACTGTAGGTAGGTCATCGATTCTATGCAGAACTCTTTTTTAAGAACTGCAGGAAGAAAGATTGGTTGTGCAGACATTGTGTGTGCTGCAAGGAGGTCAACAGTTGCCATTGGGTGTATGTATGCACATTGAGATCACTGGTTGTGACATTTGAGTGTAGTACAGTACTGCTGCAGAAAATACAGCAGTTTATGCAGGACATACCAGAGTACTGTTTCTGGTAAATTTGTGTATCTGGCAAGATGTCAAATGATGGCATAAACCA
Organism: Cibotium barometz; assembly: GCF_041138505.1. Taxonomy (NCBI): domain Eukaryota; kingdom Viridiplantae; phylum Streptophyta; class Polypodiopsida; order Cyatheales; family Cibotiaceae; genus Cibotium; species Cibotium barometz. The sequence continues at coordinate 21,902,433 of NC_141063.1, read as the reverse complement.
GATTGTTGCTGAGAAGCTTGATAAGAACAACTTCCATGCTTGGAGATTCAGATTGACAAATTTCTTGATGGGAAAGGGTTACTGCTGGGACTACATAGAAGGTGAGCATGAAGAGGCACCGGAGATACCGGAGATCAATCCGACTGCTGCAGATGTGAAAGACATCAAGGATTGGAACCAAGGAGCCAGAAAAGTTATGTATTGGCTCTCTATTAGTATACAGGACACCATGATTGGGCACATAGAGGATGCCAAGTCCCCCAAGGAGTTGTGGGACACCTTGGTAAAACTCTATGAAACGAATACCAAGGCACGAAAGATACAATTGAAGAATGCACTTCATACTATGGAGAAAAACAGTATGTATGTGTGACTATGCATTGAAGATCAAGGGCATTGTGGAATCCCTTACATCTATTGGCGTTTCAGTAGATGATGATGATAAGGTGGAAGTCTGTCTACGTGGTCTCGGGCCACAATACAAGGCACTCAAGACGTCTATTCAGACTCGAAAAAACATTCCCAATTTCACAGATTTGGTGTCTATGTTGATTATAGAAGAGAAAAGCTTGGGTGAAGACCAACATTCTTCACAAAACAAAAACAGTTCAGAGTAACAGGCTTTCTACACAAGTTCAGGAAGAGGACAAGGTAGAGGAGGCCATGGACACGGCCAAGGAGGTGGCCGAAAAGGTAATTAGAATTATGGCCAGCAGCAGCAACAACAACAGTCCCAGAATTCACAACAACAACAACAGTCCCAGTAACAGGCTTTCTACACAAGTTCAGGAAGAGGACAAGGTAGAGGAGGCCATGGACGCGGCCAAGGAGGTGGCTGAAAAGGTAATTAGAATTATGGCTAGCAGCAGCAACAACAACAGTCCCAGAATTCACAACAACAACAACAACACGCAGGTGGAAGAGGCCAATTCAGAGGCAGGGGGAGTTAAAGAGGTCATGGAAATTGGCAAAGGTAGTATAACGATACATGTGGATGCTTTTATTGTGGTAAGCCTGGACATGTGCAGGTAGGTAGATTGTTATAAGAAGCAGGCTGACATGCAAAATGGGAAATTGCAGCAAAACAACTATGCATCCTCGAGCAGAAACAATGAGGATAATGAAAGGTTGTTTGTTATGCAGCATGTCGTTAATGCCATGTCTGAAAATGTTAAAGCAGTACATAAAGATGATGTATGGTATGTTGATTCAAGTGCTTCGAACCACATGACAAGTCATGGGGAGTGGTTCAAGGAGATGAAAAACCTTGAAAGACCAGGTTTTGTGGAAAACAGGGGATGACACTGCTCATCCAATTGCCCATGTTGGAGATGTGCCATTGTCTATACAAGATGGCAAAGTGAAGTACCTTGCAGATGTACTTCATGTTCCGAACATAACAAAGAATCTGGTTTTAGTTAGCCAAATGATTGAGTAGGGTTTGCAGGTTCGGTTTAACCCTGATGGTTGTTATGTTGAAGACTTTAAACATAAGTGCAGGTTGGTTGCAAAAGGCAACAGAGTGGGCAAAATGTTTACATTGAATGTAAACATGCTTAAAGTGAGTGCTGCAATGTTTGCAAATGGTTCAGGAATTGTTGCAGACACAAACATTTGGCATAAAAGTATTGGACATGTGAATGTGCAGAGAATGAAGTCTATGCAGACTAAAGGAATCGTGACAAGGCTGCCAAAGTTTAAAGTTGATGGTATGCAGAAAATATGTGAGGCATGCCAAGTTGGAAAGCAAACAAAGCATGTATTTTCACGTGACAGAAATGTGACTAGAAATACACTAGATGTTGTGCATTCAGATGTATGGGGTCCTACAAAGACCATGTCTATGGGAGGCTGCAGGTATTATGTGACATTTATTGATGATGACCACACAAGGAAAGTGTGGGTATACTTCATGAAGGAGAAGAGTGAGGTGTTCACTCATTTTCAGAATTTCAGAGTTATGGTTGAAAAGTAAACAAGGAAACATGTAAAGTGCCTAAGGTCAGATGGAGGGGGAGAGTACTTCTCCAGTGAGTTCTTTGAATTTTTACAGAAGAATGGTATTCAGAGGCAGTTTACATGCAGATACACTTCGCAGCAAAATGGAGTTGCTGAGCGAAAAAACAGGCACATTGCTGCGATTGCGTGAGCATTGATGGGAGAGAAGAATATACCGCATAGCTATTAGACTGAGGCTGTTTTTATAGCAGTTTACATCATGAACAGGACTCCAACTGCAGCCATACATGATATAACTCTAGAGGAGAGGTTTACTGGCAGAAAACCCTGATTCGTCTCATCTAAAAGTCTTTGGATGTATTGCATATGTGCATGTGCTAGATGAGCTGAGAACTAAGCTGGATCCAAAAGCTAAAAAATGTGTGTTTATTGGGCATTCCCTTGAGCAAAAGGGATACAAGTGTTATAACCCTGCTACACATGAGTTGAGGGTACGCAGGGATGTTTTTTTTAATAAGATGAGCAGCTAGTATGCTGTTGAAAAAGAAGCTGTTGGGCTGATGTGAGTGGAAGTGTGGTTGCACAAAATGCAAGTCAGCAATCACAGTATTTGAGACCAGAAGAGTCCTCATCTAGTGGTTCAGTAGACCATGGAGTGGCAGGCTGCGTCATAATACCAGTCCTGCAAATGTGATTAGTACATCACATAAAGGCAAAGAGAAAGTGGTTGAGCCCCTTAGTATGCCTGACATTTCTGCAGGGCATTCTCATGTTGATGGAGAGTCTAGTGGCTCAGAGATGAGCCTTGATGAGAGGATCTTAGGATACCAGCTATGAGAATACCTGGTGTAAAGAAGGCTATGGAAGCCATGAATGCAAAGCTGCGAAGATTTGGGAGAGTGAAGAATCCTGTGTAGAGGTTTACCTATGATGGTTATGTGGCACATCACTATGCATACATGGCAAAAGTTGTACAGGTCATAGAGCCCACATGCATTGATGAGGCTGTTGGAAATGTGTGTTGGGAGAAAGCTATGGATGAGGAGATGGATGCACTATATGGAAATGAGACTTGGGATTTAGTGCAATTGCTTGAAGGCAAGAAAGCTATTGGATGCAAGTGGGTGTACAAAGTAAAACATAACAGTGATGGAAGCATAAGCAGGTACAAGGCTAGATTGGTAGCCAAAGGATATGCGCAGACATATGGCATTGATTATGAGGAAACTTTCAGCCCAGTTGCCAAGATGGCAACAGTGAGAGTTGTGATAGTAGTGGCTGCATCAAAGCAATGGTCTTTACACCAGATGGATGTAAAGACCATCTGATGGATGTAAAGACCATCTGATGGATGTAAAGAATGCATTCTTGCATGGGGATTTGCAAGAAGAGGTGTATATGTTGCAGCCACCTGGTTATGAGGATGTGAGTCACCCCGGTCATGTTTGTAGGTTGAAGAAAGCCTTGTATGGCTTAAAACAAGCACCAAGAGCATGGTCTGACAAGATTTTCATGAACTTCAATCTTTTCTTGGCTTTTGTAGCTACTATGGGAAGTTCGTTAGAAATTTTTTGTATATTGCACATCCTTTAACTAAACTTCTTGAGAAAAGCTAGACACTTTGATTGGACTAGTAGATAGGACCATTCCTTTTCTGAGCTTAAGAAAGCTTTGACTCATGCACCGATTCTTACACTACCAAATTTTCAATGACCATTCTTTGTGGTAGTTATTGATGCAAGTGGAAAAGATTTTGGTGTTATTCTCATGCAAGATGGACATCCCCTTGCCTATGAGAGTTGAGCTTAAACCAATAGAAAAATAATGTTTCCAAAGTCTCAAGGCATGAACGATAGTAGCTAATTCCTTGTCATATATACTAGTAGCCAATATTATTTGATGGTACACATTTTTGAAAACAAGCTTTGTATATATTTGTGCTAGCTTATGCACATTTTGATTTAATTTAGAAGCTTAGACTTATCAATCTTAGACTTTATCATTCAAACTCCTCAATTTATGGACACTCTATTTTGAGCATAAGAGAGTGTCTTGCAAAGAAAAGCACACTTTTTTATTTTTGGAGGCTATAGCCTATTCTTGGAATGAAATTACGTAAATACTCATGTGTGGGGAGATGCCACACACATGAGGGGGGAAGATTGCACCCCATTATTGTGTTGCTTTCATAAGCTAAGTATTTTTGCAAGTCATTTTATTTAATTCTTGAATATGTTGAACTTGTGATTTTTAATGCATTATTTTGGTTGAATAATATATTTCTTACAAGTCTCTATTTACTCTATTTTCTTAGAAGGGGATCCGTGTCACCTTGAGCACTATTATCTCCAAGAATAACACTATCCTTACAATCCTCTTCCACAAAACTTGAAAACTAATCCTTCTCAAAAGTCATATGAGAAGATGCACTAGATTCAGGAAACCACTCAACTAGAGTTGAATAATTTGTTACCATGAGTAACATTTCATCTTCATGCTCTCTTTGATCAACATAGTATGCTCTCTTGAGGGCCCAAGTCATTGTATTTGGTACATACACATATACTATACACAATCAATGAGTCAAGTTTATGCTCTTCTATTTATGAGTGAAATCTAGCTTATTGTGATGATTGTTATTTGATGATCCCCTTACAACAAAAAATATATGCTTAAAAAAAGGAAATCTTTGTCATTCTTTGAAGTAGATCATGTCATGATCAAAAAATCATAATATGTGCTTGAAAAGTAAACTTTTAAAGTAGATCATGCCATGATCAAAACTTTAAGAAGAATTTAAAGCTCTTGATTTTCCTACCTTTTTTTTATATCCATTTCCTACCCAAGGACCACACCCACTTTTTATGACTATTTTTAATATACTCCATCTGTATACCTAGGCTAGTGTTTCTTAAATTGAAATGCTCAATGTGTTATTATTTGGATCCTAAATCATGCATGGTAAGCACTTTACTACCTAAGATACTTACAAACATGTTATTAACATGTTAATATTATCACTCTCCCTTTTTAACTTAATTTTTAAAATTATTTTCTATGGTTTTCAACATTGCATAAGCCAATATGTGCGGAGTTGTACAAATTTTTATAGAATTTTATATCAAGCAGGCATACAAGATAGCCATTGTACGCATTCATTTTAATCTACTTAAATATTCTTTATGGCATTTGATTATTTGCCTTATTTTATTAAAGTTACAAAATCCTTCATCAAAGAAAGAATTATTGTAAAGTATGCACTTGATGAAACACTTTAAAAAAAAGAAGTCCCTCGTACACAAAATTATTGTAAAGTATGCACTTGATGAAATAATTTAAAAAAACCTTGGTACAAAAAATAAAAGTCAAAAAGTAAATTTGATGTAGATACTTTAGCACAATCTATATTTTATACATGTAGATACTTTAGCACAATCTATATTTTATACATGTGTCAACTATGTCCATATAATTCATTAATTATGTAAAAGTTCCATCTTTTGGTTAAAATTCAAAATCTATATTTTATACATATGTCAACCATGTCTAATCAGTACAATTCATTGATTATGTAAAAGTTCCATCTTTTGGTTGAAATACACTACAAAACCTTATACATGAAATGAAAAAAGTATTTAAGCTATTATTGATGAAAGTATACCTTCCTCTATGATGCTGAGCTTCTTATACTTAAACTACGTTATTATTGATGTAGAATGTACTTTTGGAACTTTTACGTTAGTATTTTGATGTGGCTAAAGCACTATACTTTTATGGATAAGAGAACTAGATTAAAAAATATTATATGAGAAATATTATGGGAAATGGTATAGTATCAAAAGTTTTATAGAGTCATGCCTTTTAAAATAAATTTAAAAATTAGTTAAGCAACTAGTTTGTACCCAATTTATTTAATGGAAAAAAACCATGAGGAGCTTGTTTGGATGTTTATTATGCTATTTTTAAAAATAAAAACAATAGACTTACATGAAGACTCAACAATAATTTGAGTCATTTAGATGCCATAATTCAAACCAACACTACCTAATAGCAAAAGGTGTGGGCTTTTTAGCATTAGTAGTAGCTTGCTATTCTGATTATTTAGACATATATATTCTTTCTCTCCCTCCCTCCCTCCCCCCCTCTCTCTCTCTCTCTCTCTCTCTCTCTCTCTCTCACACACACACACACACACACACACACACACACACACACACACACACACACACATTTATTATTTGTTTAACTATTTAGTTGGGGATTAGCAATAAAGTGGGGCAATATTATCCAATTTCAAGGATACACTAGTTACAAAATGATGAATAGATGTCCCACATCATTTTCATGAAATATCCTAAAGCTTATCTTGTACTAATATTTCATTTGCATGAAATATTTCATTTGCATGAAATATCCTAAAACTTATCTTGTACTAATTAGAAATGAGCCACAAGCTAGGATATACATGGTGGGAGTGTTTATATAAATATTTAGAGAAAGTTTAGGAGTTCAAACATAGTGAGTCACCTAGTCTCACAACCTTCTTCTATGAATAAATATTTCAATATTCCCCCTTGAAGATGAGTGTCCATTTTCTTTTATTCTAAGAAAAAATGTGAATTCCTCTTATTTGATCTTATCAAGGGGTTATCTACTATATCTTATTAGTTGGGCAATATATAAGTTTTACCTCATTGGTCTCATGTTTTCACAAGTGAAATGATGTTTTTATCTCTATGTGCTTTGTTTGAGCATGCAATATTATGTATTTATATGATTTGATTGAACTCTGTTTGTTTGTACATAAGGGTGTCACATTGTATAACTCTTGTCTGATGCCCCTTAGATTTCTTCCAAGGAAAATAGCTTCATAGGCAGTGGCAACTCTATAGATTTTTCCTTAGTGGATGACAAGGCCATTATGGTTTACTTATTTCTACTAAAACAAATTATCCCAATCTGAGTGACAAGTAATATCCTAACGTGGATCTTTTGTTAATTGTTTCACTTAGAGAGTCACTATCCATGTAACCATATTATTTTTTTAGAGGCTTCTCTCTCTTTCCCTAGGTTAGTCCATGAACCAGGATACAATGCCATGATTTAAGCTCCTTTGTATGCCAGACTATTTGTTTAGCAATTTCTCTCTCTCCCTAGGTTGCTCCATGAACCAGGATACCGTGCTTACCGACTTACTGTAAGATATACTATGCCTCATAATTTAGTAAGATAAATCAAATTTTCAACAAGTTATCTGTATAGCATTGAGTCAACATTGAATTTGAATCTAGCTTATCAAAGCTCTGATGCCAAATTTCATTAAAGTTGAAATAGGCTTTAACTCTTTCTAAACCTTTTCATAATATCTATGGTAAAACCCAAATAATATTGCATCAAGCCACAAATTTTCATGTCAAAGAATTTTCTCAAGTTAGCCTTGACTTGGTTAATAATATCATCATTATTGCATGTTTATCATAAACATATAGCACAAGTATAATAAGGCATCTTTCTTATCCCATTTGATGTAAAGTTTAAAATATGACATATTTTTCTCAAACTCTTTAGATTTTGTGTATAATCTATGAATCAACATTGTGGAGCTGAGTCTTTTTCACTTTTACCTTTATCCTATTGGCCTTGGACCATAAACCTTTAGGTTCATCCAAGTGCTCATCTAGGTTCACTTCATCTTTGAGATCCCCATACAAGAAGATTATTTCCATGTCAATCTAGCATAGAGGGGTCAATTAAAGTGTGTTTCAAGAGACACAATCATTCTAATTATGTTAAGCTTAGCAACTGGTGTAAAGGTTTTCTTGGGCATAACCTTTTGCAATCAATATATCTTTATGCTTTTTGATACTTCCATCACTTTTTAATTTCACCTTAAAAATTACTACTAATAGTAGATTTACATAAAGGTAAATTGACTAGCTCCTAATGTTGTTAGCTTGAATGCTCAAACAAAGGACATGCTGAACATTGGTGATTTCCTTTGTTTCACCATTTCGTAACACAATAGGGATTCTTCCATTCCCTTTTTTCCATGGACGATATTCTCACCAAGTGACACATTGTCATCCATGTTCTTATCCTCAATCTCATAGAATCATTCCTTTTTAGAAGTGAAATGCCATGATGCACCAAAGTCAATGTGCTAGGCATCACTATCAAGGCTCTCAACTCTCAACTTTGAAGGTAGAAGCAAATAACTACTTATCTACCTAATTTTCTCAAATTTGAAGGTAGAAGCAAATAACTATTTATCTACCAAATTTTCTCCACGAGAATGATTCCTTGGCTTTGGTGTGCCTTTGTTCATGTCGCTTTTCTTTTTTTATGACATTCCAACCCAAGCTTACCATAATAATACTAACTACCTTTTATGTGCATTTGTCAAAATTGGATTTAGTATGAGACCAAATAGGTTTTAACTTTGTGACTTGAATTTTCTATTTTTTTAAATAAAATTCCCCCTTGTTTTGGTTTCCTCATCTAGGATGCCATGTAATTCATCAAAACTAGGCATTTACTCATTTGAGATTCCATGTAATTCATCAAAACTAGAAATTTCCTAGTCTAAGATGCCATGGAATTCATCAAAACTATGAATTTTCTCCCATGTAAAAAGGGATGTCATGAAGTGTTCCCACCTTCTATAAGGAGACTATTCAAGTTGAGGTCAACAACTTGATTGTTAATATTCATTATTTCCCCAAACCTTGATAGTCTAGCAAATCTTTAATGTCAGTAGGCATTGTTTCTCTAAACCTTGATTGTCTAGCAAATCTTTAATGTCAGTAGGCATTGTTTCTCTAAACCTTGATTGTTGATTTAGTAAATCTTTTATGTGAGAGATGATTTGCTATGCTCTCTCTTTATTTCATGATTTCTAGTCAATTAATTTATCTTTTAATAAATAGAATGATCTTTTTACTATTATTTTCATAGGTTAGTTTAAGTTTATCCCAAGCTACTTTGGTTGTTGTTATTGCAATCACTCAAGTTGATAGGACATGTGCGTATTGACTTGTATCCTCAAATTTATCCATGTTGGTTTGGTTTTTTTACTTCTTTCCTATAAAATTTTCTAGCCTTAAGAATGTTCTCCATTTTGAATTTCTTAATAACAAAATTTTGTTTTCGAGTTTTTCACTCTCAGAAAGTGAACTTTCATTGTTACCTATTGGGTGATGGCCAAAATAGTTTGTTTGTTTGACTCTATATGCCTATAAAGTGATGGCGAAACATCATGTTCTTATTGATTTTGAAATTTTTACAATTATTTTCCTTTAAAATGACAAGCACAAGAACTATAACAGGTGGCTCGAGGCGGTCATGGGGGTAAGGGTGATGGTGCATGTAATCTTGTTTTTGAGAAGCAACTTTTGGGTGGCGAGGCCTACTAGCTCTCCTCTCCCCTTGTAGATACATGCATCCAACAATTGTTATTTCCACTTGAAAATGTGTCGTTTCCACCTTTATATTAAAAAATGTTTAGGTGTTGCTTTAAAGTTATGCCTAATCTATCTAAAGAAAAGTCACTTAAAGAAGTGTAGCCTAAGCTATCTAAAGAAAAATCATCGTGTGAGAACTAGCCTTGCCATCGCTCATTTAAGGCCTTCCGAGGATCATGGTATATGACCCTCTTCTCTGAAAATCCATCTCCACGAATGTGAAGCTAAGCCCGAAGGTCTTAATCTTTAAGTCCTGAAAGACAGTTGTGCTTGACCATGACACTTATGTGGGCTTCCCCAATCCTTGGTGACACTAGCACCACCATACAAGATTACGGAGACCATCGTTCCTTTATAAACAATAGGTAACATAGCATTCATTTCATCACTTTCAAATAGTGTCTAAGCTTGTTCATGTGCACTTTTGGCTTACCCTTTGTCTTGGGTATGGAGGGATGGTGATCAATGTGACACGGCTCATCCTCCTCCTCCTCATCAGGTTTAGGTATGTGGACTTAGGTTCCCAATCTCGAGTCGGATAAGTCTCTCCAAAGCTAAGAATTTCATTGTAAAAGAGAACTTATCAAGACTCAGACTTCTAAGGAAATGAATGTTGTGAGGCTTGCTATGTCCCTTGGCCAATATTCATACTCACTTGGTTCATACTCACTCAAAGGTGGTCTTGGATTGCTACCTTATATTGGTTCTATAATTGACTCTAAAATACGATCTAGGATATACTCAGGTGGGTTTAATGGTTTATACTTGACTACTTGCTCATATACATGCTCTAGTTAAGCCAGTACCTTCCTTACAAGATCTTGGGCTCATTTTATTCACTACCTGCCAATAGGGGGTTGGGATATTCTTTGATTTTCTTTGGAAGTTTTGTGTAGTCAACAGGTTTCTTCTCTTTGGGAAGAGCTGGTTTGAGTGGGAGATCGCTTGTTAATGAGGGAGGCAACTTTGCAACTATCATCCAAACCACTTTCAATGGTGGTCACAATGTCGTTGTCTTTCATAACTATTCATGTGTCGCATTTTAACATGCTCTTCGAGGTTTTCTTCTTTTGGACCCCTGGTTCTAGCCCTTTAGTCTTTTTAGAGGCTACTATAACCTTTTAGGCTTGCACCTTGCTAGCTTTAAGGTTGAAGCCTGAGCTTAGCTGCCTTGAACTCTATGGTTGGGCATCCTTAGCTATTGAGGCTTTGGATGTTGTGTCCCTTATCTCTCAGTTTAGGTTGAATGACTTCTACGCCCTTGTCTTGCATATTGTCTACTAGGTTGCAATGATCAAGATGTACTACCTACACCTATAAAGATGGCCATGAAGCTTGTTGCTCTTGAGACTAATCAATGAGTGATAAGTCATCTAGTCTCACACATGGGCTCCATCTCATGTGGAGATACTTGGTTTTAACAATATAGTCTTACATTTTTTCTCCCTCCTGTTGCTTAAGGTTATAGATCTATGCAGTGGGGCTCCATCTCACTTCACTTGGTGAGAATCTCCATAATGAATGTGTGTCTCAAGAGTTGGCCTTTTTAAGTGGGTTTAGAGACCTAAACCATTGGCCTGCTTTGCCTTTAAGGCAAAGTCTGAATGAATAGATCATTAATCCTTCCCATGGTCGCACAAATTTGATCGAGCTTCTCTAGATATTGAATGGGATCTCTAGCTCTATCAAATTTTATCATCCTTGAGATGTGTATTGGCTTGGTTTTGCCCAACTTTGAGTTTCTAGGTGTTATTCCTCCTTCCCCCTAAGATATCCCACAAGCATATCTTCTACATATTCACATGGTGGTGGAACATAAGGGAGAGGGAGAGATTGCAAAAAAACCTTCTAAGTATTACATGCATCTAGAGTCACATATCTAGACACACCGCTCACGTGTCCAGAATCACAGCTTATGTGTCTAGTCTCATGGATCACATCTTTAGGCTCACGTGTGCTTACTGACATCCTTTTTTGAGGGACTAGGGGCACATGTCCCTCCCAAGCCGAGAGTTAGTTTAGCCTGGTTTTTAGAGTTTTGGAGGTTTTTTAGACTTAATTAGGAGCGATTAAGGATCCTAATGGTTAGGCTTGGTTTTTAAAATTTTTAAAGGAGTGATTAAGGGTCCTAATCTTAGTTAATAGTTGTTATGCAAGTGTTTAGGTGTTTTTTATTTGTTTTACATGCTACTAAGCTACTAATTCAAATAATACATTAAAAAAATGAAATACATGAACCAAGATTGTTTTACATGCTACTAAGCTACTAATTCAAATAATACATTAAAAAATGTTTTACATGCTACTAAGCTACTAATTCAAATAATACATTAAAAAAATGAAATACATGAAATGCTACTAAGCTACTAATTCAAATAATACATTAAAAAAATGAAATACATGTATGAACACAAATTAACTATCCCACTCTAATCCACAACTAATGGACCTTAATTGTGATTATGTTTTCAAAGTGGATTCCACTCCTCACAATTGTTAAGCTATTGTTTAGCTTAATGCAACAAAATCAAAGCCTTATGAGCTTCAAAATCATCCAAAAGGCCAATGTAATCCGGGGTTTCCCATTCAAGAATATAAAAATAGAATGCCCTAATGTAGCAAGCTTCAAATCAAAATTAAAAACATCCAAAACCGTATGTTTTTTTGGAGTGTGACCTGCTAAAACAACACTGCCAATAGATTGGAATGGATGGATAAACGGAGCTAAGCCCTAGATTGGTCCATGACGGCAATGCTGAATATGTTCAAGAGCTTACCTTAGCCTTCCCGAATCATATGTCGTTGAGCCTTGCCCTAGAACCACAAGCTAACTCACTAATGTGGATGTGTTGGCTTGTTTGACACATCCTCACTCCGTTGTCACATTTGAATGTTCCTTTGCCAATGAGGTAAATGTAGAGCAATCTCTCTATGCCTAGATGGAGGCAAAGGGAGATTGTCATTTGCAATGGTTCTCTCTCACAAAAGGTGAGGAAACAAGAAGTTGATGGAAGATGGAAATCTACAAGTAAACCTATTCAAGCAACCATACATCTAGCATGCATGAATCAAATAGCATTACAAGCAAGCAAGAGTAGATAAGAGAAGAGAATATCTATATTGCAAGGGAATGATTATGTATTGCCTAGTGTAAAAAATGACTTATATTGGCCTCTATTACTAGTCTTAAGCAAGTATGTACATGGAATGCTTAGACTTTCCCTATTTGACATTAGGCTCAAGGTAAGGCCACTTTATATATTTCAGCATTACCTTTGCAAGTATGTACATGAAGTCCTTAGACTTTCCCTATTTGACATTAGGCTTAAGGTAAGGCCACTTTATATGTTTCCGCATTGTCTTACAAAAAATAAGTGTCCCTTCGATCAGGTAAGATGTAAAAGTGCCTTATGGTAGGAGGTCAACTAGATAAAACCATGTTAACCTACGGAGTGGCTAATACATATCCAATTGCTTCCCAATGTGCCAAAGTAAGAGGCAAATAATATTCATCAATATTCCACCAAAGTGGGATGGAAGGATAATACACAAATTTACCCATATCTTGTAACTCAACCCATTGTTCAAGGGACTAGACACAAACCATAAAGGTGGCAATCAACAATGATGTTAGCCAATTATGAAAATTGTGTAGAAGGTTGTGCACATTGGTAGGAGAGTCAATTAAACTACAAGAAGGTGGCCAAGTTCAAAGAATAAAAACTACAAAACGGTTCTCAACTTGGAAAATCTTTGACATGCAAGCAAAAGAAATCTTAGGTTACTAACAAGGGTAATGCTCATAAATGTGACTAGGCCAATATTGTCTAGTATTAGTTGATGAAAGGTGAATAGACAGACTAATGTCTAGGTGGAATAATTAAAAGGTTATGTGGTCTAAATGACATGGTCGTAGCCTTCTTCTTCTTGCACTTGTATCATGTGATAATTAGCCACAACAAGCTTACCATCAAACATACATTTTGTACTCCCTATTTTTGTAACACATACCCACATGCTTACCAAGAGCATCTTTGATAGTGTAACCATGTTCAGTAAAATGTTAATTTCTTTATAAAAAAATAGGATATCAATTCATATTCTCATCACACAATGTTGAGCAAAACTTGCTATATACTACATTTTTGCATACTTTATTTCTTTTTCTTGTTTAGCCTTCATTAGATTGGGTATATGCCAATCTAACTTGCAGACTTTGATTTATCCAATTTTAATACTCATGTTTTTAGATTAAAAAAGAGAGGCAAACAAAACCTTACAACATGTGAAGTGCCTACTAGAACTAAAGTCAAGCAACCATACATCTCTTAAATCTAAATTAAACACCATGTATGCCTTTTGATGATTCAACACCATGCAAGCATATGCATCACCAAAGGGGTGCAAATCCATATATTCATTGTTTATTATTAGTTTCCTACACTTTATCATTTTATGGAAACTTAACATACTCATTTTTGCACATAACAGAGCCCCTCTCTCTCTCTTACTCACACACACACACACCGTCTCTCCCTCCCTCCCTCCCTCCCTCTCTCTCTCTCTCTCTCTCTCTCTCTCTTCATAATAGAAGATACATTACCAAAATTACTTTACAAATGGCCACATGGCAGCCATGTGATGTACTAGCTTTCCCTCACTAGCTAGTACATCACATGGCCACATGGCAGCCATGTGATGTACTAGCTTTCCCTCACTAATTACTTCAAACCACAGGTGTAGCTCAGAGTCCCCTCATCCAATATATAGCCGTGTCATTCTCCACCAAATAAGCTTACCTCAAGGAAGACACTTTCCACAATAGTAGCCCTTTTATACGACCTATGTGAGCTGTAATACCAACTTTTGCATCAAATATGAAGGCATTCCTAGTTAACCAGATACGCCACAAACGTGTCCACCTAAAGAAATGAAAGAAAACTAAATATTATGGGTATCTGGCCCATTCGAAATCTTGCCAAAAATTCACTCTTTAACCTTTGTGGGCCTATCTATACGAAGTCCATATGCGAGAAAGGAAATCCCACACCTTCTTTGCCACCGGACATGAAACTGGAAACATGCCCGCATCTTGGAAATTGTGTTGTCAAATTGCTACTGTTAACACTTGACACGGTAGATCCAGTTAAGGGATGACAAATTGAGAACTTGCTTGACTGAAATTCCCATGGAGGAATGTTCAGAAAGAAATTTTTTCGGTCTAATGGACCATTATCGTGTTAAAGATATGAATGATATGATCTGAATGAATTGTTATTTAATGATGAGTTCTATATAAGAAGGGATATTTATCCCAGTATTCTGTTGGGTTGACCAGAATATAAGGAACCCCAGAATAAATTGGATCTTAAGAAAAAGAGTTGTCCTCTACTTTGCCAGATGAGGACATCTCGCATTTTTTTTAAGTGGGGTAGAATGTAAGATTCCTCCCCCAGCCTTCGAGGTATACAGGAGTAAGAACCTCCCTTTCTGATCTTATAATTATTCCCTCTCTAAAATAAAAGAAAGATTCTGTTTAAAAAGGAAGACACTTTCCCCAGAATACTTTCTCAGGAGCCCCACCTGTTTTAAGGATTCAGAACGATGAGTTCAGAAGTGAGAACCGGTGTTTTGGATGCCAAGGTTTTGGTCATCAGTTAAAAGAGTGCCCAACTCCTGCCATGTCAAGGGCACAGGAAAGTCAAGAACCCCAAATTCAGAGACCAATCCCTTCATACCAGTCTAATCAGGGTCTGTCTCGCCCAAGCCAGGGCAACCCCAGAAGAACTCCAGCTCATCCATCTGCCTCTGTCTAGAATAACCTCAGAACTCCTTTCCAGAACTGGGGCAACCAAAGAGAAAGAATTCCACCTCAGACTACAGCAGCCAGAACAATCGCAATTTCAGATGTAGTAGAAGAGGAAAAAGGACAGATCTATGCTACAATTGAAAACCAAGGGCCTAATCGACTATTCTCAGTCATCCATACTCCAGCAGAGTATCAGGGTAAACCAAGCAATCGAAGATATACTTCGGTCATGCTGTGGTGGCAGGGAACCCAAGAAGTGGCTAAGCTATCTGCACCTAGTCGAGTTCGCCTACAATGCTTCTTATCTCACAAAAGTATTGGGATGAGCCCTTTTAAAGCTCTGTATGGACAAGATTGCTTAACTCCATCAACTAAGTCCGACCCATTGGTTAGGGTCGAGATGTCCAGACAAATGCTTGACGACCATGGAGCAGCAGATGCAGGCAATTCATAAAGATATAAAAGCTGCCCAGGATCGACAGAAACAGTATGCAGATAAGAAGAGGATAGTCAGAGAATTCAAAGAAGCAGATATGGTCACGGCCCAAAAGAAGTTCTTTATCTCTTGGGAAGTATAAGAAGTTATCCCCCAGATATTGTGGGCCATATCTGATTTCAAAGAAAGTAGGTGACTTAGCCTACGAGCTTCTTCTACCTCCTCATCTCAAAGTTCATAATGTAATTCATGTAAGCCTTCTAAAGAATTATGTGCTAAGCCCAAATCATGGAAAGACAGTAAAACTTCAGTGGTAAGATACACCGTCGGCTTCTAGGTTACGCTAGTTCCTTCTTTTATATAAGTCATAACTCTTACTTGTCGCTCGCAGTAATCTTACTTCCATCGATCTCCTTTCTTTCTTAATCTCTTTTGTAGCAGGACTTGGTTTTATCCATGCTGATTTCTCACCTTCAAGATGCAAGCGAGTCTGTGAAGAAGGATTTTATAGAACTGTATGAGCGCTTACTTTTCCCTCACTTGGGAACTTCTGTAGCTCAGACCAAATGGCGGACCTATCGAGACATAACTAGGGTAACACCGTGGGGTCAGCATCACTTTCGTAACAATGTCCGCTTGGCTATGGTTATTGAAGCTTTGGGTTTGGGTCCCCGATACTACTGCGTGATGAGATCAAGGCATGGTGGGTTTTCTGAGCGGGTTTCTTCCTCCCCAGAAGATATGCCTTTATCCCATTTTTGGCTTGCCTCTTAGAGGTCCTTTTATTAGGTCACCTCATACCAATGAGGTAGGAGCTGCAATAACCGGCCGAATTATTCCCATAGATGAGTTACCTTATACGTGTGCTACTTGTGAGTGCTGCTTTTATGACATATGATGGACGGGCTTATTGAATTGTAAAAAGTTCTTCTATCTTTGCTGTATATGTTCCAAGAGTGTATAAAGTTGAAATCTTTGTTCTTGTCTTGAGTCTTGCTTTCCTTGAGACTTTTCTTGGTGGTTACTCTTAAATTAAATTTTCTCTTAGTCTCATATTCTGGCATCTTATGGGATTACCCCCAGTTTGCGAGATGAGGACATCTCGCGTTTTTCAAGTAGAAGAGAATGTAAGATTCCTCCCCAGCCTCTCAAGATATCCAGCATCTTCCCGTGTAATTAAATCCCTCTTCAAAAATATAAAAGATCTTGTTTCTAACTGTTTTAACCTAGAGAGAGAAAATATTCTAGAGAGAGAATATTTAGATTTTTAATATTTTTGGATAGAAAAATATCTCATCTTATTAAAATAAGTTCCCCTGAAACAAAAATTCAAAAAGATTTTTAGAAGGTGCATTAGAAATTAAGTATAATTTGTTCAAGAGGCATTATCCTAAGGGTGAAGATTTTTTTCGAAAATTTAAATTAAGGTTCCTATGGACCAATAAGATTCATCCAAATGTAAGGAAGAGATAAATGAAGAAATAAAAGAAAAATTTCCCAAAAATGAGTAAATACTCACATAAGATGAAGAGTTGACTAAGGACAAGGCTAATAGTTAAAAAGAGGAGATATTTAGAAGTAATGATGCATTTTTGACACCTCTGCATGGGGATTTTCCCCTCATAAATGAGGCGCCTACTTCTCATTTCTTGAATGAGTCTTAAACTAAAAAATAATGTGATATTTTTATCTCTCCTCTCTCTTGGATCAACCGAATCAAAACCGAATAAAAAAAGGAACCAAACTGGGTCCAAATCTAGTCCAAATTCAACCAAATTAAAATCTAGAAAAATTCTAGAAATCAGTTGGTCTTGGTTAGAGCCTCCCTCTCCTATAAATAGAACATGAGTCCTTTGAAAAAAATAGGAGAATTTTACTATACTAGAATTATGCTGAAATAATGCTAATTTTTACTATTCTCTAAAATTCTCTCCAAATTGAAGAAATTGGAGCTTCCCTCTTTCTTCAATCCCATTGGTGGCTCCATCAACATATTAAACCAATTGATTGGTTGGGGGCCTCTACCGTGAACAAAGAATCAAGCAATTTGTAAGGTAAATGGTGAATTTTGATCTTTTCTATAATTTCTCAATGTTTCTCTCTTCTCAACCCCTCTCAAGCTTGAGAAGCTTAATTGGAATGGTTTTTGAATGCTATTGAAGTTAATTGATGAATGGTAGTAAAGAATTACATAAATTGATGAATGCTATTGAAGTTACATAAATTGATGAATGCTATTGAAGTTAATTGATGAATGATAGTAAAGAATTACATAAATTTCCATTTATGCTTAATTCTAATGGTTTTTATGTAATTTCTCTCTCTCACTCAAGAAATGGTCATACTCATGACCTATTCTCAATCCAAATGAAGCTTTTCATAAAGCTTTTCCTTAATCCAAGATTAATCTATGCTTGAGGCCGAATTAATGGCTTTTTTCTATGCTTTTAGTTTATGTATTTCATGAATATTGATGATTCAATCCATTATGGGTTAATGATCCAATTAGGGATCATTCTAATCATTCCCTTAATGATAAGCTTTATCTTTTAAAATAATTGAGATTTATCAGTCATAGCAGTGGAGCTATGGCAATTTTTTTGTAAAAATTACACATAAAATAATTTCATTCAAAGCATGAAAAGAGGACTTCCTACCATATTCTAAGAATTATCATCCTAGATTAATTGAAAGAATTTTATTGTAATCATGGAGAAATTGATTTTTTATGTTATGCATAATTGATGAATTAAGAAAAAGAGGATTTCTAGTAATTAAAAAGAGTAATTCCCATCGTATGAGTATTCTTAAAGGGTTAATTGTCATTCTAGGCATAGAAAAATATATACTAGAAATACTTTATTTTTATAAAAGTGAGATTTTTATCTCATAAATGATTTCATGCATAAATTAGATGCATAAAAGAAATTCTTTAATATTAAAAGAATGATTTTCATCATAAATGAATTGTATGCATAAACCTATGCATAAAGGATATAATTTTTATATTAAAAGTGTGATTTTCATCATAAATGGATTATATGCATAAATAAGATGCATAAGAGAAATTCTTTTATTCTAAAAGTGTAATTCCTACTAAATTGGATGTATGCATGTAGATGTGGATGTATGGATGTGGATGTGGATGTATAGATGTAGATACGGATGTGGATGTATGAATGAGGATGTGAAAATGGATGTATGCATGTAGATGTGGATGTATGGATGTGAATGTGGATGTGGATGTGGATGTATGGATGTGAATGTGGATGTGGATTGTGGATGTATAGATGTAGATACGGATGTGGATGTATGTATGTGGATGTGGATGTATGAATGAGGATGTGAAAATGGATGTATGTATGTAGATGTGGATATATGGATGTGAATGTGGATGTGGATGTGGATGTATGGATGTGAATGTGGATGTGGATGTGGATGTATAGATGTAGATACAGATGTGGATGTATGTGTGTGGATGTGGATGTATGAATGAGGATGTGAAAATGGATGTATGCATGTAGATGTGGATGTATGGATGTGAATGTGGATGTGGATGTGGATGTATAGATGTAGATACGGATGTGGATGTATGAATGAGGATGTGAAAATGGATGTATGCATGTAGATGTGAATGTATGGATGTGGATGTGGATATGGATGTGTATGTATGAATGCAGATATGGGATTGGATGTATGATGTGGATGTACGAACATGGATGTGTATGTAGAATAATGAATGCAGATATGGGATTGGATGTATGATGTGGATGTACGAACATGGATGTGTATGTAGAATAATGAATGTGAACGTGTATGTGAAATAATATGTCGTCGATATGAGTGAATGGATGAGAATGAGTACACATATGAATGGAATGTGGAATAAGTAATGTGGACTGAGGAGGGATAATGTGGAAAGACGAGAGTTCGATATAGAAACTGTATTTAGTGACCTGTTTGTAAATGACTGTTTTATGTCAAGAATGCTGGGGAAGCATTTTGACCGTCTTGTGGATTAAGGTCATGGAGACCTAACTGATAAAGTTGTAACTGCTGATGGAGAGTCAATGGAGGACGTCTCGCGTAGCAAGGTCGACCGAGGTCTTGACCAGCCTCAGTTCGATTTAAATGGTGAGCTTCTGGTACGGTGGATGAGGGACCAAGGAAGCGGCCTATGAGTGAAGCGCTCGGTGACCTGCGAAGGACCCGAGGGTGC
Source organism: Cibotium barometz (assembly GCF_041138505.1). NCBI lineage: Eukaryota > Viridiplantae > Streptophyta > Polypodiopsida > Cyatheales > Cibotiaceae > Cibotium > Cibotium barometz. The sequence continues at coordinate 21,882,550 of NC_141063.1, read as the reverse complement.
TGACCATACGGTGCTCGGGCTCTGGGTCGTCGAAGATACCCACATGTGCGTCGTGGAAGATATTGGAACAAGGAGTAAGAGTTGTTTTCTGAAACCGGGCATGGATCTGGTTGATTGACCTTGCTGGACCTCAACGGATGAGTCCATGGCTCTCTTATATGGATCTGTTGATTGATCTTGGTGATCTTCAACAAGGATTCCATCTTGATTTTTATATGTGAAAATATTGCCGGGTACTATGAGCTAGGAACTATTGAAAAGGCCCCTGAGTGAACAGGTGGTGAGTGTTCTGGTTGCCAATGATGCCATAAGTACACCGATGAATGAATGATTGGAAATATGGATTCAACCAGAGATTTCGAGGATTGTCATCAGTGACATAATGGTTTCATTAAAGGATTGTTTTAAAGTTAGTTGATGCTGAGAAAAAGGCAATTTCATATTGGGTGTGTAAGTGGTGTGACTAGTTTTATGTTTGCATGAACTTCCGGCTAGGGGGCCTGGGAACTCTTTTCCCTGGTACCCGCGACAAAACCTAACTAAATTCCTAATTGGATCCCATCACTACAGTGGTTGGGTGGTTGGCTAACCCATGGGACTGGATGGGGTTAGGCTGGACTGATGGATCCGTAAATCAAGACTCAATTTCTGTTATTACGATAGATAAAGTAAATCTTGGATAGTAATTGTTCTATGGATAGGAATCAACGGCTGTGCCTCTTGATGGGGAAAAAAGCGTTGATCCCAATGATCCAAGTGCAAGTATCTTCCTTGATCTGACCGAGTATCTTTATAGGTGTAGTCGGATCAGCTTGATCAGTAATGGTCTTGACTACGTAGGAGCCCCACCTGTTTTAAGGATTCAGAATGATGAGTTCAGAAGTGAGAACCGGTGTTTTGGATGCCAAGGTTTTGGTCATCAGTTAAAAGAGTGTCCGACTCCTGCCATGTCAAGGGCACAGGAAAGTCAAGAACCCCAAATTCAGAGACCAATCCCTTCATACCAGTCTAATCAGGGTCCGTCTCGCCCAAGCCAGGGCAACCCCAGAAGAACTCCAGCTCATCCATCTGCCTCTGTCTAGAATAACCTCAGAACTCCTTTCCAACACTGGGGCAACCAAAGAGAAAGAATTCCACCTTAGACTACAGCAGCCAGGACAATCGCAATTTTAGATGTAGTAGAAGAGGAAAAAGGACAGATCTATGCTACAATTGAAAACCAAGGGCCTAACCGACTATTCTCAGTCATCCATACTCCAGCAGAGTATCAGGGGAAACCAAGTAATCGAAGATATACTTCGGTCATGCTGTGGTGGGCAGGGAACCCAAGAAGTGGCTAAGCTATCTGCACCTAGTCGAGTTCGCCTACAATGCTTCTTATCACAGAAGTATTGGGATGAGCCCTTTTAAAGCTCTATATGGACAAGATTGCTTAACTCCATTAACTAAGTCTGACCCATTGATTAGGTCGAGATGTCCAGACAAATGCTTGACGACATGGAGCAGCAGATGCAGGCAATTCATAAAGATATAAAAGCTGATAAGAAGAGGACAGTCAGAGAATTCAAAGAAGCAGATATGGTCTTCATTCGAGTACGGCCCAAAAGAAGTTCTTTATCTCTTGGGAAGTATAAGAAGTTATCTCCCAGATATTGTGGGCCATATCTGATTTCAAAGAAAGTAGGTGACTTAGCCTACGAGCTTCTTCTACCTCCTCATCTCAAAGTTCATAATGTAATTCATGTAAGCCTTCTAAAGAATTATATGCCAAGCCCAAATCATTAAAAGACAGTAAAACTTCAGTGGTAAGATACACCGTCGGCTTCTAGGTTACGCTAGTTCCTTCTTTTATATGAGTCGTAACTCTTACTTGTCACTTGCAGTAATCTTACTTCCATCGATCTCCTTTCTTTCTTAATCTCTTTTATGCCTTGGCAGCAGGACTTGGTTTTATCCATGATGATTTCTCACCTTCAAGACGCAAGCGAGTCTGTGAAGAAGGATTTTATAGAACTGTATGAGCGCTACTTTTCCCTCACTTGGGAACTTCTGTAGCTCAGACCAAATGGTGGACCTATCGAGACATAACTAGGGTAACACCGTGGGGTCAGCATCACTTTCGTAACAATGTCTGCTTGGTTATGGTTATTGAAGCTTTGGGTTTGGGTCCCCGATACTATTGCATAATGAGATCAAGGCATGGTGGGTTTTCTGAGCGGGTCTTCTTACTTGCGTGTTTTCTTCCTCACCAGAAGATATGCCTTTATCCCATTTTTGGCTTGCCTCTTAGAGGTCCTTTTATTAGGTCACCTCATACCAATGAGGTAGGTGCTACAATAATCGGCCGAATTATTCCTATAGATGAGTTACCTTATACGTGTGCTGCTTGTGAGTGCTGCTTTTGTGACCATATGATGGACGGGCTTATTGAATTGTAAATTTTTTTCTATCTTTGCTGTATATGTTCCAAGAGTGTATAAAGTTGAAATCTTTGTTCTTGTCTTGAGTCTTGCTTTCCTTGAGACTTTTCTTGGTGGTTACTCTTAATTAAATTTTCTCTTAGTCTCATATTCTGGCATCTTGTGGGATTACCCCCAGTTTGCGAGATGAGGACATCTCGCATTTTTCAAGTGGGAGAGAATGTAAGATTCCTCCCCAGCCTCTCAAGATGTCCAGCATCTTCCCGTGTAATTAAATCCCTCTTCAGAAATATAAAAGATCTTGTTTCTAACTGTTTTAACTTAGAGAGAGAAAATATTCTAGAGAGAGAATATTCAGATTTTTAATATTTTTGGATAGAAAAATATCTCATCTTATTAAAATAAGTTCCCCTGAAGTAGAAATTCAAAAAGATTTTCAGAAGGTGCATTAGAAATTAAGTATAATCTATTCAAGAGGCATTATCCTAAGGGTGAAGATTTTTTCGAAAATTTAAATTACGGTTCCTATGGACCAATAAGATTCATCCAAATGTAAGGAAGAGATAAATGAAGAAATAAAAGAAAAATTCCCCAAAAATGAGTAAATACTCACATAAGATGAAGAGTTGACTAAGGACAAGGCTAATAGTTAAAAAGGGGAGATATTTAGAAGTAATGATGCATTTTTGACACCTCTGCATGGGGATTTTCCCCTCATGAATGAGGCACCTACTTCTCATGCTTGAATGAGTCTTAAACTCAAAAATAATGTGATATTTTTATCTCTCCTCTCTCTTGGATCAACCGAATAAAAAAAGGAACCAAACTGAGTCCAAATCTAGTCCAAATTCAACCAAACCGAATCAAAAAAGGAACCAAACTGGGTCCAAATCTAGTCCAAATTCAACCAAACTGAAATCTAGAAAATTCTAAAAATTAGTTGGTCTTGGTTAGAGCATCCCTCTCCTATAAATAGAACATGAGTCCTTTGAAAAAAATAGGAGAATTTTACTATACTAGAATTATGCTGAAATAATGCTAATTTTTACTTTTCTCTAAAATTCTCTCCAAATTGAAGAAATTGGAGCTTCCCCCTTTCTTCAATCCCATTGGTGGCTCCATCAACATATTAAACCAATTAATTGGTTGGGGGCCTCTACCGTGAACAGAGAATCAAGCAATTTATAAGGTAAATGGTGAATTTTGATCTTTTCTATAATTTCTCAATGTTTCTCTCTTCTCAACCCCTCTCAAGCTCGAGAAGCTTAATTGGAATGGTTTTTGAATGCTATTGAAGTTAATTGATGAATGGTAGTAAAGAATTACATAAATTGATGAATGCTATTGAAGTTAATTGATGAATGGTAGTAAAGAATTACATAAATTGATGAATGCTATTGAAGTTAATTAATGAATGATAGTAAAGAATTACATAAATTTCCATTTATGCTTAATTCTAATGGTTTTTATGTAATTTCTCTCTCTCACTCAAGAAATGGTCATACTCATGACCTATTATCAATCCAAATGAAGCTTTTCATAAAGCTTTTTCTTAATCCAAGATTAATCTATGCTTGAGGCCAAAATAATGGCTTTTTTCTATGCTTTTAGTTTATGTATTTCATGAATATTGATGATTCAATCCATTATGGGTTAATGATCCAATTAGGGATAATTCTAATCATTCCCTTAATGATAAGCTTTATCTTTTAAAATAATTGAGATTTATCAGTCTTGCCATAGCAGCGGAGCTATGGCAAATTTTTTGTAAAAATTACACATAAAATAATTTCATTCAAAGCATGAAAAGAGGACTTCCTACCATATTCTAGGAATTATCATCCTAGATTAATTGAAAGAATTTTATTGTAATCATGGAGAAATTGATTTTTATGTTATGCATAATTGATGAATTAAGAAAAAGAGGATTTCTAGTAATTAAAAAGAGTAATCCCCATCGTATGAGTATTCTTAAAGGGTTAATTGTCATTCTAGGCATAGAAAAATGTATACTAGAAATACTTTATTATAAAAGTGAGATTTTTATCTCATAAATGATTTTATGCATAAATTAGATGCATAAAAGAAATCTTTAATATTAAAAGAATGATTTGCATCATAAATGAATTGTATGCATAAACCTATGCATAAAGGATTTAATTTTTATATTAAAAGTGTGATTTTCATCATAAATGGATTATATGCATAAATAAGATGCATAAGAGAAATTCTTTTATTCTAAAAGTGTAATTCCTACTAAATTGGATGTATGCATGTAGATGTGTGGATGTGAATGTGGATGTGGATGTGGATGTATGGATGTGAATGTGGATGTGGATGAATAGATGTAGATACGGATATGGATGTATGTATGTGGATGTGGATGTATGAATGAGGATGTGAAAATGGATGTATGCATGTAGATGTGGATGTATGGATGTGAATGTGGATGTGGATGTGGGTGTATAGATTTAGATACGGATGTGGATGTATGTATGTGGATGTGGATGTATGAATGAGGATGTGAAAATGGATGTATGCATGTAGATGTGAATGTATGGATGTGGATGTGGATGTATGGATGTGGATATGGATGTGTATGTATGAATGCGGATATGGGATTGGATGTATGATGTGGATGTACGAACATGGATGTGTATGTAGAATAATGAATATGAACGTGTATGTGAAATAATGTGTCGTCGATATGAGTGAATGGATGAGAATGAGTACACATATGAATGGAATGTGGAATAAGTAATGTGGCCTGAGGAGGGATAATGTGGAAAGACGAGAGTTCGATATAGAAATTGTATTTAGTGAGACCTGTTTGTAAATGACTGTTTTATATCAAGAATGCTGGGGAAGCATTTTGATTGTCTTGTGGATTAAGGTCATGGAGACCTAACTGATAAAGTTACAACTGCTGACGGAGAGTCAATGGAGGACATCTCGCGTAGCAAGGTCGACCGAGGTCTTGACCAGCCTCGGTTCGATTTAAATATGGTGAGCTTCCGGTATGGTGGATGAGGGACCAAGGAAGCGGCCTATGAGTGAAGCGCTAGGTGACCTGCGAAGGATCCTAGAGGGTGCTGACCATACGGTGCTCGGGCTCTGGGTCACAGAAGATACCCACACGTGCGTCATGGAAGATATTGGAACAAGGAGTAAGAGTTGTTTTCTGAAACCGGGCATGGATCTGGTTGATTGACCTTGCTATACGGATGAGTCCATGGCTCTCTTATATGGATCTGTTGATTGATCTTGCTGATCTTCAACAAGGATTCCATCTTGATTTTTATATGTGAAAATATTGCCAGGTACTATGAGCTAGGAACTATTGAAAAGGCCCCTGAGTGAACAGGTGGTGAGCGTTCTGGTTGCCAATGATGCCATAAGTACATCGATGAATGATTGGAAATATGGATTCAACCAGAGATTTCGAGGATTGTCATCAGTGACATAATGGTTTCATTAAAGGATTGTTTTAAAGTTAGTTGATGCTGAGAAAAAGGCAATTTCATATTGGGTGTGTAAGTGGTGTGACTAGTTTTATGTTTGCATGAACTTCCAGCTGGGGGGCCTGGGAACTCTTTTCCCTGGTACCCGGGACAAAACCTAACCAAATTCCTAATTGGATCCCATCACTACAGTGGTTGGGTGGTTGGCTAACCCATGGGACTGGATGGGGTTAGGTTGGACTGATGGATCCCCGTAAATCGAGACTCAATTTCTGTTATTACGATAGATAAAGTAAATCTTGGATAGTAATTGTTCTATGGATAGGAATCAACGGCTGTGCCTCTTGATGGGGAAAAAAGCGTTGATCCCAATGATCCAAGTGCAGTTTCTTCCTTGATCTGACCGAGTATCTTTATAGGTGCAGTCGGATCAGCTTGATCAGTAATGGTCTTGACTACGTTAGAGTAAAGAGTTATCCTGGTGGAATCGCCCGTGCTTTCCGGGTAAAGTAAGTTTTTCCGGGTTCGGCTAAAACCGACGGGCTAGTCTCTTGTCCAGATATCCGTGGACGAGGCCCCGAGTGTGGGACCCTGTCCCACGTAAGAAGTGCTACTTCCACTGCTAGCACCCCGAATCCATTGCGTGGTAGGGACAAGGATCTCACATCTATGAGGGCCTTAGCCATTACACCCATGGCTCTTAAGATACACACATATCTTGAAAATAAAGGCCATCTCCTAGTGACCATATGTAATCTGACATCTAATAAGGCTGCCCCTGCACTCCTCTTCGGAGTAGTGACATGTTCCCAAGAAATCCACGTCTGCCCTAGCTTATTTCTTACCCTTTTCCATGGCATAAATCAAATTGGCTGTTGTATCTGATGCAAAGCTTTGCTCGTCCATGGAAATAAAGGAAAGAAAAAATATATCATGCTAATCATAAAGGATTGTGCCACTTTGAGCCAAACATGCATAAGCCAACCCTGAGATTTCCAATACACAAACTTATAATTTATCCTTATATAAATCCATGCCAATAAAGCCCGTGAATCAACATCAACTCCAATTGGATAACCCAAGTGGCGTGTGATGCATCCCCTTTGTATGACCTGCCCATTCCATCCTAAACCAAGTAAATTGCTCTTGGTATAGCTTATTAGAGCAAATTTCTGCATATTAATGCATAACCCTAAAGCAAGACCAAAGGAACATGAAAGAATCATTTGTCAATGCCTCGCCACAACCATCTGCTCTCCGCTTGGAAGAGTAAGCCCTACAGCTTCATCGTTCTTCGTTAGCTTATCAAGTCAAGATAAGATTGGATGTGTAACAACTGCAAACAAGAGAGGGCTAAGTGGGCATCCTTGCTAAAAAGATGCAGGGGAGAAGAGAGCTTGAGCTCTTGCAAGCACACACACACTCACAAAACCTAAAAGAGAACACACAAGGTGAGAGGCTGAAAATCTTCTTCTTCTTCACACAACACTCTCAACACACCATATACAAAAATAAGAGTACATACAATATGAAAGGTACTCAATCAAATACATACTAGGGTTCTCTATAGTGTGAACCCAACTAAATGAGGTGGTGTTATAACTATGCCAGTCTCTAGAATGGCTGTCACATAGCTTGTCATCCCACACCATGATCTCACCAACCATGCCAGTGGTGTAAGTGTGGGGCCTATCCCCCAGTCAGTGTCCACCGCCTCACTAGATGAGCTCGATATCTCAACACTCTCTCTCGAGCTCAACTCCATCTCATGTACACCAAGCGAATCCCTGAATCTGCAGAGCTTCTCTGTACCCAATGCTTTGGTGAAGATGTCAGCGATCTGATCCTGTGTGCTGACATAAACAAGGTCAATGTCTTCCTGCCAAAACCTTCTCTCTGACAAAATGGTAGCGGACCTCTATATGCTTCGTGCAAGCATGAAAAATTGGGTTCTTGGCCAACTGTATACTGCTAATGTTGTCACAGAAAATGACAACTTGTCTATCCACTAATAGACCCAAATTTGCAAGTAGCTTTCTTAACAAGCTACCTCACATGCTGCCATAGCAGCATCTCTATACTCGGCCTCTGTACTGGATAGAGCAACCGTAGGCTGCTTCTTGTTGCTCCAAGTCACAGCAACACTCCCCAAAGAAAACATGAAGCCACTAGTAGATCTTCTATCTGAGATACTACCAGCCCAATCAGCATCTGTGTACCCATGTACATAGATGCTACCAGCCCAATCAGCATCTATGTACCCATGTACACATATCTCTGTCCCAGTTTCATAAAATAGTCCACAATGCAAAGTAGACCTCACATACCTCAGTATGCGTCTCAATGCATCCAAATGCGGCTTCCAAGGAACCTGTATAAACTGACTCAACGACCCAACAACATAGCTCAAATATGGCCTGGTGATCGTCCTGTAGATCAAGCTTCCTACTATGCACCTATACATAGTAGGATCCTCCCCTGCACTCAACCTGCCATCTGATCCAATGGCACTGAGATAGGCTTACAGCCTATCATACCATACTTGGACATGTCCAAGCCATACTGTCTCTGCAGTAATCCAATACCATGTGGTGACCTATTCACCTCAATGCCCAAGAAATATCTGAGCTTCCCCAGATCCTTCATCTCAAACTTCTGTCTAAGCAAGTTTTTTACATCAAAGATCTCTGCATCATGGTCCCCTGTAATGATCAGGTCCTTTACATAGATGACAACAAGCACAACCCCTCTATCACTGTGTCTCACATACAGCGAGAAATTTGCATTGGCTACATGAAAGCCAATAGTGACAAGATATTCCTTGAATTTCCTCTTGAAAGAAATTGCTCTTATCAGGATTGACATAGAGCTGATTCTCTCGAAGAAGTGATTTTTTTTCAAAATGATGTTTGTGCTCTTGACGATTCTTATTGAAAACTAAGATATCATCAAAAAACAAAACAAAATTTTGATGTTTCAAGAATATTATATCATTCCGTTGAAAGTATGGGGCATTAGTCAAACCAAATTGCATAACTAAAAACTCATAACAATCAGTTTGGGTTCTAAAAGTAGTCTTGAAAATGTCTCCTTCATCCATATGCACATCCATTCACATCCATTCGCATCCATTTACATCCCATCACATCCATTTACATCCATTCAGACCCACATTACATCACATCACATCCATTTACATCCATTCATACCCACATTACATCACATCACATCCATTTACATCCATTCAGATCCACATCACATCCATTCACATCCATTCAGATCCACATTACATCACATCCATTCAGATCCACATTACATCACATCACATCCATTCACATCAGGTTGAAAGTACAGTTACTCTACTCTTGATATTGATAGAACTTTTTCTAAGTTTCTGCCAATTGCTTGGCTTAGTTAAAGGTAACTTTTTCTCGATTTCGATAAATCTAAGTATCAGAGTGTTGTTGAAGGTTCAAAAAGGAAAAATGAATTTTTATCAGAGATTTATAGTAAAAACTCAAGAAGAGCATTTACGTATTGTGTTTTCATTCCTTAAGCTTTATTAATGAAGACTTTTAATCGACATCCCTTGTTTAAATCTAAATTTCCATTAAATCTAAATTTTCATTCACTTTTTGGATCCTTGATTCTCTCAGGGATTCCAGATTCCTTTTCCGGGAAAACTAGGAATAAATCGGCCATACATTCATTCAACTAAGCGTGTTTCTTTTTCTGGGAAGTCCTTTTCCCATTCAGGAAGTACTCAAAGATTCTACCTTCCAAGAATCTGGACGTATACTTCAATTTTCCAAAGGTTAAATGTATTTAAAATTCCTTTTTTGATTTAAGATTTATCAAAATTTTCTTGATGAATATTTTCACATTCTCTCACAAATTTCTCAAAATAAGATATACTCAATATTATTCTTTTTGAATAAAAGATTCATGAGATTTACAAAATCAATTATACCCATATTTCTTCTTTCAGTATAAACACTAATTTAAATGAATAATTTCTATAATTCTTGTAAATTGAATGATTCTAGAAAAAATGTGCATAACCTTCTTTATTTTTTTGACAATTGAATAATGCTCAAAACTTCTCTTTTTGCATAAAATTTATTTCGTATAATTTTATTGCCATAAAATGATAATACTCAGAATTCCACTTTTGATAAATAAATAAAAATACTCATATTTTGAAATATGCCAAAAATTCCTCTTTTAACATTTAAATGTTTGAATCTAGAATATCATGGGAATTTCTCTTTTAAATAATTATATCAAAAATTTATCTTTTCTCTAATTAAATAAATATGCATAAATACTATAAAAGTATTTTCCATAAAATGATAAAAATCATTCTTTTTGCATAAAAATATCTATATCTAGAGTATAATAGGAATTTCTCTTTTTGCATTATTAAAAATTAAGCATAAAAATAAGATTTATCTCTTTTCTGGAAAATTTTACCAGAGTTTTGCTGTAATTTTTGAAAATGTTCAACTTTCTAATTTAAAATGAAGAAAATATGATAGAAACTCCTCTTTAGACTAAAATTAATTTATGCATTCATAGCATAATTATAATCATAATTGTAAGCATAATTATGATTAATTCTCTTAATTAAACTAAAATAACCATTCCTCATTTTTGAAAATATAAGCATAACCCTCTTTCAATTTAGGATGAGTTAATATGATTTTTCTATATCATAAACAATTTAAAAGAATTAATCATCCTTTTTTTCTAGATTTAGAAATCATAAAAATAACTAATCTCTTTCTCTAGCTTGTCAAGCCTAGAGTTTGGGTCAAGATAAAGAGATTATTATTAAGAATCATCCTCATACCAAGGATCTAGTCATAAGAATGACTAATCTTTCCAAAAGAGAGATTTTCTTAAAAAGAAATATTATATTTAAGCATAAAAATTAACATTAATCTAAATAGACATTATGAATCTTTGGAAAGCTTGATTTGAAGAAAAAACCATTTCTTAGAAATCTTCTCAATCATTGAGAGAATTGAAAAAAAACCATTAAAATAGGTTTACCTTTGATTTGGGCTTGTTTCTTTGGCTAGAAGTGAATCCCCCAAGCAAGTCCTTGGCCACCAAGAGGGGGAGAGTAGTCTCAAAGAGAGGATGGAGGAGAGAGAAGCTCCAAAGCTCTTAAGAGAAGAGGCAAATTAGAGAGATAATAGAAATATGCTAATTTAGAGATAATACTAGCATGGTATTGCTCCAATATGAAAATACAAAGGAATGAGGGTCTATTTATCGGTGAGGGAGGCCACTAACCAAGTCCAATTGGGTTCTAGAGCCTTCCAGATTCAGTTTGACCCAATTCGGACAAGATTTGGATCAGTTTGGTCCCCCTTTTTGATCCAGTTTGCACTAAGAGAGAGGAGAGATCAAATCTCTTTATTTTTTTTAATTAAAAAAGCCAAGTAATGATGAGGAAAAAGGCACCTACCTCAAATGGGTTTCCCTCCTTACTTAGGTGTCAAAAATCCATCATTTTATCAAAATATCTCATTTATTTACTAATATATCTTAATTTGTAAAACTAATAAACCCTGTACTTAGTCAACTCTTCATCTTATGTGAGCATGGTCAAAAATTGACCAAACTGATCTGGAAAATTCTAGAATCAGTTTTCTTGGTTAGAGGTTCACTTTTTCTAGAAGCCTCCCCCTTTGTAAAAGCTTAATGGTGTTTATGCACTCTTACTCTACTCCTGTCCTGAGCCATCTACATTGAATTTCTTAATAATTCAATTGTTTTTGGCCTAATCCTCTCTAAAGTGAATTGGTGGCCACTCTTGCTTCAAACAAGAGTAGAACCCTCAATCCCTCAAGCCAAAGGAGAGCTTACAAGCTCCATGTAAGCCAATTTTCTTACTTATTTACAAATTTTAAATCTATGGTTTTCTTGATTTTTATGTTTTACAGTTGGTTGAATTAAATTCAAATGCTATGCCTTTGAGGAAAAGGCCACCCCCTTCTCTTCTTTACATTCCAGTCTTTCTTAATCCTAGAAAGATTAACTAAGGGATTAATTAAACTCTTCTTATTGTTTACTCTCTTGAATTTAGAAAATTGTGTAGATTAGAGTTCTATGAATCTAATTTGGGTTAGTTTAAATTAAATAAAGAATGATAAAAATGAGAAATGGTCATCCATACAAAGGAGGTTATGACAAAATTTTCTACAATTTTGTGGAAAAGAAAGTTGTTTTTATGTTATTCCAAAAGAGTAATTCCCACCATTTTTGCATCTAAAAGAAATATTCTAATTACTCCATGTACATATTCACCTATGAATATGCATGGATATCATTGACATTAATTATTAAAATTGATTTCTATGCATAGAAAGATGCATAATGAAAATTTTTTATTATAAAAGTGTTATTCTCATTAAATTTGATTTTTATGCATAGAAAGATGCATAAAGGAATTTTTTTTATTACAAAAGTGTTATTCTTATTAAAATTGATTTTTATGCATAGAAAGATGCATAAAGGATTTTTTTAAATTATAAAAGTGTTATTCTTATTAAATTTGATTTTTATGCATAGAAAGATGCATAAAGAAAATTTTTTATTATGAAAGTGTTATTCTTATTAAATTTGATGTTTATGCATAGAAAGATGCATAAAGGATTTTTTTATTATAAAAGTGTTATTCTTATTAAATTTGATTTTTATGCATAGAAAGATGCATAAAGGATATTTTTTATATTATAAAAGTGTTATTCTTAATAAATTTAAATTTTTATGCATAGAAAGATGCATAAAGAAAAAATTTTATTATAAAAGTGTTATTCTTATTAAATTTGATTTTTATGCATAGAAAGATGCATAAAGGATATTTTTTTATTATAAAAGTGTTATTCTTAATAAATTTAAATTTTTATGCATAGAAAGATGCATAAAGGAATTTTTTTTAAAATAAAAGTGTTATTCTTATTAAATTTGATTTTTATGCATAAATAGATGCATAAAGAAATTCTTTTTATTTTAAAAGTATTATTCTTATTAAATTTGATTTTATACATAAATAGATGCATAAAAGGATTTTCTTTTTATATAAAAGTGTTATTCCCATTGAAGTTGATTTTTATGCATAAATAAATGCATAAAGAATTTTTATATCAAAATTAGAATTCTCTTAAATTCTATGTTTAAATCCTATGAGTATTTGATAAATGAATAATTAAATACTCTAAGAGAGAAATTTCTATCATTTTATATTCACACAGATTGTAAAAAGAAAATTCAAAAAATATATCAAGATCGAAATATTCAGATAAATGATTATTTTATTCCTCATTGGAATTCGTAACTAATTTAGAAATTAGTTAAGTGAATATTCAAAGAAAGAAGTTCAGTAAAATAGTAACTGAATTATCAAACCTTTTTGAGAAAGATAGTTCAGGAAAAATCTTATTAGACTCAAATCCTGAATCAGACTATGACCAAGACCAAACTCTTTCGCCAGTTTTTTCGTCAGTTCGCCAATTTTTTCGAGGAAAGAAGGTGTGAGCAGTTTAGAAAAATACACTCAAAACTCCTGCTAAATCTGAAACTAAGTTTGAGATCCTTCAAATTGATATGTGGATCAAGTTTATAGAATTCGAGGAATTTTGGTATGAAATCCAAAATTTCGTTCAAGAAGTTTTGGGGATACTGATTCAAGAAATACTTATTGTATTCAAAAGAAAATCAAACTGAAAACTTGCATAGAAACCCTGTTTTCTTAAAGGGCTGTCTTATGCGAGGGAGCATTTGGTATATGTTTTTCTAAGGGAAGTTCGGTTGCAACAGCTGGCGGGAGTGTTCAAAGGACGGCTCACGCGGCAAAGCCTGCTAAGGTCTTGACCAGCCTCAGTTTGGTTGAAAAATGGTGTGCTTCCGATACGATAGGTGAGGGGCGACGAAGCGGTCCCTAAGTGAAGTGCTAGGACACCTAAGGAGGATCCTGGAGGGTTCCGACTAGGCGATGCACGGGCTCGCGGTGCCTAGGACACCCATGTGTATGTCATGGAAGATATGTATGATGGACGAAATGATTATTGTAATCTGTTAACTGGATCTCATTCGCTGACCAGTGGGTCTCAACGGAGAGTCCAGAGTGATATTGTTTTTTGAGAAACAAGGGACTGGATGAAAATTTTGAGTTATGATATCTGTAACCAATAACTATTTGTTAATGGATTATTTTATATGTTAAAGTTTGAAAGATGAGTGTGTGCGTATCTGTATTCGAAAGCAAACGTTAAGAAAGACATTCAATTATGGGTGGGTGAGTAATTGTCTGGTTCTACCGATTCCAGTGGTTGGTGGTGGCTAACCCATGGGCCGGATGGGCTAGAATCAGTGGAGTTTTAATAATTCAATTGAAATAATAGGAATACGCTTAGAATTCGAGTAGCTAAATAAAACCCTGAAGAATTTCTCAAATGAGTAGATCAACGGTTGTGCTTGATTTTGGTTAAGAAAAAAGCGTTGATTTCCTCAGATGATTAGATCAACAGCTGTGCTTGATTTTGGTTAGGAAAAAGCGTCGATTTCTTCAAATTAAGTCAGTGTGATAGTTTTCCTTCTATCTGGTTTAATCAAGTGAAGGATAGTTTAATCTCTTGAACCCATTAGAAAATTTGTTAAGAAAATCAAAAAGGTGGAATCGTCCCCATTTTTCGGGCAAGGGAAATTTTCCCGGTTTCGGTTTCGGAATGACCACCAGATTAGTCTCGTGTCCGGACATTTGAGGGTGAGGCCCCGAGTGGAAAACCCTGCCCTATGCAAGAGGAAGCTACTTCCGCTACTGCTGCTAGCAACTAGGAATGCGGTGCACGGAGGGGGCAGAGGGGTCTCACAGTTGGTATCAGAGCGCTGTTGTAAACTTACAAAACAGCATCAGAAATTGCCTAAAATTTTAAAGTAAAAATGGGAAATGATGTTTTCACTTGTTAAGATTATGTTTGAAATGAACATAAATTGAAAACTCATAAATTGAACTGGATTTTTAGATGGATACCCCAAATCTGTCTAGCATTCCTAGACTCTCCCAGAGTCAGGATATGATCGCCTTTGCCTTTGAAAATCTCATCAACTCTGCTACAACCTGAGAAAGCAGAGTGACACTCGCTCGTCACTTTGAGGATCTATACTTTCCTGATCCAGTAGAGTGACATCAGCATATGTGGTTCTTTGGAGGGCGAAGTGTTCGCATCAATACTAATCATCGATAGAGACTCAGATAGAATATCTCGCTAGCCATGATCTTGATAAGGCTAGGAGTTGTTCATTAGGTACAACTCTATAATCATTCACCCCGAAATTTTAGCATTTCTTGCCGTATTTTTAGACTTCTTAGCCACTTTATTCCTAGGAGAAGAATTACAGCACCATTATCAGTGATGAATCGTGTATATGATAGCATGTCTCCATCGCAGTATTGCCTTTTACGTGATTGAGGTGGTGACTTTTGGAGCCGAGACGCTCTATGTATATATCAAAAACTTTTGATAATAAATGATGTTTTGCATAAGATTCCAAATTGTTTTCGTGGTTGTGAAAATTGGTTAATAAAATTATCAGAGTGAATCTTGTTTTCAAGAATATTTGAGGGATGAACGAGCCATTGGACACTTTAGTGAAAAATGCCAAACCAGTCTCAATGGTGGTAGAAGTTGTCAGAATGGCAAAGAACTTTGCTAAAGCATTTGTTGTTAAGGTCCCGCCGAAGCCTCCTCATTGTGGCTTTGTTCAACTTGTCTTCTTTCAACCAGAATTTAGGAATCACCATCTTTCAATCAGAATCCAAATCAACTCATCAATTCTCAACCAGAATTCGAAAACCATAGCAACCAGCATTCAAATTCATCATTTGGATAGCATTTTTGCTTATAATTTCAAGGTCTTAAATTTACTCATATATATTGTCAGTAAAGAGCTGCAGTTATACCCACGGTATATACGGGTAGTCATGGTCCTTGGAATTATAAGGTAAATACCATCATATCTAGGCCTCAAGCAAGTCAGGGATTCCATACAATTGTAGTACTTCCATCTGGAGACCCAATTACCAATTTATGAATCTTTATTTTGAATATCAATTTGTATGAATTTCATCACACAATTACAATCTTTTACTGGTACTTCATAAAATTTTGATATTTCTTGCTTCTTGGTTGATCCACTATAGTCAATTTGCCTTTGATACTAGCTGAAAGATCCTTGCCCCCTCCGCACAACAAATTTGGGGGTGCTAGCAGCGGAAGTAGCACTTCTTGCGCAAGGGAGAGCCTCTCACTCGTCGAGGCCTTGCCCACGGATATTCGAACAAGAGACTAATCCCTTAGTTCTTCCAAAACCAAACTCGAAAAAACTTCCCTCGTCCAAAAAGCACGAGCAATTCCTCCAAGATATTTTTATTCTAATGTAGTCAAGAGTCTTAACTAACCAAACTGATCCGACTGAGCCAGTAAGTCACATGGTCAGATGAAGGAAAAGACTTGCACTTGGATCATTGAGACCAACACTATTTTCCTCAACGAGAGGCACAGCCATTGATTCTTTTCCATAGAACAAAGACTATCCGAGATTGAATTCATCTATTATACCATAATAGAATTGAGTCTCATTTTAGGGATCCATCAGTCCACCAGCCTAACCCCATCCAGTCCCATGGTTACCACTGTAGTGATAGGATCCATTTAGGAATTTGGTTATGTTTTGTCCCGGGTACCAGGGAAAAGAGTTCCCAGGCTCCCTAGCTGGCGCTTCAAGCAAAGTTCAAGATAGTCACACCACTTACACACCCAATATGAAATTGCCTTTTTCATAGATTCAGCTGTCTTTAAAAAAATCTTTTAATGAAACCATAGTACCACTGATCATAATCCTCCAAAATATCTGGTTGAATTCTAATTTCCAATCATTCCTTCATCGGTGTACCTATGGCATCATTGGCAACTAGAACGCTCACCACCTGTCTACTCAGGGGCCTTTTCAATAGTTCTTACCTCATAGTACCCAAAAATATATTCACTTATAAAAATCCAGATAGACTCGCCGTTGAAGATCGCAAGATCAACCAACAGATCCATATAAAACAGCCATGGACTCATCTGTTGAGAACCAGCAAGGCCAATCAACCAGATCCATGCCCGAGTTCAGAAAACAACTCTAACACCTTGTTCCATTTTCTTCCTCGATGCACGCGTGGGTATCTTTGACGACCCAGAGCCCGAGCACCGTACGGTCAGCACCCTCTAGGATCCTTTGCACAGGTCACCTAGCGCTTCACTCATAGGCCGCTTCGTTGATCCCTCATCCACCATACCGGAAGCCCATCATTTAAATCAAATTGAGGTTGGTTAAGACCTCGGCTGATGTAAGGTTCCCCCCCTTCCAAAAATAGGGAAAACAGTTAAGATAGTCCACTAAGTCTTATCTTGGAGAAAATTTCCTACTCATGTAGAGATTCAAGGATACGATTCATAGGTAAGACCCAGTTCTATCCCGCAGAGGGGAAGCGTGGTCTTCTAAAAATCAAATCACCCATAGGGTAATTGATCATAATTTGGACAACTACTAGTCTTGACTCCTAGAGACAACGCTTTTTTTCTCATCCATGCAAGGCACAACCCCACTGGCCTAGTCTTCTAGAATAGAGTTACCCGAGAACCTATTTATCTAGCGTAGGACTTTCACTTAATATGTTGGAAAGCTACCCGACTAATCGGCTCCACCCATCCATAGGATGGTGCCGTTGGGGCATTCCATCCTCCCACTTTCCACCCTACTCACGTGTCAATTTTTTTTCTAATTAATCCTACCACACTGTTTGACATAAATAAACATGTTCCTTAATTAAGGCACTTTTCACAAAGTTTGTTAAAACAGCCTTTTAATACAATAATCCTAAGACAAGATTTATAAAAAAAGTTTATACATGAATCAATTTCATACAAGCCAAACCGGCTCTCTTATTCTTTTCCTTTATACCGCCGATGATCTAGAATTCGGCCTTCTAGCCTCTACATGCTGGGCAAAACCCTACGGGACCATACACCTCATCGTCGGCACTGGCGAGGACTCAAGCCGGCCTGTCGCCCTCTCAGGCTCCATCGCTCGATCCTCCCACCCCTCAGAGGGATGTCTGCGCACTAGGGTGGGCTAATTCATTGCACTAGCTTGAGCCCTCAGAACTAGGCAGCATCACAATCACTCGTCGCCTCAATCGGCGAACCTCATTCTCCCAATGGTATGAGGGATACCATGGGCCAACTCCGGGCCTTACTAACGTCTCTGCCGTCCGGCTATACAAGCACAAGAACGGGGCAGCGTCAAGGCAGGGAGAGTTGTACCTGTACCTTAATTTAACCAAGATAACAATCCATTTACTCACTAAACCATAGGACTAGAATCCATGTTATCTTCTTAAGAAAACAATCCTTTTCACAAAGATTTTTGCATTTTAACTTGAGATTGCGATAAGACATTCTTTATTTAAGGCATATGCTATTGTTTAAAAGAATACAAACTTTAACTAGTAAATCAATCAAATAGATCACTATTAATAATTAATAGAGAAGCTGGGGCCATACCTCAACCCCTAAGAATGATATGTAATTGAAAAACAAAATATGTATATACCTTATAGAAATTTATCGTTGATCGTTGCCTTTCCTCGTTAACAAGAGCTTTAGAACTTGACATATGAGAATAGAATCTTCTAATACCTTCTCTTATGATTGAAATCATCAAATCATCCCGAAGCTTTATCTCTTGTTACTCGTACTGTGACTCTTCTCTCTTTCTAAGGTCTATGGCAAAATAGCCTTCTCTTACATGACTACGGCATACTATTCTTTCTCTGAAAGAAAAGCTATGGAGTTTTGGTCTCTTCCTCTGAAAGACCATAGCAATCTAAGATTATTTTCTAAGATATTAGATAAGAATGAAGGGATATATACATCTCAAGCTCTAGGATTACCTTAAGGCTACTTGTTGCCTTCTTACAGGTTTCCCTGTGTAGAGACCCTGATAGAATCAGCAAATTATTTTGGCTATAACTCTCTGATAAAAACTCAGAATATAGTCATATAACCAGCCAAAAGAACCGGAAGGCATTTGGTCTACAAGCTACCGTGGGTAGAATAAGCAAAAACGTTTGTATATAGCCACAAATGCGCTATCTTTAGAAACGCGTTGTTTTTCCATATTTTTAGTATGCATGGACTCTAAATATGTAAAAGTACTCTGAATACGACCTGCTATTACCTAAATTCGAATTTCTATTTTTGGAGATACTTATCTCTTAATAGAACTATTCCTATCTTCTTATTTCTTTTAGGATTTTTGGAGCTAATATTTTTATTCTAACAGTTTCCTAATGTTTCTAGCCTTATTGTCTCACTCTTCTCTAAGTGCACTCTCTTTCCTTCATGAAATCTATATTAAAAGAGACAAATACATACGTGGCTTGGGAGGGACCTTACAATCTCCCCCACTTAAAAGATTCGAGATGTCCTTATCTCGCGAGCTGGGGTAGTATCTAAGAAAATCCTCCTGTCTCTTTCAAAGTGGTGTCCCCACTAGGAAAAAATCTTCTTTTATCGAAACATTGTTCTTAAGAGTCCTTTATTTCATGTGCTTGGCTTATTTTGTTGTCTCCAAAAGGTCTTTATTCTAAAATTAATTGGCCTTATTATCCTAAGTTCATGCATCTATATACCTCTCATGTTATGAACCTTCGAATTCCTTATTCTATACCCCCATGTAATATGGTACTTAACAAATTGTCATGGAGAAATGTAAGGGAAATACTTGTTGAATTCGGTTATCCTTAACCCTGCTATCCCTATTTCTTGACCTAATTTTTGCTCTAGCTCATGATTCTTTATAGCCAAGGGTGGGCTTGACGTTCCTCTTGAATTAGGGGACCTCTTCTTGATTAACATGGGAGGACTCATGTCCCTCTCGACACTTTCTATATATAAAAAAACTTTATCAAAGTCTCTGGTTATAATTATGGCTTCTAAAATAGAGGATGGTTTTGCATTCTTGATGATGAGGTTATTTAAAGGTAGATTAAGCCTTCAAATGAATCGATGGAGAAGAGTTACCTCATTTGTCTCTAGAGCAAATCGGAGAAGTTTAACAAAAGTTTGGTGGTATTCTTTTAGGGTCTTCCTTTCTTGGGTTAGCTCCAAAAATTCATTC
Source organism: Cibotium barometz (assembly GCF_041138505.1). NCBI lineage: Eukaryota > Viridiplantae > Streptophyta > Polypodiopsida > Cyatheales > Cibotiaceae > Cibotium > Cibotium barometz. The sequence goes on along the minus strand of NC_141063.1, from coordinate 21,862,431 downwards.
ATTTTATCCTCTCGAAATCCTGGAGGACAAAACCTTTCACGAAGGTGTAATTTCATGGCATCCCATAACTGATTTTGGTTCTAGTGCTTAGATTGACAACAATGCTTCCACTAATTTGGCATTTCTTACGATTTTTAGACGCGAGCAAGGGTGAGCTTGCTTCTTTCATTATATCCATTAAAAGTTCAAAACTATCAAATACTTATCATAGCACCACATTTGAAGGCTTGTTAGGATAAATACATGTGAGATCTTCAATTTTTTTTTAGAATTACACATCTGGTGCCTTGGGATTGACACATCCAAAGATTATCGGGATTAACACATCTGAGATGATTAGTTTTCTGAAAATTACATATCTAGTATCTTGGGATCAACACATCTAATACATCTGCCGAAGTTAGACCCATGTTTGTCTGAGATGGGTTCAAGGTCTTGGATGATCATCCTAGTGTAAAGCATCCAATGGATGGCATTCACACGTCAACTATTCAAACCTTAATGGAGTTATAATCTTAATAATTTATAATATGCAAGTTAATGACATATATGACATATATCCTGAAAATTTCTCTAAACAAGTTTCAGTCTATCCTTCTAGTCATTTAGTTTCCACATACACATTCACATTCGTACATCCACATTTACATCCACATCCACATTTACATCCATACATCCATTTCAACATCCATATTCATAATTCCACGTCCACATTCATACATCCACATTCACATCTACATCCATACATTCACATCTACATCCACATTCACATCTACATCCATACATCCTTTTTCACATCCACGTTCATACATCCACATCCACATCCATACGTCCATTTCCACATCCATATCTATATTCATACATCCATATCCATATCCACATCCATATCCACATCCATACATCCACATCTACATCCATTTCCATATCTATACATCCATATCCACATCCATACATCCACATCTACATCCATTTCCACATCTATACATCCATTTCCACATCCACATCCACATCCATACAACCACATCCACATCCATACATCCAGATCTACATCTATACATCCACATCTACATCCATACATCCACATCCACATCCACATTCATACATCCTCATCCACATCCACATCCATACATCCATTTCCACATCCATATTCATATATCCACATCCTCATCCACATCCACATCTACATCCATACATCCATTTTCACATTCACATTCATACATCCACATTCACATTCATACATCCACATCCACATCCACATCCACATCCACATCCACATCCACATCCACATCCATTTCCACATCCATATTCATACATCCACATCCACATTCATACATCCACATTCACATATACATCCATACATCCTTTTTCACATCCACGTTCATACATCCACATCCACATTCACATCCAAATCCATACATCCATTTTCACATCCACATCTATATCTACATCCATACATCCACATCTACATGCATACATCCACATCTACATGCATACATCCACATCCACATTCATACATCCTCATCCACATCCACATCCATACATCCACATTCACATCTACATCCATACATCCATTTCCACATCCACATTCATACATCCACATCCATACATCTACATCCATTCTTCGTTCATTTTTATCTATCTGATTCATTTCACATCCTCATATCTATTTATAGAATACAAGAGAATTCTAATTTTTGATATAAGATTTCTTAACGCATCTATTACTGCATGAATTCCATTTTAAGAGGAGAATAACACTTTCGAAATAAAAATCAATCTTTTATGCATCTTCTTTTGCATAAATTCATTTTAAATGAGAATGTCACTTTTTGAATTAAAATTCAATCTTTTATGCATCTTCTCATGCATAAAATCAAAATTGATGAAAATAACTCTTTTGAACTAAAAATAGATTTCTTTATGCATCTTTTTATGCATAAAATCAAAATTGATGAGAATAACACTTTTGGGTTAAAATAAATTCTTTATGTATCTTTCCATGCATAAATCCAATTTAGTAGGAATTACACTTTTAGAATAAAAAAATTTCTCTTATGCATCTAATTTATGCATAAAATCATTTATGACGAAAATCACACTTTTAATATAAAAAATATCTTTTATGCATATGTTTATGCATACAAATCATTTATGACGAAAATCACACTTTTAATATAAAAAATATCTTTTATGCATATGTTTATGCATACAAATAATTTATGATGAAAATCACTCTTTTAATATAAAAGAATTTCTTTTATGCATAAAATCATTTATGATAAAAATCACACTTTTAATATAAAAAATATCTTTTATGCATATGTTTATGCATACAAATCATTTATGATGAAAATCACTCTTTTAATATAAAAGAATTTCTTTTATGCATCTAATTTATGCATAAAATCATTTATGATGAAAATCACACTTTTAATATAAAAAAATATCTTTTATGCATATGTTTATGCATACAAATCATTTATGATGAAAATCACTCTTTTAATATAAAAGAATTTCTTTTATGCATCTAATTTATGCATAAAATCATTTATGATGAAAATCTCACTTTTAGTATAAAAAAATATCTTTTCTGCATAAGTTTATGCATACAATCATTTATGATGAAAATTACTCTTTTAATATAAAAGAATTTCTTTTATGCATCCATTTGTGCATAAAAATCATTTATGATGAAAATCACTCTTTTGAATTAAAATAAAATCCTTTATGCATCTTTCTATGCATAAAATAAAAATTGATGAAAATAACACTTTTTGGATTAATTTAAATTCTTTATGCATCTATCCATGCATAAATCCAATTTAGTAGGAATTACACTTTTAGAATAAAAAAGTAAAACTTATTTTTATAAAATTTTAAAAAATTTCACCATATCCTCCTTTGTAGGGCTGACCATTTTTTAATTTTTAACTTACTAAAATCACTAGAATTTCACCAAGAGTATTTAATTCATTTTAATGTAAACAATTTCTACTAATTTAAGAGAAACATTATGAAAAACTTGATTTTATCCATTAATCATTCATCTAGGATAAAGAATGGTTGGATTTACTAAAGAGAGAGGGGAATGCCTTTTTTTCAATGAGACATAACATCATTTTCATTTTAGAGAAGACAAAAATCATAAAAACCATTAAAATTAAGCATAAATGGGAATTTATGTATTTCCTTTCTACCATTCATCAATTAACTTCAATAGCATGAGAGATAAAAATATCACATTATTTTTGAGTTTAAAACTCATTCAAGCATGTGAAGTAGGCGCCTCCTTGAAGGGACTCCCTTCCTTACATATGTGTCAAAATGGAATCATTATACCCAAAATATCTCATTTTTTAAATATCACTCATAGTTTTTTACTAATAAACCTTGTACATAGTCAACTCTTCATCTTATGTGAGCATTTACTCATTTTTGGGTATTTTCTTTTACAAATTAGATTTATCTCCTCCCCACACATGGATTGATCTTATTGGCCCATAGGAACCTTAATTTAAAATTTCGAAAAAATCTTGACTCTCAGGATAATGCCTCTTGAATAGATTATACTTGATTTTTAATGCACCTTCTGGAAATCTTTTTGAACTTCTGTTTCACGGGAACTTATATTAATAAGATGAGAAATTTTTCTATCCAAAAATATTCAAAATTTGAATAGTCTCTCTCTAGAACATTTTCTCTCTCTAGGTCAAAACAAGCAGAAACAAGATCTTTTATATTTCTGAAGAGGGGATTGATTACAGGGGAAGATACTAGACATCCTGAGAGGCTGGGGAGGAATCTTACAAATAGCTTCTGTATAGCATGAAGGTTCCACATGCTTCACCAAAGAGGTCATATATGCGTAATGCATAGCAAAATCACGATGTGTCAACCTGTCAACTGGATACCTGACCCTTTGGGATCTCTGCAATGCATGCAGATCACTCTGAACACCTGTCGCTCTAGCATGTGGAGGCACATATCTATCCTGCCTTGCACCAGGTGTGCATAAAACTGGTATGCCAAGTTCCTCATCCAAACGTTCTGAACTTGACGACTCATAACCTGTAATGCCAATTCCTTCAACCTTCTTTTTCCCTTTATCCATAGCACTACTCCCAGTTCTCACACTCTCATGTCTCAAGCATCCTGACCATGGACGTATAGTGCTACTCTCAGACTCTGCTGGCCTAGACATAGAAATAGAACTTGCCTGTGGCAAGTTCACATGCACATCAGCATCAAGGGAATCAATGACACCCTCATCCTTTGTTTTGTACCAACTAGCAAGTTCATCAAACACCACATCTTGTGAGATAACCACTTGCCTAGTTTGTGGATTGTAACATTTATATGCCTTGCGATCGTGTGCATATCCAACAAACACACACTTTTCTGCCTTAGGATCCAACTTCCTCCTTCTCTCGTTAAGCACATGTGCATAAGCTATGCAACCAAACACTTTGAAGTGTCCAATGTCTGTCCTAAAACCTGTAAGCCGCATCTCTGGTGTACTTCCATGTATGGCTACTGTGGATGTCTTATTAAGTACATACACTGCTGTGGCACACGCTTCTGCCCAATAATAGTCTGGCATGCTCTTTTCATTGAGCATCGCCCTGGCCACATCACAAATGACTATTCTTTCTCTCAGCAACACCATTTTGCTGAGGTGTGTACCTGTAAGTTAATTGCCTTTTTATGCCATGCTTTCTCAAGAAATTCTCAAAAGCATGAGAGGTGTATTCACCACCTCCATCTGTCCTGAAACATTTTATCCAAGAGCCATATTGCTTCTCTGCAAAAGCTTTAAAGTCCATAAACTTTCCCAACACTTCACTTTTCTCTGTGAGAAAGTAAATCCAAGTCATTCTGCTGAAATCATCAATGAATGTCACATAATAAAAGCTGCCTTTAATGGATGGGTTTTGTGCAGGACCCCATACATCGCTATGAACTATCTCAAGTGGCCTATTACTCATGTTGCGTTCTTTAGGAAACGGCAACCTTGTCTGCTTTCCAAACTGACAGGCATCACAAACATGCATAATCCCATCATACTTGAATCTAGGCAGCCCACTAACAATGCCTCTGCCCTACATGTTCTTTAACCTTTGTATGTTCACATGTCCAATCCTTTTATGCCACATGTCAATGTCCTGTACCACATTTCGGCTTTTAGAGAACATGGCTGATTTCAACTCAGGAATCCTAGCATCCAACTTAAATAACCTGCCTTCTTTCTTGCCTTTGGCAAATGACTCTACTTCCATTTTTGAAATCCTCAACAAAGTAACCATGCTTGTTGTTGAAACGAACCTGTAAACCGTGTTCCACCATTTGACCAACTGAGGCCAAACTTTTTGTAATAGAAGGCACATACAAGACATCTGTCATAGACTTTGTTTCACCATTGTGCATAACCAATGGTACACTTCCAACATGTGTGATAGCATCTTGGGTATCATCTCTTGTTTCCACATAGCCTTTCACATCCATAGGCTTCATATGCTCAAACCATTCGCCATGACAAGTCATATGGTTTGATGCTCCAGAGTCCATATACCAAGTGTCATCACTTTCACCATTTGTCATCATAGATCCCACAACATGTTTCATGGCAAACAAGTGATTTGCACTGCCATCATTACTTGTTAATGCATAATTTCCACCACTTGCATAATTTCCACCATGTTGTGCATAATGTCCACCATGTTGTGCTCTACCCCCTCTCAAATCATTTTGTTTGTGAAAAAAATCACATGCCATATGACCAAATTTCCCACAGTAATGGCATTCCACATTTTGCATAGATGTTTGTTGGCCTTGCCAACATCCTCTACCATGAGGATTACCTCTGCCTCTCTGAGGGATATATCCACGATCACCCCTAGCACCATATGTAGGCTGAAAATTCTGTTGTGGTGACCTGTCGTGCCATCCACGACCATTACCACAACCACGTGATGCAAATCTCCCCTGCCTCTAACTCCCCTTTGTGAATAGAAAGCTTGATTTTTTCCATTATCGTCAGGGCTAGTAGATGCATCATGAAAAGAATCACTGAGTTTGATTTCCTCAACAAGCAAGAGTGAAACCAACTCATCAAGATCTGGTAAACCTGTACTCCGAAACCAAGATGGATATATCAAAAGACATACTCCTTGCCAAGACCATGCAAGGTAATGTCTACCAAATTATCATCAGGTATGGGGGCATTGATTGTCGCTAGTGCATCTGTATACTTCTTTATCTCTTGTACATAATCATGGATGCTCCTTCCTTTCCATTTCACATTATGAATCTGTTGTCTCCAACTGAGACTTGCGAGCACTAGTGTCTGTATCAAACAGCTTTACCAATGTATCCCATGCATCCTTGGGATTCTCAACATCATGTATATGTATGAGTATAGCATCCGAGATACATATAGATAGGTAATGCAAAACTTTGTATTCTCTTTCTGACCATTGCTTATGAGCTACAACCTGTTGCTGTGTAGGTTGTCGGGGTAGTTTTCGGCTCTGGCTCCACACCTGTAACAAGGTTCCAAAAACCTTTTCCCTTTAGAAAACTTTTAATCTTGTACTTCCACGCCTAGAAGTTCTTCCTGTCCAACTTTTCACCCACAATTTGTACTGGGTTGTCTGACATATTTGCTCAATATGCAAATGCACCTTTTGCACACGTCCAAATCTGTAAGCGAGCTTTCCTCAACTCAACCACACTCTAATAAGTGTTCCAGATACTCCAAAGTACTCAACAAACTTCACTTTTGATGTAGAAAATCAAACTGATTGCATCCAAAATGAACTGGCATACGCAGTCCAAGGTACCCTATTTTGGCATGCTTTCCAAGGCTTCAAATTGCAATGTAGTGGTTCAATCAAGTGTGGATAACTTGCATTGACACCTAAACAAGCTCAATGTTGCATATCAACACAAACCAAGATGCGTACATACCAAATTTGTCAAATCCCCTTCTCTGTTTTGTGAAAAACCAATAAAACCAAAAAAGACCAGTAGTAAAATTGCTCTAATTTCTTTGATTCTTGTCCAAATTGAGAGACCAGGAATTCATTAGCTTAGCATTGATGTCTACTAACTCCATGTAAAAGGAATTAGACCAATTGTTTAAGATGAGAGAGCAATTAGTTGATTAATCACCCTCTGTTTCACTAATCACAATAGACAGCCTATTTAATCAGCTCATTTCCAGCTCCATACTGCATAACTGCTTCAACCAATCATATAGCAACCTCCTCAAGTGTATGTACCACACAATTGCTAAGAAGATTTTGAATTTTATCAACCACAAGACTTGATTTTTGGCCTCCACTTAGCAAAAAGATAAAAAACTGCCTCATGACATGCTGTGCCGCCTGCTCTTGAGGAGAATTGGTGAGTTTATAGAGGTATTTGAAGATAGGTATGGATGCCCAACACACCTAGGCATGTACTTAATCCATCAATTGAGTGATTTTTGTAAAAAACTAGCTTTAATTGCATCCACAATGAGCATCATTTCTCTGTTTTTGTGAAGGGTTCAAACCAGTGATTTTCCTCTCACATAAATGCACCAACTTGGCTCCAAATTCAATTTAGGGCTTGCACATGAGTTGCCAATACATTAATCCTTATCACATACATGTTCCTTTGCCAGATTGCATCTATTTTCACAATACATCACTGCTTTCAAGCTCCAAATGGAAAGCTTGCAAAAAACCAGAATTTTCTTTTGCTTTGGGCAACCCTGATTTGCCTTGTTTGTGCTTGAATCACCTGCAATCCACTCAAGGGTGTTTAGTAGTCCTTACTCGGTAGGCCAACCTCTCATATTTGATAGAAATCGGTGTGCTCCAAGCTTCACAGCATCAATGGCAAGCTTCATAGCTTTTCTTCACAGCTTCTTCTCCCTCTTCTCTCACTCACTCATAAACCCTAATAGAGAGAACTTGGCTCTGATACCATGATGAAAAACAGGTAGAGGGAGAGGAGACACACACACAGGAGCAAACCCTAATGTATATTGCAAACCCTAACCAAAGCCATCTCCCTGCTCACACAATGCATAAAGCCATAATCCATAATACACAACACACACTATGTGTTGTGTCCACACACAGCTAACCCTAGCTAATGTCCACACAATATGACCAGCTGGACGTGGTCATTTATGTCTCACACATGTTACTACCTAACATGCGAGCACATGGTGCAACTGGCACAAGCTGACATCGAGCTTGAATCTCAACACCATATCTTCTGACCTATTTGTCATCGTCTTCGCCAACATTAGGTACGTTGTCTCTCGGTTAAAGAACGGGAGAGCTAAGGACCATGATGGGTTACAAACGGAGTTTGTAACCCATAGGATTGATGCCTTAGCCTCGACCCTCTCCCACCTTTTTAAAAGAGTCAGTCTGTATAGGCCTCCCATCCACATGGCTCACTAACACTATAATACCATACCCATACACAAGTCGAGGGACCCCATGGACACAGCAAACTACAGGACCATTATGATTGGCCACGTCATGGCCAAGATTTTTGTATCCATTCTAGAGATCTAGATCAATGAGCAGGCAGAAGAGACAGGACTTAGAGCACGGGGGGACAGGCAGGATCCCGCAAGGACTACTGCACACTAGATCACATTTTTACCCTCAGGGCCATGGTGGAGGAGGCGAGATCAGGGAGCCAGCGTCTCTAATGCTGCTTCGTAGACTTCAAGAGAGCATTTGATACATTTCCCAGACACCGTCTCTTGCACCAGATCGAGCAGTTGGGATACAACATGCAGATTCAGTGGGCTATAGTAGCACTATATGAGCATGTCATAGGTAGAGTCAGGACCAGGACCGGGCTCTTCGATGAGATCCATAGCACGATAGGGGTGAAACAAGGCTGTCCTCTTCCGATGACGTGGTCTTGATCTCCCTCTCCTTGCACCTGGACGCTCTTCATAGGTTGTGCCAGGAGAGGGAGTTGAATGTGAACCTTGGGAAGACCAAGGTAATGATCTTCAACACCTCTTATTCAACATTCTAGAGACATGAGGGATTCGTGTTTGGAGGAGAGTAGGTGAAGCTAGTCTGGCCCCTCGAGAGCTCGCAATCCGTATAGGCAAAAATGGAGGGTCCCCCCCGAGGTGTCTCTGTCTGAATGCTCGTAATGTCCTTTGGCATCGTGAGACCAGTCTCCTGTAGTGGCCTCTATGTATAGTAGGTGCTCTGTGCGTCTTTGCTCAATCATCTCACATGTGCATCCTCATGGGTACAACAATGGTCTCTACAGCCATGTCGGGTCCGAAATCTGTGGATCCTCCCTATGAGTCTCAGTGTGGTCTGGTGGGCTGTATAGCTCCTGGGTCTCTCGCGCATCGTGACTTTGGTGGCCCTGCATCTGTCTAAGTCTCCTATCTCTAAAAGTGAAAGCCTCTCTGACAAATAGAGCTAGGCATCTCTGATCCTCATAGTCAATGGCCCTGGAAATAGGGCCAAAGCCATCTCTAAAGAGACAGTGAAACCTCCCCCGGATCTCGTAGTATGCTGAGCATCTGCATAAGAAGTTCTCCTCTCTATCTTAACCTCGCCCATGTCACATATGGAGCATGTCCGGTCCTGTCGTTGACTCTCATGCCTCTCCTCGTCCGTCTCATGGACTCGTTATGGTCCTTCAAAGAGAATAATAAAATTTCATTTCATTTCTCTCTCTCTCTCTCTCTCTCTCTCTCTCTCTCTCTCTCTCTCTCAGTCTCCCTCTATCTCTCTCCCTTGCCACTACACACAGACAAACGCGTGTACATAGATTTCTCTTGTGCCTTCCATATTTCTCTCTCTCTCTCTCTCTCTCTCTCTCTCTCTCTCTCTCTATGTATTTATCTATATCATATATGCAAACTCTCTATACCTCTTGTAAACAAATATGCACACACCTTAATATCTCTTTTGTTCTCTCCCTTGTATACACACTTCACTCTCTCTCCCTCTCTCTCATGCATAATATCTCTCCTCTCTCCCCTCTCTCTCTCTCTCTCTCTCTCTCTCTCTATCTTTCTCTTTGAAAAAACATTCATTGAGATGAGCTAGTTTCTCCAAGAAAAATGGGAAAATATATTTAGGATTTGGCAGCACTGGCTCAGAGAAACTAGCTTGGGTGTTCTGACTTCTTGGGGGGAGTAGTGTACATACTCCAAAATTTAATTACAAATTGATGGATGTCTACCCATGTGCTATAGATAAGGAGATTTGGTGGTGATCTAGATGGATTCTATATAATTTTGATTACAAACTAATGGATGTCTACCCGTGTGCTAGTATGAATAAGGAGCTCTAATGGAGATCTAGACAGAAGACTCTGAATAGATTTGATTACAAATTGATGGATATCTTCTTGTGTACTACAAATAAGGAGCCTTGGTGGTGATCTAGACAAACTCTGGATAAAGAGGATGTTTTACCTAGTCTATTAAATTACAAAACTCTATCACTTGATGATTAAAAAAAGTCTATTAAACTAGTCTATAAATAGTGCCCACGGTTAGCATGGACATAGTTTAACCATGTTGGCACCCATGACTTGGTCCAAAATGACCAATATCATCCAACTAGGACCATAAAAAAAGTCCCATTTGAACTTTGTGCAGCTCCCACGATCATTTGAGACCATCTAGGCCCCCTTAAACGACCTCATAACCCAAGAAGAGTGTGTCTTTCATGCATTGATTTATTTTCTAGTGCTCACAAATGTAATCACATAGCTCACACAAGTGCTACTCCTCATATAGGGGGGCCACACAAGTGCTACTCATCATATAGGGGGCCTTACAAAATAGATCACATCCATCATTTCCAGTAGTGATAACATGAGGGTGGAGCATTGAGTGAATGCTTTTCTAGTAGTCTTGTTCATTGACACACTTGAAGAGTCTAGTCTTTGACCCTTATTTTTCCTTTGAGTCCATATGTTAGTGACCCCTTAAAGTGTGCTAGTTTCTAGTACCTTAGTAGGCACCCAACATCTCATTGTTCTTGGAGAGGTTTTAGATGGATGTGGTAGTTGAGTTTATGGTGATAACTTCACCTATTTAGATGTGTGTGGTTACTTTCTTGGTTGAGTTTGAAGTGATAACTCACATGCTTGGATTTGTGTCTATGGTGATAACTCACATGCTTGGATTTGTGTCTATGGTGATAACTTCACATGTTTAAATGTGCATGGTTACCTTCTTGGTGGAGTTTGAAGTGGTAACTCACACATGTAAATCTATGTGGTTACCTTTTTTGGTTGGGGTTTTGGTTGTCGATGTGTTGAGGCTTATATCCTACTATAATTTACAAGTCCTCTCCTTAGTAGCTTTGGTCTTAAGTATCTGCTAGTACTCAACCCGGGTGTTTCTTCTGCAGTATGTAAAAGACATTAAGAAGCAAAACGCAAGAATGGAAGCTAGAATACAAAGGGTCAAATCAGGAATGGAAGCCAAAATACAAAGGGTCAAATCAATGGGATTTTTTCTCTTATTTTTTAGAAATCCAAGATTTGTTTTTTCTCTCCAAGATCCTTGTGCCTTGGTTGTCTATGGTTAATATGTAGTAGATAACTAAGACCAAAGATATCCATACTATCTTTCCTCCTTAATAACTTTGGTGTTAGGTATCCATACCTTCTTTTCCTCATCATAATCAACATGTGCTCAAGCTCCATGTTTCTTGCTTGAATTTGCATGCTTGAATTTGCAGTAGGCCTAGTTGATTAACTCCTTGGCTTTATCTTAGGCTGACTCTAGAATAATGGCATTGTATTGGTATCTCACCATCCATCAGTTGTTGAGGAGTTTGGTTAGCCCAATGAATTGCATAATTCTTACATAGATCCAACTTCTCCCCATTAACACTTTCCCTTCCATAGTTCCTATAATCATTATATATACCTTCCTAGCCATGTGGTTATTTTTTCTAATGAAAATATACCCTTCTAAAGTTTCTATAAAGCATCATATGTACCTTCATCTAGCCATATGATTATCTTTGCTATTAACTTTTAAAACTCTTTGAGCCTTAACATAGCATGTAAATAAATTCCTAGCACATTGCCATATGTTTCCTCAAGACCTCGTCTTCCCAAAGACTCCACGCTTCATATGAGAGCAAGTTGTGACATCCCCACTTTGAGTCTTGTGAGTTCACTTTCCAAATCCTCAAATTCCATGATAGTTGACATGGGTGCAAGTTGTGACTTGCACCCATATTTCATACGAGCAAGTTGTAACTTTCATAACTAGTACTTGGAATACGAATTCTTGACTCTTGACATCCCCACTTTGAGTCTTGTGAGTTCACTTTCCAAATCCTCAAATTCCATGATAGCTATGCTTGTATGCAGAGTTTTGCTTTTTCATCCTTTGTGGGCATGTGTGCACCTTCATTTGTAGGAGGTAGAGAGAGTGTGTATTTATGAGATATATATATAACCAAAGTGTGATAAAAGAGAGAAATCTTTATGGGTGTGTGGTTTACCATGTGTAGATCATGAGAGAGTGTGTGGGTGTGGATATCTATGTGTGTGGTGAGAGAGAATGTATGTGCATGAGAGAGAATGTATGTGCACGAGAGAGATAGAGAGGACAAAGATTACACATAAGGGAGTGGGAGAGAGTGTTGAAATTTGAGCTAAATGATGAGCTATGGTGGATCATACACTAGAATCAACATAATTAACAAAGTGATTAAGAAATGATTAAGACGTAATTAGTGAATAATTAGCAGATAGATTAATGTAGGCATGGATACTCAAAAACCAGCAAATTCTCATTAGGGCTATGCCTCAATTTATAGAGTTTACACCAAGCATCAAATCCCATTGATTTCTCCATGATTCACTCCCAGAATATCTCCACCTTTTGCCTGATTCTCTCCACCTCTTCTCTTTTCCCTGAATATCTCCCAGAATATCTCCACACTCCTAAATTCCCTCATGCTACCCATTATTCTCTCCCAGTAGATTCTTCTAACCTTTTCACAGGTTCTTTCACAATTACATCTCCTCTTTTACAGCCTCTATCCAAGAGCTTGTTCCCACACACACCCTATTCACTTGTATATTTCAACACCTCCCCTCAAGTGAATACTCCTAGTACACCTAGACCCTATACCAAGTTTGCCTCCCCTTACTTGGAAGTCCGCGACCAGTGTCTACTCCTCCCCTCAAGTTATCTCAGCACACCTGGACCCTGTATCAAGTTTCTTTCTTACTTGATAGTCCGCGACCAGTGCCTCAAGTCCCTAAACTCCATAGTCCTTGACACTCTCTCTCTCTATGTGTCCAAGGCTACTATAAGTGCCCGCGACCTTGACTAAAGTGCTCACACATACATCTCTCTACCACGTGGCCTACATCATCGGTGGCTCAGAGGTGGTTTTACTTTATTGGGGCAGGTTACATTGGGTTGTGGGGTCTCTCTCTCTCTCTCTCTCTCTCTCTCTCTCTCTCAGAGATTTTCACATGGCTCCTCACTCTTTGGAGCCTCACATCTTCTCTTGTCTTCAGTCTTCTTCTCGTAGCAGCATCTCTCCACGCGTCCGTCTCTTCTTCCAGTCTTCTCGGGGCAGCTTCTCTTCTTGTGGCAGCTTCTCTTCTTGTGTCCATGTCTTCCTTCAGGTCTTCTTCTCGGTGTGGATCCTCTTCTTGGGAAGAGATATCCTTCTACTTCCATGGCTGGGGCCATGAGCTCGTCCGTCAGGTCATTTTGCTCCATGTGAGCAACATGTTTCAATGTTTTGCTGACAGTTCCTTTGGGCTTTTTATGTTTATTTTGTATCATTATGCAATGCAAACCCAAATTTATGCGGGAGGTCTTACCTCTTGCCTTAATCTGGACAAGGGCAGTGTCTGTTCCCATTTTTACACTGATAAAATGTGCCCAATACATAATGCGTATAGCATTCATTCTCATGCACATTCCAAATGCAATTCTGGCTGTGAATAATCTTGAATTTGAGTGAGATTTACAGGCATTAACCAAGGGTTAAATGCAAAATGATGATTTTCACAATTTTATCAGCATAAAATCACCAGAAATTACACTAAATTAAGGGTAACCAATTTGTACGGGATGGTTGGAGTATCAAACCAACTCCGATTTGAAATCTGAAGTTATAGGGATCTGTATCAGATACCTAATGGTTAATTTGAACCCTCAATTGCACCAAAGTACATTGATTAGCACTGATTAATCACTGATTAGCAAATTAATGCTCTGGTTTGTGTGCAGAAAATAGAGTATGCGGGGAGTCCAGATCTGGTGCCTTCCACTTCAAATGAGCTCAAATGCTTTCAAAGGCATCAATAGCAATGAGTCTAGTAGAGGATTAAGCCAATAAACACAAGATTTGACCAAATATTAAAAGCTTAATCTCTGTTTTACCAAAGTCACCTGCAGATTTGATGAAGAGCTTGGATCTCACTGTAGACTTGATGAAACTGAATTCTGTCTTCACCAGCTTGTAGAGCATGCTTGAAAACCCCCGGGGCTAAGAGGAATTAGAGCAATTTGATTTGATGAAGTGAGAATTAGTGATTTACTGCAGAAAAACGTAGCCTGCTAAAACAGCGATTTCTCCCAGCTCCGTTGACGGTTTGCACTTCTTTTTTGATGAGCTTGAAGAGCACTGAGATGGCTATCACGTCCTAGAAGGGTTTGGCCTAATTTTATGTGTGCAAGGAGAGGGAGCTCCTCCACTGGCTGGGGGTGAAGGGGAGAAGTGAAAACTCACTAAAATTTTAATTTTTTACTAATTATCTACTAATTCTAATTAATTAACTAATGGGCTCATAAACCTAATTGATTCTAGGCATGGCTCTGATACCATGTTGAAATTTGAGCTAAATGATGAGCTATGGTGGATCATACACTAGAATCAACATAATTAACAAAGTGATTAAGAAATGATTAAGACGTAATTAGTGAATAATTAGCAGATAGATTAATGTAGGCATGGATACTCAAAAACCAGCAAATTCTCATTAGGGCTATGCCTCAATTTATAGAGTTTACACCAAGCATCAAATCCCATTGATTTCTCCATGATTCACTCCCAAAATATCTCCACCTTTTGCCTGATTCTCTCCACCTCTTCTCTTTTCCCTGAATATCTCCCAGAATATCTCCACACTCCTAAATTCCCTCATGCTACCCATTATTCTCTCCCAGTAGATTCTTCTAACCTTTTCACAGGTTCTTTCACAATTACATCTCCTCTTTTACAGCCTCTATCCAAGAGCTTGTTCCCACACACACCCTATTCACTTGTATATTTCAACAGAGAGATCAAGAGAGGAGTGTGCATGAGAGAGGGAGAGAGGACAAGAGATCTTTTGCTTATGTGAGAAAGATCTAGTAGATATTTATCAACAAGATCACAAGATTTCAACGAACGATCGATTAAAACAATGTACAACTTGATTGCTTTGATATTGCAAATGAAAACAAATGAGAAAGAGTTAGTGAGATAAACATAGAGATTAATCAAGACCACAAGATTTCAATAATCCATATAAAGCAATGCACAACTTGCTTGTGTGTGTGTGTGTGTGTTCATTTGTAGGAGGCAGAGAGAGTGTGTATTTATGATATATATATATATATATATATATATATATATATATATATATATATATAAAGTGTGATAAAGAGAGAAAGCTTTGTTTGTGTGTGTGTGAGAAAGAGAGAAAGCTTTATGTGTGTGTGTGTGAGAGAAAGAGAGAAAGCTTTGTGTGTGTGTGTGTGTGTTTTACCATGTGTAGATCATGAGAGAGTGTGTGGGTCTAGATATCTGTGTGTGAGAGAGAGAATGTATGTGCATGAGAGAGATAGAGAGAGAATGTATGTGCAAGAAAGAGATAGAGAGGACAGAGATTACATGTAAGGGAGTGGGAGAGATATTGAGAGAGAAGAGTGTGCATGAGAGAGGGAGAGAGAACAAGAGATCTTTTGTTTACGTGAGAAAGAGTTAGTGAGAGCAAAGTAGAGATTCATCAATAGGATCACAAGATTTCAACGATCCAAATAAGAAAATGCAAAACTTGCTTGCTTTGATATTGTAAATGGAAACAAATGCACAAAAGCGTTAATTGATGCCAAAAGACAAACACAATCAAAACCATAGATTCTATATAATGTCATAAAGCAACCTAGAACAAAATCATATACCAAAACAAACAAATGCACAAAAGCCTTAATTGATGCCAAAAGACAAACACAATCAAAACCATAGATTCTATATAATGTCATAAAGCAACCTAGAACAAAATCATATACCAAAACAAACAACCAAACATCAACCAGATGATTGTAGCTCAATGAGAGGATGCCACTTATTATGGCTATTCCTCCTCTGCAATGTCATCAACATAATGCAACCGACCACTTACACACTCCACCAATCGATGATTGTAGAGTGGGTCAGCTCTGCTTCCATGCCCTATGCCATACATAGACTTTGCATAACAATGCAAATCCCTTTTTACAGTAGTCAACCACCATCCAATATACAACGAAATCAAAATATGACAAATACTCAAGCAAAAAGTTCCATAAAGCCTAAATATAGAATGTTTTAAATTTATACTAGCTTAACAATAAGTCCAAGTTGAAGTCATGCTCCTCTCGACATCTTGAGAAGCCCCCAAAATCAGTAGTGGCATAACCTTGTTTGCATAGTGTGATGCAACCAAAGGATCCAAGTGCCTGCTGCTACAAATCTCCTCATCAATCTCTATAGCCAAGCAAGGGCGAGTAGTGAACAATGCTGCCCTCAAAATGTGCCATGTCCTTGCTTCTGTCTCCATCACAGTTCCTCCAATAGGGAAAAGAAGCTCAATAAACATAAGAAGAAAATAGAAACTCTTCTCCATGATGACTCCATGCCAAGGACCTCCTCTATTCTCCATGATGACTCCATGCCAAGGACCTCCACTATTCTCCTTCTTGCAACACATCAATGATGGAAAGTAGTGTGATAGAATGTATGACTCAAGACTCAAGACTCAAGATTCAAATGGAGTCTAGTAGCAACATCACACTCGGTAGAAGCTGACACAAAAAGCAAGGGAACTTGTCCGTGCCTATGCAACAATAAAACCGGTATGCACAAGGCTAATAAACCACACACAACTCCCATGTCATTGAATTATTAGTATATAGAAAACAAGGAGAATGCATAATCTATAAGCATTATGCTATTTTATAAAAAAAAAGAAACAAAGGAAAAAGTATGAGAAACAAAAGCTAACTTTATGCCTAACCTAAGCTTAGCTACCATACTAACGGGGTCCGTGGTCTAAGAAATTGTCCCCGTTTTCTGGGCATGGGAAATTTTCCCGGTTTCGGTTTTCTAAATGACCACCAGCTTAGTCTCGTGCCCACACATTCGAGGGCGAGTCCCCAAGTGAGAAACCCTGCCCCGTGCAAGAGGAATCTACTTCTGCTGCTACCATCCGGGAATTCCGGTGCGCAGAGGGGGGCAGTGGGATCCCACAGTCGTGCACCATGGGTACTGACAAAGGACGAGATGAGTACGATCAATGATAGGATGAGATCGATCAGTACACCTGCAGGCTATGGTGCATCATTACGAAACATGTTTACTATGGACAATAACAATCTTTCTAGATTAAAGACACATGACTGGCATAACTTTCTAAAGGTAGGCCATGGCTCTTATCTTATTCTTGACATTTGTTAATTTGTATGGATACTAATGTCAAAGGTGGACTATCTGCAACATATCTTGCCACTTGTAATTGATGGATTCTTATTCAAGGGCATTTGAGATATCATGTACCATTTGGGGTCGCTTGCAAGGTACTGCTCCTTCAAAAATGTGTCTAGGATTCTTATTTGCAATTGAAGTTAGTTATCGATGGTGTTTTATCATTTTCTAGGTGGATCACATCAAAGGAAATAGACACTTAGGAGATTCCACAGAAAAAGTTGGAGTGCATATGAAAGATCCCTACCCCCTCCGCGCAACGGATTCAGGGGTGCTAGCAGCGGAAGTAGCACTCCTTGCGCGATGCAGGGTTCTCTCACTTGGGACCTTGCCCACGGATATCCGGACAAGAGGCTAATCCCCCGGTTCTTCCAAAACCAAACTCGGAAAAACTTCCCTCACCCAAAAAACACAAGCGATTCTTCAAGATATTTTTGCTCTAACGTAGTCAAGGTCATTATTGACCAAACTGATCCAACCGAACCTGTAAGTCACTTGGTCAGATCAAGGAAAAACTTGCACTTGGATCATAGAGACCAATGCTTTTTTCCCCATTGTGAGACACAGCCATTGATTCTTTTCCTTAGAACAATTACTATCCAGGATTTACTTTATCTATCGTACTATAACAGAATCGAGTCTTATTTTACGGATCCATCAGTCCAACCTAACCCCATCCAATCCCATGGGTTAACCAATCGCCCAACCACTGTAGTGATGGGATCTAATTAGGAGTTTAGTTAGGTTTTGTCTCGGGTACTAGGGAAAAGACTTCCCAGGCCCCCTAGCCGGATATTCATGCAAACTTAAAGCTAGTCACACCACTTACACACCCAATATGAAAGTGTCTTTTTCACAAATTTAGCTGACTTTAAAATAATCTTTTAATGAAACCATAGTATCACTAATCATAATCCTCCAAAATATCCAATTGAATCCTAATTTCTAATTATTCCTTCATCGGTGTATCTATGGCATCATTGGCAACCAGAACGCTCACCACATGTCCACTCAGGGGCCTTTTCGATAGTTCCTAGCTCATAGTACCTGGTAATATATTCACTTATAAAAATCAAGATGGAATCTCCGTTGAAGATCAGCAAGATCAACCAATAGATCCATATAAAAGAGCCATCGACTCATCCGTTGAGGACCAGTAAGGTCAATCAACTAGATCCATGCCCAGTTTCAGAAAACAACTCTTACTCCTTGTTCTAATATCTTTCACGATGCACGTGTGGGTATCTTCGGCGATCGAGAGCCCGAGCACCGTATGGTCAGCACCCTCTAGGATCCTTCACAAGTCACCTAGTGCTTCACTCATAGACCGCTTCCTTGGTCCCTCATCCACCGTACCGGAAGCTCACCATTTAAATCAAACCGAGGCTGGTCAAGACCTCTGCCGACCTTGCTATGCGAGACGTCCTCCGTTGACTCTCTGTCAGTTGTTGCTATTTTATTAGTTAGGTCTTCACGACCTCATTCACAAGACGGTCAAAATGCTTCCCCAGCATTCTTGACATAAAACAGTCATTTAAAAATAGGTCATAAATACAGTTTCTATAACGAACTCTCGTTTTTCCACATTGTTCCACATCAATCCACATTATTTAATCCACATCCATTTCATATGTATTCCCATTCTCATCCAATCACATCCTTTTCCATCTGATCCATTTCATATATATTCCCATTCTCATCCAATCACATCCTTTTCCAATCACATCCTTTTCCATCTCCTCACTTTTTTCCTCATTTATCCTCATTAGATCTCATCCACTCGCATTTACCCATATCCACACCTCATCACATTACTCTATTCATATCTACCCCATTCCACATCACATGCATTTCACCTCACATCTCATTCATTCACATCTATCTCGATTCACATCCCATTACATCTCCTCAATTCACATCACATCTCATTCATTCAAATCTATCCCGTTTCACATCTTATAACTCTTATCACATCACATTCATTCACATCACATATCATGCATTCACATCCCGAATCACATGACATATCACATCTCATTCATTCACATCCCGATTCACATCACATCTATCCACATCTTATCTCATTCATCCCATCCACATCATGTCTCATTCATACACATCTCATCTCATTCATCCAAATCCATCCAATCGTTCACATGTACGACTACCCATATCTATCCATACATTCATATCTATCACTTCACATCCATCCAATCGTTCACATGTACGACTACCCATATCTATCCATACATTCATATCTATCCATACATTCATATCTATCACTTCACATCCACATAAATTCATGTCATATCACATCACATTCTTTCACATACACATCCACATCCATTCTTTCACATACGCATCCACATCCATTCTTTCACAAACACATCCACATCCACATCCATTCTTCACATACACATCCACATACACATCCACATACACATCCATTCTTCACATACACATCCACATCCATTCTTCACATACACATTCACATCCATTCTTTCACAAACACATCCACATCCATTCTTCACATACACATACACATCCACATCCACATCCATTCTTCATATACACATCCGCATCCACATCCATTCTTCACATACACATCCACATCCACATCCACATCCATTCTTCACATACACATCCACATCCGCATCCATATACTTCCCATCTCACCCTTTCACATATCCTCTCATCTCATTCACATCTCATCATTCACATCCACATCCATTTCCATTACATCACATCTTATCACATCCTATTTTCATCTTATCACATCCATTCACATCCTATCGCATCCCATTTACATCTTATCACGTCCATTCACATCTTATCGCATCCCATTTACATCTTATCACATCCATTCACATCCATTCACATCCCATACTCATCTTATCACATCCATTCACATGTTATTCCCATTTAATAGCTTTTTCTAGTTTGATACCGATAATGGGACTTTTTCTAAATTTCTACCAATTGCTTGGCCTAATTAAAGGTTATTTTCTTTCTCAAGGACTATTTCCATATTCCTTCTCAATTCTTCAATTGAATTATATTCAATATTCCTCTTTTGAATAAAAGAATTCATGGGATTTGTAAAAATCAATTCTATGCATATTTTCACTTTTGGTAAATAATCATAAATTGAATTATACTAAAAATTCCTCTTCTTCCCATTTAATTTCTTAGATCTCAATTACCATGGCAATTCCTCTTTTTGCATTTAATTATTTGCATTCCAATATCATGGGAATTCCTCTTTTATCATCAAATATTTCTCATAAAATAAATTCATCTAAAATAAAATATCCATTATTTCAATATGCTAGTAATTTCTCTTTTCCCATCTAAATGATGGAATTCCAAATGTCATAGGAATTCCTCTTTTAATATTTAAATATTTCTCATAGATAAATTAATTTTATCTAAAATTTATCTTTGAATTTAAATAAAATACTCATTAATTCCAATATGCTAGGAATTTCTCTTTTCCCATCTAAATGATGGAATTCCAAATGTCATAAGAATTCCTCTTTTAACATTTAAATATTTCTTATAGATAAAATAATTTTATCTAAAATTTATATTTGAATTTAAATAAAATACTCATTAATTCCAATATGCTAGGAATTTCTCTTTTCCCATCTCAATGATGGAATTCCAAATGTCATAGAAATTTCTCTTTTAACATTTAAATATTTCTTATAGATAAAATAATTTTATCTAAAATTCATCTTTGAATTTAAATAAAATACTCATTAATTCCAATATGCTAGTAATTTGTCTTTCCCATCTCAATGATGGAATTCCAAATGTCATAGGAATTCCTCTTTTAACATAAAAATAAATTACTAGAAATTTCTCTTTTTGCTAAATAACTATTTATACATAAACATAAAAATCAATTTATCCATTGTTATGATGAGAATTATTCAATTGACCTAAGATGATTAATCCTAGAATATGGTAGAAAGTCCTCTTTTCATATTATGAATAAAAATGATTTATGTGTTAATTCTTTAGAAAATTTTACCATAGCTCTGCTGCTATTACTGATAAATTTTAATAATTTTGAAAGCATAAAGTTTAGTAGTATCATATGATAGAATAACCATTAATTGGATCACTATCCAATTATGGACTTGATTTCCTAGTTTTTCCATAAATTAAATAGCATAAAAGCATTAAAAAGCCACTTCTTTGGCATCTAATTTGTCAAACATAGAAATTACGTTTAGATTAGAGAATTGCTTCATGAGAAGCATCATTTGAATATAGAATAGGTCATAGGACTGACCATTCTTTGGGAGAGAGAGAGAAATGCTTTAAAAAAACATTTAAATTAAGCACAAATGGAAAATTTATGTGTTTTATCATAAAATTCATCAAAGAACTTTAGTTGCATTTAAAAAGCCATTCAATTGAATGCTTCTCAAGCTTAAGAGGGGTTGAGAAGAGAGAAACATTTGGAGATTAAAAAGAAAGACCATAAACCACTCTTTACCTCCTAGATTACTTGATTCTTTAATCAAAGTAGAGGCCCACAACCAATCAATTGGTTTGGTATGTTGATGAAGACTCCAAGGAAGATTGAAGAGAGAGAGAAGCTCCAATATCTTCAATTTGTAGAGGATAATAGAAAATATCATTTTCAGTATAATACTGGCATGGTATTTTATCCAAAAGTGGAGAATATTTGAGGAGAAGGGCAAATGCCTGATGGTATTCTTCAATTGTCCGGCTATCCTACTTCAATTCCAAGAACTTATTCATTTTGGTTTACAGGAAGCCTGAAGGATAGAACCTCTTCCTGAGAGACGGTTTGTCTTGCAATGGTTCCTCCATGTGACCCTGGCCGTTTCCACAATTTTTAATGGGAGATAGGAAGCTCCACAAACTTTGAGATATGCTTGGAGTTCATGAGCTGGAGTTGATCTTGAGGGGGAGTGTTGAGATGTCAATCTCGACATAAGTTGACACTCACAAAGGTGCCTGCATGACCATTTGACATTTACATCACTAGCGGGTTTGGTAGCTGGCACCGACATATCTTCACCAGAGATTCTACAACTAGGAAACAATCACGTGCCAATGACCAAATTTCCCATAGTAATGGCATTCCACATTTTGCATAGTTGCTTGTTGGCCTTGCCAACGTCCTCTTCCACGAGGATTACCTTTGCCTCTCTGAGGTGTATATCCACGACCACCTCTAGCACCATATGTAGGTTGAAAATTCTGTTGTGGTTACCTATCCTGCCATCCACGACCATTACCACAACCTCGTGATGCTAATCTCCCCCTGCCTCTAAATCCCCTTTGTGAATAGAAAGCCTGATTCCTGCCATTATCATCATGGCTAGTAGATACATCATGGCTAGTAGATGCATCATGAAAAGAGTCACTGAGTTTGATTTCCTCAACAAGCAAGAGTGAAACCAACTCATCAAAATCTAGTAAACCTGTACTCCGAAACAGAGATAGATATATCAAAAGACTTGTACTCCTTGCCAAGACCACGCAAGGCAATGTCTACCAAATCATCATCAGGCATGGGGGCATTGATAGTTGCCAATGCATCTGCATACTCTTTTTTATCAATTGTACATAATCATGAATACTCCTTCCTTTCCGCTTCACATTATGAATCTGTTATCTCAACACTGAGACTTTACGAGCACTAGTATCTATATCAAACAGCTTTACCAACGTATCCCATGCATCCTTGGGAGTCTCAGCATCATGTATATGTATGAGTATAGCATCCGAGATATGAAAAACTTTGTATGCTCTCTCTCACCATTGCTTATTATGAGCTACAACTTGTTGTTGTGTAGCTTGTCGGGGTAGTTCCAGCTCTGGCTCTACACCTGTAACAAGGTTCCAAAAACCTTTTCCTTTCAAAAAGCTTTTAATCCTGTACTTCCATGCTTGGAAGTTCTTTCTATCCAACTTCTCACCCACAATCTGTACTAGGTTGTCTGACATATTTGCTCAATACAAATGCACCTTTCACACATGTCCAATTCTATAAATGAGCCTTCCTCAGCTCAACCACACTCTAATAAGTGTTCCAAATACTCCAAAGTACTCAACAAACTTTACTGTTGATGTAGAAAATAAAACTGATTGCATTCAAATTGAACTGGCATACGTAGTCCAAAGTACCCTATTTTGGCACGCTTTCCAAGGCTTCAAATTGCAATGTAGTGGTTCAATCAAGTGTGGATAACATGCATTGACACCTAAACAAGCTCAATGTTGCATATTAACACCAACCAAGATGCGTACATACCAAAAATCAAATCCCCTTCTCTGTTTTGAGAAAAGCCAGTAAAACCAGTAGGAAAAGTGCAATAATTTCTTCAATTCTTGTCCAAATTGAGACACCAGGCATTCATTAGCTTATCAATGATGTCTACTAACTCCATGTAAAAGGAATTAGACCAATTGTAAAAGTTGAGAGACTAATTAGCCAATTAATGATCCTTTGTTTCACTAATCACTATATACAGCCTATTTAATCAGCTCCAAAATGCATAATTGCTCCAACCAACCACATAGCAACCTTCTCATATGTGTGTATCACAAAGTTGAGAGAGTAATTAGCCAATTAATGACCCTCTATTTCACTAATCACTATATATAGCCTATTTAATCAGCTCCAAAATGCATAATTGCTCCAACCAACCACATAGCAACCTTCTCATATGTATGTATCACAAAATTGCTAAGCAAAATTTGAAGTTAATCAAGCACCAAGTTTGAATTTTGGCCTCCACTTTGCAAAGGTTTGAAAATTCTGCTCTGTTTCTGCCTTTAGGCTGCGCCGCTTGCTGTAGGAGTGATTTGGGTGGTTTGTTGTGGCTATTCATTGCATGTGTAGGTTCCCAACACTCCTAGGTATGCATCAATGTGTGGATTTTTTTAAAAGACCGACTCCAATTTCATCAACAATGGGCCTCTATTCTCTGTTTTTGTGAGGGCTTCAAAACAGTGAGATTTCAATCACTCCAATGCATCAAACTTGCTCCAAATTCATTGTAGGGCTTGCACATGAGTTGCAAATACATTCTCATTTGCCATATACATGATTCTTTGTTAGATTTGTATCCATTTGCCTCATACATTCACCTCACTCAAGCTTCAATGGAGAGCTTGCAAAATAGAATTTTTCTTTGCTTTGGGCAACTCAAATCTGATGTTGTTTGTGTTTTTGCACTTGCAATCCACTCAAGGTTGTTTAGTATTCCTTACCTGGTAGGCCAAGCTCTCAGACTTGGTGAAAAATGGTGTGCTCCAAGCTTCACAGCTCCAATGGCAAGCTCCACAGGTTTTCTTCACAGCTTCTTCTCCCTCTTCTCTCACTCACTCATAAACCCTAATAGAGAGCACTAGGCTCTGATACCATGATGAAAAATAGGTAGAGGGAGAGGAGACACACACACAGGAGCAAACCCTAATGTATTAATCAAACCCTAACCATAGAGGGAAGCCATCTCTCTTCTCATACAATGCATAAAGCCTTAATCCCTAATCTACAACACACTACTTGTGTTGTGTCCACACACAGCTAACCCTAGCTAATGTCCACACACTATGACCAGCTGGACACAGTCATTTATGTCTCACACATGCTACTATCTAACATGCCAGCACATAGTGCAACTGGCACAAGCTGACATCGAGCTTGAATCTTAACAAGGGCATAGACTACTAAAAGTAGCTCCAGGTCGTGGACAACATAATTTTTCTCATGCATTCTGAGTTTTCGGGATTCATAGGCCATTGCATGACCTTCCTGCATGAGCGCACCTCCCAGGGCAAAACCACTGGCATCAGTTACTACCTCAAAGGGTAGAGAGAAATTTGGCAACTTCAGAACGGGATTGGTTGCCAAGGCGGTCTTCAGCTTATCAAAAGCACTTTGACACTTGGTAGACCATTGAAACGGGGTATTCTTCTTGAGAAGATTAGTCAGGGGGAAGCTATGAGAGCATACTTAGGTATAAAAATTCTATACTAACCAGTTAATCCCAAGAATCCTCTGACTTCTTTCACTATCTTTGGTTCAGCAGGCCTTGGTTCAGGCCAATCTATGAGTGCTTGGACTTTTACAGAATTTTCCCTGGTAGCCGGGACAAAACATAACCAAATTTTTATAATGGATCCTATTGGTTGGTGGGCAGTTGGCTAACCCATGGGATTGGATGAGGCTGGATCGATGGATTCCTATAACAAAATTCAATCCTGTTCAAGTTATGATAGTTGAAGTAAGTCACTGGTGGATAATTCTTGTTCTATAGAAAAGAATCAACGGCTGTGCCTCTTTTGATGGGGAAAAAACGTTGGTCTCTATGAACCAAGTGCAAGTTCCTCCTTTGAATTGGCCATGTGACCCACGGGTTCTGTCGGAATACAAAGGATAATTCAGACTCTTGACTACGTTAGAAGATTTTCCTGGAGGAATCGCCTATGCTTTCTGGGTAAGGGAAGTTTTTTCCGGGCTCGGTTTTGGAAGAGCCGCGGGATGTCTCTTGTCCAAACATTCATGGGGCGAGGCCCTGAGTGGGAAGCTCTACCCTGTGTGCAAGGTTGCTACTTCTGCTGCCAGCCCTTCAGAGTTTGATGCATAGAGGGAGCAGGGATCTCACACTTAGTATCACTATATTACTAGAAACAAAATAAATCGTACATGTTCCCATGTCTACCCATTTGGCATCATTCCCATGAGATAGACTCCCCAATAGGCTTAAGGAGGGAGCTACACCAACCCTTTTAGTTGGTCATGGATGCTTCATTTTTTACAATCCATGAATCATTGATTGAGTGCTGATGAGAGGACTATTATAACTTTGCATAGATTTCTTTTGGTTGGTCATGGATGCTTCATTTTTTACGATCCATGAATCATTGAGTGCTGAGAAGACTATTATAACTTTGCATAGATTTCTTCAATTATCACAAAGAGATCCAATTCTTCATTAGAATTATTCCTACTTCTTTAGACTTTTCTATTCCTCTCATATGCTTCATTCAATCTACATGATTTGATCACATGAGTAGGCTTGTTTTTGGAGTAAAATTTCTTCTACTTTATACTTTTCCATTCTTCTCATATGCTTCATTCAATCTACATGATTTGATCACTGGCTTGTTGTTGTAGTAAAAAACACTTTACCTTTAATTTCTTCTTCTTTTCAAAAGCATTGGGGCCATTGGAGCCTTACCCCTTGCCCTTTTCTTTACATTTTTGGAGAATGCAGCATCACCACCATCTCTGTCTTTAAAATGCATTTCCTCCTCCATAAGTATTGCACTAAACTCCTCAAAAGTAAGAGTCAGGTTATGCAGTAAAGTCGCCAAACTATTGTACTTGGGTGATAAAACTCTAATGCACCTACTAGTTTGTCAATGGTCTTGTGACCCCCCACCACTATCATCTAATCTTACCTGCAATAGGAACTACTCTACTACTTCTACTTAAGAATTCTTTTCTACTACAAGCTAGCTCTCAAAGTTTTGTATCCTTGATTGAATCCTCCTCATATCTCATACTAGTTTTTAAGAACTTACCATGCTTTACAATCTATGATAGTATGCTGAATCACGATCATCACCGAATGAGGTTGGTGATGATGGCACATAAGATATTTACATTCATTCACATTCATGCCAAAATGAGAGCATGATTAGTTTATCTACTAGATCTAGAGTAAGACTTGGCTTTACATCAACCCTACGATTTTCCATAACTCATATGAATCAAGAATGGACCTAATCTTGAACTTCCATAGCATGTAATTTGTCCCATCCAGCTTCCCATCATCAAAAGGTGGAGACTGGGCACAAGTAGCTACGTTTGTAGGTTGGCCATCTCTCCAAATATACCTTCAAATAGAAAATTACCAAAATAAGCTTTTCTAGAGCCTAAGCTTCAACACAAACTGAATTATAGAAAGAAGTGGAGAGTAAACAATATTACTGCTTGCAAATAGGGGTTTTGTTGGTGAAGCCTCCTAGGGAGGAGAGGGTTTGAGATCGATACTTATGTGTTTAAGTGAACCTCTCTAAAGGGGTTCCGTCAGTGAAACCCCATAAGAGAGGGTTTGAGATAGATGATTTTGTGTGATTTTGAGTGTGTTTTAGATAAGACTACTAATACTTCTAACAATTACATCTCTCAAGTGGATGCTTGTGTGTTTAAGAAACTATTTATCATGGTTGTCAATTAAATGAGATTTTTAAGATAATTCAAAAGAAAAGGGGTTTGAATGATGAGCTAAAATCCCTACATGCCATAAGTTAATTAGTTTCCCTACTTGCCTATCCTCGCTTCATAATTTGTTGGCTACTAATTTTTCATAGGGTATTCTATGTCCATAACTTATTATCCAACTTGACTCTATGATTGAGACTTCAGCTAATGAGATGGATTCTTACTGCTAACAATGACTAATGTTATACTATGCAATCATCATGTTGATTCTATTTGTGATTTTTTTGAAGTAGAGTGTATAAGTACCTTTGTTTTTTTTTTGCCTCATGTATGTGGCATTGTCCCACCAATTGTTAATGCATTTGAGTTTCATACTTTCTTTTCTTGTTGCAAGTGAAGATGAGAAGAAGCTCCAAAAGAGTTTCCCAACCACCATCAAGAGGTCATAAGCGCAAAACAATAAAGCAAGGAGATGTTGGGACTTCTAGTGATCTATTTATCCCAAGCCACCAAAGATTGCACAATAAACACGGTGGCTCGGTTCCTCTACAAGCACATCCTTATCTGGTTTAGCTGCCCCTTAGAAATCACCAATGTGACAAAGGCTCCCATTTTGTGAATAAATTCATCACCCACCTTACTCAGCAATTGTAAGATCTTCCACCAAATCATGTGCTTACTACCCCCCGAGCCAATGGGCAGGTGGAAAAAACCAACAAAGTCCTTTTTTGCTTACTCCATAAGATGTGTCATCAGCACCCCAATCATTGGTTGGAAGTCCTCCTTAGCACTTTGTGGGATTATCGCATGGCCCTCAAGGCCACAACATGCCACAACCCTTTTCAACTCAAGGTCATTCTGCCCTTCGAATTCAACCAAGGGTCCTACCGTGTCAAAATGGCCTGTCAAGAAGACCCTTATCACAGTGCTTCAGTAGTCCATTTGAATATCTTAGATGAAACCACGGCATTGGCGAACCAGGCTTTGAAAGTGAAATAAATAGATAGAAAGCCTGGCATGATCAACATCTGAGGAAGCCCCACTTCCAGGAAAAACAGCTCATCCTGGTGTACCAAGCTCGCTATTTGCAACAACGGGCCAAGAAGCTTGTCCCTACTTGGGAAGGTCTATTCCTTGTCCAGCAAATCCTTCTGCATGGCATCGTCCAACTCCGCACTTTGGATGGCCTACTACTTCCCCTGGTTAATGGCTCTAGAATCAAGGCTTATCATCTAGAGGTTTCCCCTGCCACTTCCCCATCATCATAGCTTCCCCTTCCGATCCTTAAAAACAAAAGGGGCTTTTGGTTCCATTCCATCTGCAACAGTCTCCTTCCTTTGCTCATCACCTGCTTCCCCTAGATTTGTTTCCCTATCCCTCCACTCCTGAACATTTCATTTGATACACATCTTCTTTGCCCAACCCCTCTTCCAATAGCCAGTCTTCTTCCACACCCACCCTTTCACATAGTCCCGACAATATATTCACTTTTGAAAATCAAAATGGAATCTCCATTGAAGAACCCCGATTCACATCACATCACATCACATCTATTCACGTCCACCATACATTCATTTACATCCAGCACATCCATTTACATCCATCACATCACATTCATTCATATCCATTGCATTCGTTCATTCATATCGACCACATTCATTCCCATAACCATTGCATCACATGCATTCTATCCACACTATATCACATCACTTCTATCCACGTCATATCTCATTCATACACATCTCATCTCATTCATCCACATCCATCCAATCATTCACATGTACGACTACTCACATCTATCCATACATTTGTATCTATCACTTCACATCCACATATATTCATGTCACATGACATTCTTTCACATACACATCCACATCCATTCTTTCACATACTCATCCACATCCATTCTTCACATACACATCCAATTCCATTCTTCAGATACACATTCACATCCATTCTTCACATACACATCCACATCCATTCTTCACATACACATCCACATCCATTCTTTCACATACTCATCCACATCCATTCTTCACATAATACACATTCACATCCATTCTTCACATACACATCCACATCCATTCATTCACATCTATTTGATTCACATTGCATCTCATCATGTCTATTTCACATCACATCTTATTACTATGCAAGTTTTCAGTTTGATTTTCTTTTGAATACAAGGAGTATTTCTTGAATCAGTATCCCCAAAACTTCTTGATCGGAATTTTGAATTTCATACCAGAATTCTTTGAATTCTATAACCTTGATCCACAGATCAATTCGAAGGGTCTCAACTTAGTTTCAGATTTGGCAGGAGTTTTGAGTGTATTTTTCTAAACCGGTCACACCTTCTTTTCTCAAAAAACTGACGAAAGAGTTTAGTCTTGGTCATAGTCTGATTCAAGGTTCAAGCCGGATAAGATTTTTCCTGATCTATCTTTCTCGAAAAGGTTTGATAATTCAATTACTATTTTACTGAATTTCTTTCTTTGAATATTCACTTAATTAACTTCTAAATTAGTTACGAATTCCAATGAGGAATAGATTAATC
Source organism: Cibotium barometz (assembly GCF_041138505.1). Classification (NCBI taxonomy): domain Eukaryota; kingdom Viridiplantae; phylum Streptophyta; class Polypodiopsida; order Cyatheales; family Cibotiaceae; genus Cibotium; species Cibotium barometz. The sequence continues at coordinate 21,831,878 of NC_141063.1, read as the reverse complement.
ATTTATCTGAATATTTCAATCTCGATAGATTTCGTGAATTCTCCAATCCGTGTGAATATAAAACAATAGAAATTTCTCTCTTAGAGTATTTAATTATTCATTTATCAAATACTCATAGAATTTAAACATAGAATTGAAGAGAATTTTAATTTTAAAATAAAAATTCTTTATGCATCTAGTTAAGCATAAAAATCAACTTCAGTGGGAATAACACTTTTATAAAAAAATCCTTTTATTCACCTATTTATACATAAAAATCAACTTCAATGGGAATAACATTTTTAAAATAATAAGAATTTCTTTATGCATCTATTTATGCATAAAAATCAATTTTTATAAGAATAACGCTTTTATAATAAAAATTTTTCTTTATGCATCTTTCTATGCATAAAAATCAAATTTAATAAGAATAACACTTTTGTAATAAAAAAATTTCCATATGCATCTTTCTATGCATAAAAATCAATTTTAATGAGAATAACACTTTTGTAATTAAAAAAATTCCTTTATGCATCTTTCTATGCATAAAAATCAATTTTAATGAGAATAACATGCATCTTTCTATGCATAAAAATCAATTTTAATGAGGATAACACTTTTGTAATTAAAAGAATTTCTTTATGCATCTTTCTATGCATAAAAATCAATTTTATTAAGAATAACACTTTTATAATAAAAAAATTTCATTATGCATCTTTCTATGCATAGAAATCAATTTTAATGAGAATAACACTTTTGTAAAAAAAATTCCTTTATGTATCTTTCTATGCATAAAAATCAATTTTAATGAGAATAACACTTTTGTAATAAAAAAATTCCTTTATGTATCTTTCTATGCATAAAGATCAATTTTAATGAGAATAATACTTTTGTAATAAAAAAACTTCCTTTATGCATCTTTCTATGCATAAAAATCAATTTTAATAAGAAAAATATTTTTTTAATTAAAAAATTTCATCATGCATCTTTCTATGTATAGAAATCAATTTTAATGAGAATAACACTTTTGTAATTAAAAAAATTCATTTATGCATCTTTCTATGCATAAAAATCAATTTCAATGAGAATAACACTTTTCTAATAAAACAAAATTTCATTATGCATCTTTCTATGCATAAAAATTAATTTTAATGAGAATAACACTTTTGTAATTAATAAAATTCCTTTATGCATCTTTCTATGCATAAAAATCAATTTTAATGAGAATAACACTTTTGTAATAAAAACAATTCCTTTATGCATCTTTCTATATGCATAAAAATCAATTTTAATGAGAATAACACTTTTGTAATTTAGAAAATTTCTTTATGCATCTTTCTATGCATAAAAATTAATTTTAATAAGAATAACACTTTTATAATTAAAAAAAATTCCAATATGAATCTTTCTATGCATAGAAATCAATTTTAATGAGAATAACACTTTTGTAATAAAAAAAATTCCTTTATGCATCTTTCTATGCATAAAAATCAATTTTATTGAGAATAAATTTTGTAATAAAAAAAATTCCCTTTATGCATCTTTCTATGCATAAAAATCAAATTTAATATTTAATATCAGTGATATCCATGCATATTCATAGATGAATATGTACATGGAGTAATTAGAATATTTCTTTTAGATGCAAAAATGGTGGGAATTACTCCTTTGGAATAACATAAAAACAAACTTTCTTTTCCACAAAATTCTAGAAAATTTTACCATAACCTCCTTTGTATGGCTGACCATTTCTCATTTTTATCATTCTTTATTTAGCTTAAATCAACCCAAATTAGATTTATAGAACTCTAATCTACACAATTTTCTAAATTCAAGAGAGTAAACAATAAGAAGAGTTTAATTAATCCTTTAGTTAATCTTTCTAGGATTGAGAAAGATTGGGATGTAAAGAGGAGAAGGGGGTGGCCTTTTTATCAAAGGCATAGCATTTGATTTTAATTCAACATCTGCAAAATATAAAATTTAAGAAAACCATAGATTCTTCAATTAAACAAGTAAGAAAAATTAGCTTACATGGAGCTTGTAAGCTCTCCTTTGGCTTGAGGGACTGAGGGTTCTACTCTTGTTTGAAGCAAGAGTGGCCACCAATTCACTTTAGAGAGGATTAGGCCAAAAATAATTGAATTATTAAAAAAATCAATGTAGATGGCTCAGGACAGGAGCAGAGTAACAGTGAAAATTTACCATTAAGCTTTTACAAAGGGGGAGGCTTCTATTATAGGAAAAAATGTTTCTCTAGCCAAGAAAACTGATTCTAGAATTTTCTAGATCAGTTTGGTAAATTTTTGACCATTTTTGGGCTAGTTCAGCTTACTTTTTGGATCTAGTTTTGAAATAGGAGAGATGAAAATATCTCATTTTATTGATTAAAAATTGGGGGTAATGATGAGAAAAAGGTGCCTAGTTCAGCTGACTTTTTTGGATCTAGTTTTGAAATAGGAGAGAGGACAGATGAAAATATCTTATTTTATTGATTAAAAATGGGGGTAATGATGAGAAAAAGGTGCCTACTTCATGAGGGGAGATCCCCACACTGAGGTGTCAAAATTTAGTTTTTTAATTGTTTTCTTTGGTCCTTAGTCCATTCTTCATCTTATGTGAGCATTTACTCATTTTTGGGGTTTTTTTTATTCTTCAATTTATCTCTTCCCTACATTTGGATTAATCTTATTGGTCCATAGGAACCTTAATTGGACCATAATCCAAAAATTTCTGAAAATCTGGACCCTTAGGCTAAGATCTTTTATACCTATTTTCAATTAATTCCAGTTGCACATTGGAAAGTTCTTTTTGAATTTTTGTTTTAGGGGAAACCATTTTAGACACTTCTAGGAGGATTTTTATATCCAAAAATATCTCAATTTTGAATTACCTCCCTCTAGACACTTTCTTTCTCCAGACTAAAATAGGGTAAAACAAGATCTTTCTTTTATTTCAGAGAGGGAAATAATTATAAGATCAGAAGGGGAGGTTCTTACACCTGCACACCTCAAAAGCTGGAGGGAGGAATCTTACATCCTACCCCACTTAAAAAATGCGAGATGTCCTCATCTCGCAAACTAGAGGACAACTCTTTCCCTTAAGATTCAACTGATCCTGGGGTTTCTTATAGTCTAGTGAACCCAAAAGAATACAAAGATCCCTTATATAGAACTCATCATCAGATAACAATTCATTCAGATCATATCATTCATATCCTTAACACAATAATGGTCCATTAGACCGAAATTTCCATCTGAACATTCCTCCATGGGAATTTCAATTATATAGGTTTTTAATTTGTCATCCCTTAACTTGTTCCATTGGGTCAAGTGTTAATAGTAGGAATCTATCAGCACAATCCACTAATCTCATAGTGATTTGCTGAAGTCATTATCGTCATTCCAGTTACGAACATCATCACAGAGAATCGTCCCATTCATCCTCATTGTGGTTTTGCTCAGCTTAACGCTTTTTAACCGAAATTCAGGAATCATCATTTTTGAATCAGAATCCAAATCAACTCATCACTTCTCAACCAAAATTTTAAAATCATATCAACCACATTCGAACTCATCATCTGGATAGCATTTTTGCTTATAATTTCAAGGTCTTAGATTTACTCTCGATTTACTCATATATGCTGCTAGTAAAGAGCTACAGTTATACCCTCGGTATATGCGAATAGTAACGATCCTTGGAATTTTAAGGTAAATACCATCATGTCTAGGCCTCAAGCAAGTCAGGGATTCCATGCAATTGTGGTACTTCCATCTGAAGACCCAATAACTAATTTAGGAATTTTAGTTTGAATATCAATTTGTATGAATTTCATCACATATTTCTAACTTTTTACTGTTACTTCATAAATTTTTGACATTTTTGACTTCTTGATTGATCCATTTTAGCCAATTCGCTCTAATACTAGCTCAAAGATCCCTGTCCCCCTCCGTGCGATGAATCGTGGGGTGCTAGCAGCAAAAGTAGAACAAGAGACTAATCCCTCGGTTCTTCCAAAACCAAACCTGGAAAAACTTCCCTCGCCCCCGAAAAACATGAGCGATTCCTCCAGGATATTTTTACTCTAACGTAGTCAAGAGCTACTGAACTGATCTGATCGAGCCCGTAAGTATTATAGTCAGATCAAGGAAAAGACTTGCACTTGGATCATAGAGACCAACGCTTGTTTCCTCATTGAGAGGGACAGCCCTTGATTCTTTTCCATAGAACAATTTTTATCCAGGATTTACTTCATCTATCGTACCATAACAGAATTGAGTCTCATTTTAGGGATCCATCAGTCCAGCCTAACCCCATCTAGTCCCGTGGGTTAACCAACTACCCAACCACTGTAGTGATGGGATCCATTTAAGAATTTGGTTAGTTTTTGTCTCGAGTACTAGGAAAAAGAGTTCCCAAGCTCCCTAGTCGGATATTCATGCAAACTTAAAACTAGTCACACCACTTACACACCCAATATGAAATTAGCTTTTTCACAGATTCAACTGTCTTTAAAACCATGATTTAATGAAACTATAGTATCACTGATCACAATCCTCCAAAATATCCACTTGAATCTTAATTTCTAATTTTTCCTTCATTGATGTACCTATGGCATCATTGGCAACCAGAACGCTCACCACCTATCCACTTAGGGGCCTTTTCGATAGTTCCTAGCTCATAGTACCCGGAAATATATTCACTTATGAAAATCAAAATGGAATCTCCATTGAAAGATCAGCAAGTTCAACCAATAGATCCATATAAAAGAGCCATGGACTCATCCGTTGAGGACTAGCAAGGTTAATCAACCAGATCCATGTCTGAATTCAGAAAACAACTCTTCTCCTTGTTCCAATATCTTCCACGACGTACGTGTGGGTATCTTTGGCGACTCAGAGCTCGAGCACCGTATGGTCAGCACCCTCTAGGATCCTTTGCAGGTCACCTAGCACTTCACTCATAGGCCGCTTCCTTAGTCCCTCGCCCACCGTACCGGAAGTTCACCATTTAAATCGAACCGAGGCTGGTCGGACCTTGCTACGTGAGGCATCCTCTGTTGACTCTCCGTCAGCTGTTGCAACTTTATCAGATAGGTCTCTACGACCTCATTCACAAGACGATCAAAATGCTTCCCCAGCATTTTTGACATTAAACATTCATTTAAAAACAGGTCATAAATATAGTTTCTATAACAAACTCTCCCCTTTCTACATTATTCCACATCAATCCTCATTTATTTCATGTGTATTCCCATTCTCATCACATCATTTTCCATCTCATCACATCTTTTCTCATTTATCCGCATTAGATGTCGTCCACTCGCATCTACCCATATCCACATCTCATCACATCATATTTATTCACATCACATATCACATCTATCCCAATTTACATCACATCTCATTCACTCACATCCCGATGCCCATGACATCATATCTCATTCATTCACATCCCAATTCACATCACATCACATCTATTCACGTCCATCATATTCATTTACATCATATCCATTTACATCCATTACATCACATCCATTTACATCCATCACATCATATTCATTCATATCCATCGCATTCGTTCATTCATATCCACCACATTCATTCTCATAACCATCCCATCACATGCATTCTATCCACATTATATCACATCACTTCTATCCACGTCATATCTCATTTATACACATCTCATCTCATTCATCCACATCCATCCAATCCTTTACTCACATCTATCCATACATTTGTATCTATCACTTCACATCCACATATATTCATGTCACATCACATTCTTTCACATACACATCCACATCCATTCTTTCACGTACATCCACATCCATTCTTTTACATGCTCATCCACAACCATTCTTCACATACACATCCACATCCATTCTTTCACATACTCATCCACATCCATTCTTCACATACTCATTTACATCCATTCTTCACATACACATTCGCATCCATTCTTCACATACACATCCACATCCATTCTTTCACATACTCATCCACATCCATTCTTCACATACTCATTTACATCCATTCTTTCACATACTCATCCACATCTATTCTTCACATATATATTCACATACACATTCACATCCATTCTTCACATACACATCCACATCCATTCTTTCACATACTCATCCACATCCATTCATTCACATCTATCTGATTCACATCGCATCTCATCATATCTATTTCACATCACATCTCATTTCTATGTAAGTTTTCAGTTTGATTTTTTTTTTAATACAAGGAGTATTTCTTGAATCAGTATCCCCAAAACTTCTTGATCGGAATTTTGAATTTCATACCAGAATTCCTTGAATTCTATAACCTTGATCCACAAATCAATTCGAAGGGTCTTAACTTAGTTTCAGATTTGGTGGGAGTTCTGAGTGTATTTTTCTAAACTAGTCCCTTCTTTCCTCAACTGACAAAAGAGTTTGGTCTTGGTCATAGTCTGATTCAAGGTTTGAGTCGGATAAGATTTTTCTTGGTCTATCTTTCTCGAAAAGGTGTGATAATTCAGTTACTATTTTACTGAACTTCTTTCTTTGAATATTCACTTAACTCATTTCTAAATTAGTTACGAATTCCAATGAGGAATAGATTAATCATTTATTTGAATATTTCAATCTCGAAAGATTTCCTGAATTCTCTTTTTACAATCCGTGTGAATAATAAACGATAGAAATTTCTCTCTTAGAGTATTTAATCATTCATTTATCAAATACTCATAGAATTTTAACATAGAATTTAAGAGAATTCTAATTTTGATATAAAAATTCTTTATGCATAAAAATCAACTTCAGTGGGAATAACACTTTTATAAAAAAATCCTTTTATGCACCTATTTATGCATAAAAATCAACTTCAGTGGGAATAACACTTCAGTGGGAATAACACTTCAGTGGAAATAACACTTTAAAAAAAATCCTTTTATGCACCTATTTATACATAAAAATCAACTTCAATGGGAATAACACCTTTAAAATAAAAAGAATTTCTTTATGCATCTATTTATGCATAAAAATCAATTTTTATAAGAATAACGCTTTTATAATAATTTTTTTGTTTATGCATCTTTCTATGCATAAAATTTAAATTTAATAAGAATAACACTTTTGTAATTAAAAAAATTTCCTTTATACATTCTTCTATGCATAAAAATGAACACTTTTGTAATAAAAAAAATTCCTTTATGCATCTTTCTATGCATAAAAATCAATTTTAATGAGACTAACACTTTTGTAATAAAAAATTCTTTTATGCATCTTTCTATGCATAAAAATCAATTTTAATAAGAATAACACTTTTGTAATAAAAAAATTCCTTTATGCATCTTTCTACACATAGAAATCAATTTGAATGAGAATAACACTTTTGTAATAAAAAATTCCTTTATGCATCTTTCTATGCATAAAAATCAATTTTAATGAGAATAACACTTTTGTAATTAAAAAAATTCTTTTATGCATCTTTCTATGCATAAAAATCAATTTTAATAAGAAAAACACTTTTGTAATTAAAAAAATTCCTTTATGCCTCTTTCTATGCATAAAAATCAATTTTAATGAGAATTGTAAATAAAAAAATTCCTTTATGTATTTTTCTATGCATAAAAATCAATTTTAATGAGAATAACACTTTTGTAATAAAAAAATTTCCTTTATGCATCTTTCTATGCATAAAAATCAATTTTAATAAGAATAATACTTTTATAATAAGAAAAATTTCATTATGCATCTTTGTATGCATAGAAATCAGTTTTAATAAGAATAACACTTTTGTAATAAAAAAATTTCTTTTATGCATCTTTCTATGCATAAAAATCAATTTTAATGAGAAAAACACTTTTGTAATGAAAAAATTTCCTTTATGCATCTTCCTATGCATAAAAATCAAATTTAATATTTAATATCAGTGATATCCATGCATATTCATAGATGAATATGTACATGGAGTAATCAGAATATTTCTTTTAGATGCAAAAATGGTGGGAATTACTCTTTTGGAATAACATAAAAACAAACTTTCTTTTCCACAAAATTCTGGAAAATTTTGCCATAACCTCCTTTGTATGGTTGACCATTTCTCATTTTTATCATTCTTTATTTAACTTAAATTAACCCAAATTAGATTTGTAAAACTCTAATCTACACAATTTTCTAAATTCAAGAGAGTAAGCAATAAGAAGAGTTTAATTAATCCTTTAGTTAATCTTTCTAGGATTGCGAAAGGTTGAGATGTAAAGAGGAGAAGGGGGTGGCCTTTTTATCAAAGGCATAGCATTTAAATTTAATTCAACATCTGCAAAACATAAAAATTAAGAAAACCATGGCTTCTTCAATTAAACAAGTAAGAAAAGTTAGCTTACATGGAGCTTGTAAGCTCTCCTTTGGCTTGAGGGATTGAGGGTTCTACTCTTGTTTGAAGCAAGAGTGGCCACCAATTCACTTTGGAGAGGATTAGGCCAAAAATAATTGAATTATTAAAAAATTCAATGTAGATGGCTCAGGATGACAGGAGAGCAAAGTAACAGTGCAAAAACACCATTAATCTTTCACAAAGGGAAAGGCTTCTATTATAGGAAAAAGTGAGCCTCTAACCAAGCAAATTGATTCTAGAATTTTCCATATCAGTTTGGTCAATTTTTGACCATTTTTGGGTCAGTTTAGCTTACTTTTTGGATCTAGTTTTGAAATAGGAGAGAGGAGATATGAAAATATCTCATTTTATTGATTAAAAATTGGGAGTAATGATGAGAAAAAGGTGCCTACTTCATGAGGGGAGATCCCCACACTGAGGTGTCAAAATTTAGTTTTTTTATTGTTATTTGGGTCCTTAGTCCACTCTTCATCTTATGTGAGCATTTACTCATTTTTGGGGGGTTTTTATTTTATTCTTCAATTTATATCTTCCTTACATTTGGATTAATCTTATTGGTCCATAGGAACCTTAATTGGATAATAATCCAAAAATTTCTGAAAATCCGGACCCTTAGGCTGAGGTCCTTTATACCTATTTTTAATTAGTTCCAATTGCACATTGGAAAGTTCTTTTTGAATTTTTTGTTTTAGGGGAAACCATTTTAGACACTAGGAGGATTTTTATATCCAAAAATATCTCAATTTTGAATTACCTCGCTCTAGACATTTTCTCTCTCTAGGCCAAAACAGGGTAAAACAGGATCTTTCTTTTATTTCAGAGAGGGGAATAATTATAAGATCAGAAGGGAAGGTTCTTACACCTGCACACCTCAAAAGCTGGAGGGAGGAATCTTACATCCTACCCCACTTAAAAAACATGAGATATCCTCATCTCGCAAACTAGAGGATAACTCTTTTCCTTAAGATTCAACTGATCCTGGGGTTCCTTATAGTCTGGTGAACCCAACAGAATCCTGGGATAAAGATCCCTTATATTGAACTCATCATCAGATAACAATTCATTCAGATCATATCATTCATATCCTTAACACAATAATGGTCCATTAGACAAAAATTTTCATCTGAACATTCCTCCATGGGAATTTCAATTATATAGGTTTTTAATTTGTCATCCCTTACCTTAACTTGTTCCACTAGGTCAAGTGTTAACAGTAGCAATCTATCAGCACAATCCACTAATCTCATAGTGATTTGCTGAAGTCATTATCGTCATTCCAGTTACAAACATCATCACACAGGGACTCGTCCCATTCATCCTCATTGTGGTTTTGCTCAGCTTAACGCTTTTCAACCAAAATTCAAGAATCATCATTTTTCAATCAGAATCCAAATCAACTCATCAGTTCTCAACCAGAACCACATTCGAATTCATCATCTGGATAACATTTTTGCTTATAATTTCAAGGTCTTAGATTTACTCGTATATACTACCAGTAAAGAGCTGCAGTTATACCCTCAATATATACGGGTAGCCACGGTCCTTGGAATTTTAAGGTAAATACCATCATGTCTAGGCCTCAAGCAAGTTAAGGATTCCATGCAATTGCGGTACTTCCATTTGAAGACCCAATTACTAATTTATGAATTTCAGTCTGAATATCAATTTGTATGAATTTCATCACATATTTCTAACTTTTTACTGTTACTTCATAAATTGCTGACATTTTTGGCTTCTCGGTTGATCCACTTTAGCCAATTCGCTCTGATACCAGAGCTGAAAGATCCCTGTCCCCCTTTGCACGATGAATCCTGGGGTGCTAGTAGTGGAAGTAGCACTTCTTCCTGCATGGGGCAGGTCCTTCACTTGGGGCCTCGCCCACGAATATCCGGACAAGAGACTAATCCCTTGGTTCTTCCACCCGGAAAAACTTCCTTGGCTCGAAAAGCATGAGCGATTCCTCTAGGATATTTTTACTCTAACGTAGTCAAGAGCCTTAACTAACTGAACTGATCTGACCAAACCCATAAGTATCATAGTCAGATCAAGAAATAGACTTGCACTTGGATCATAGAGACCAACGCTTTTTTCCTCATTGAGAGGCACAGCCCTTGATTCTTTTCCATAGAACAATTTTTATCCTGGATTTACTTCATCTATCGTACCATAACAGAATTGAGTCTCATTTTAGGGATCCATTAGTCCAGCCCATCCAGTCCCGTGGGTTAGCCAACCGCCCAACCACTGTAGTGATGGGATCCATTTAAGAATTTGGTTAGGTTTTGTCCCGGGTACTAGGGAAAAGAGTTCCTAGGCCCCCTAGCCGGATATTCATGCAAACTTAAAACTAGTCACACCACTTACACACCCAATATGAAATTGTCTTTTTCATAGATTCAACTGTCTTTAAAATAATCATTTAATGAAACTATAGTATCACTGATCATAATCCTCCAAAATATCTGGTTGAATCCTGATTTCTAATTTTTCCTTCATCGGTGTACCTATGGCATCATTGGCAACCAGAACGCTCACCACCTGTCCACTCAGGGGCCTTTACGATAGTTCCTAGCTCATAGTACCAGGCAATATATTCACTGATGAAAATCAAAATGGAATCTCCATTGAAGATTACCAAGATCAACCAACAGATCCATATAAAAGAGCCATGGACTCATCCGTTGAGGACTAGCAAGGTCAATCAACCAGATCCATGCCTGAAGAAAACAACTCTTCTCCTTGTTCTTCCAATATCGTCCACGACGTATGTGTGGGTATCTTCGGTGACTCAAAGCCCAAGCACTGTATGGTCAGCACCCTCTAGGATCCTTTGCAGGTCACCTAGCGCTTCACTCATGGGTCGCTTCCTTAGTCCCTCATCCACCGTACCGGAAGCTCACCATTTAAATCGAACCGAGGCTAGTCAAGACCTTGGCCGACCTTGCTATGCGAGATGTCCTCCGTTGACTCTCCGCCGTCAGCTGTTGCAACTTTATCACATAGGTCTCTACGACCTCATTCACAAGACGATCAAAATGCTTCCCCAGCATTTTTGACATAAAATCCATTCACGTCAATCCACATTACCCACACATCAATCCACATCATCCATACATCCATCCACATCATCCACATCAATCCACATTATCCACTCATCCATCCACATCAATCCACATTACCCACACATCAATCCACATTCATTTCATAAGTATTCCCATTCTCATCTAATCACATCTTTTTCTATCTCATCACTTATTTCCTCATTTATCCTCATCAGATCACATCTACTTGCATCTACCCATACATCTCATCACTTCACATACATTAACATTTATCCAGTTTACATCGCATCTTATCACATCCATTTCACATCACATCTCATTCATTCACTTATTTCCTCATTTATCCTCATCAGATCACATCTACTTGCATCTACCCATACATCTCATTCATTCACATCCCGATTCACATGCTAACACATTCATTCACATCCCTTATCGTTCATTCACATCCCAATTCACATGTTATCAAATTCATTCACATCCTATATCATTCATTTACATCCTGATTCACATGATATTACATCTCATCTATTCATTCACATTTATCTGATTCGCATCACATATCATCACATCTATTTACCTTTCATTCTCATCACTTCTATTCTCATCACATCCATCCATCCATTCTTTCCCATCTATCTGATTTGCATCACATATCATCACATCTATTCACCTTTCATTCTCATCACTTCTATTCTCATCACATCCATCCATCCATTCTTTCCCATCTATCATCTGATTCGCATCACATATTATCACATCTATTTACCTCTCATTCTTATCACTTCTACTCTCATCACATCCATCCATCCATTCTTTCCCATCTATCTGATTCGCATCCCATCTCATCACATCTATTTACCTCTCATTCTCATCACTTCTATTCCTATCACATCCATCCATCCATTCATTCCCATCTATCTGATTCGCATCCCATCTCATCACATCCATCCATCCATTCATTCCCATCTATCGATTTTTGCATAAATTCAATTTTAAGAAGAATAACACTTTCAAAATAAAAATAAATCTTTTATGCATCTTTCTATGCATAAATTCAATTTTAATGAGAAAATTTCTTTTGAAATAAAAATAAATTTCTTTATGCATCTTTTTATGCATAAAATCAAAATTAATGATAATAACTCTTTTGAAATAAAAATAAATTCCTTTATGCATCTTTCTATGCATAAAATTAAAATTTGATGAAAGTAACGCTTTTATAATAAAAAAAATTCTTTTATGCATCTATTTATGCATAAATTCAATTTTAAGGAGAATAACACTTTTGAAATAAAAATAAATCTTTTATGCATCTTTCTATGCATAAATTCAATTTTAATGAGAATAACTCTTTTGAAATAAAAATAAATTTCTTTATGCATCTTTCTATGCATAAAATCAAAATTAATGAGAATAACTCTTTTGAAATAAAAATAATTTTTTAATGCATCTTTCTATGCATAAAATCAAAATTAATGAGAATAACTCTTTTGAAATAAAAATAAATTTCTTTATGCATCTTTCTATACACAAAAATTAATTCTAATAAAAATAACACTTTTATTATAAAAATATTTTCAATATGCATTTTTCTAGGCATAGAATAAAAATAACACTTTTAGAATACACAAGCGGTGGGGATTACTCTTTTTGAATAATAAAAGATAAAACTTATTTCACAAAATTTAAGAAAATTTTGCCATAACCTCCTTTGTATGGCTGACCATTTTTAAAATTTTTTCATTCTCAAGTTACTTAGAAATTATCCCAAATGGTTTAAAGCATTCTAAACTAATCAAATTTCACTTTTTAAAGAGAAACAATATGAAAAGTTTAATTCTAACAATTTGATTACACATCTAGAATAAAGAAAGGTTGAATTCAAGAATGAAGAGAGGGGGAAAGCCTTTCCAACAAGGCATAGCACCATTTTTCATTTTAAAGAAAATAAAAATTAGAAAACCATTAAATAGAATAAAGAAAAAATAGGATTTATATCTTACATGAATTTTTGTGAGCTTTCCTTTGACTTGATGGTTTGAGGGATCTACTCTTGTTTGCAACAAGAGTGGCCACCAATTCTTTTGAAGAGGAAATGGTCAAAAACTAATGAATTATCAATAAATTCATTGTTTTTGTCTTTGGGGAGGAGGAGTAGAGTAACAGTGCATAAAACACTATTAACCATTTACAAAGGGGGAGGCTTCATTTATAGGAAAAAGTGAGCCTCTAACCAAGCAAACTGATTCTAGAATTTTCCAGATCAGTTTGGTCAATTTTTGACCATTTTTAGGTCAGTTTAGCTTACTTTTTGGATCTAGTTAAAGCAGGAGAGAGGAGAGATGAAAATATCTCATTATTTGTGAGTTTGAAACTCAACCACACATATGAAATAGGCGCCTCCTTCATGAGGGGAATTCCCCCACACTGAGGTGTCAAAAATGCATCATTTCTTCTAAATATCTCTTCTTTTTTACTAATAACCTTGTCCTTAGTCAACTCTTCATCTTATGTGAGTATTTACACATTTTTGGGGGGATTTTCTTTTATTCTTCAATTTATCTCCTCCCTACATTTGGATTAATCTAATTGGTCCATAGGAACCTTAATTCAAAAATTTCAAACCTGGACCCTTTTAGGGTAAGTTCCTTTTTACCTGATTTCAATTTATTCCAATTGCACATTGGAAATTTCTTTTTGAATATCTATTTCAAGGGAAACCATTTCAGACACTAGGAGGATTTTTATATCCAAAATATCTCAATTTTGAATTACCTCCCTCTAGACATTTTCTCTCTCTAGGCCAAAACAGGGTAAAACATGATCTTTCTTTTATTTCAGAGAGGGGAATAATTATAAGATCAGAAGGGGAGGTTTTTACACCTGCACACCTCAAAAGACGGAGGGAGGAATCTTACACTCCTTGATTCACTCCAGCTCTTTTTCTTGATTCTCTCCACCTCTTTTAGAATATCTCCACACCTCCTAAATCTCCTCATGCTACCCTTTATTCTCTCCCAGTAGATACTTTTCACCTTTTCACAGCTTCTCTCACATTTACAGATTCTCTTTTACACCCTCTTGCTAAGGGCTTGTTCCTGCATATACCCTATTCACTTGTATATTTCAACACCTCCCCTCAAGTGAATACTCCTAGCACACCTGGACCCTATACCAAGTTTTCCTCTTACTTGATAGTCCGCGACCAGTGCCTCAAGTCCCTAAACTCATAGTCCTTTGACACACACTCTCTCTCTCTATGTGTCCAAGGCTACTACAAGTGCCCGTGACCTTGACTAAAGTGTTCACACATACATCTACCACATGGCCTACATCATCGACGGTGGCTCAGAGGTGGTTTTACTCTGTTGGGGCAGGTTACATTGGGTTGTGGGGTCTCTCTCTCTCTCTCTCTCTCTCTCTCTCTCTCTCTCTCTCTCTGTGTGTGTCTCTCTCTCTCTCTCTCCGAAAAGATGATCCGACTCCACTTCCTTAGGAGCCTCCATGAAGTTTGCCGATGTCGTTCCTTCTCCACTGGTTTGCTGCTGTAGCAGTCTCTTGCCATGTGTCCTGGCTTTCCACAGTTGTGGAAAGTGAAGGTCCTTCTTCCTACTCTGCCTCTTCCTCGTCCTCATCCTCATCTTGAGAGAATCCTCCTCGGGTGAAGAATGCTTTTTCTTCTCCTACTGTTGAGTCCAGCCATTTCTTCTCTTTGCCTCTGGTCTCTTGCTCTAGTAGAGCTCCTTCTATCTCGTGTAGCTTCAATTCAGGTACATTCTTTAGTGTTGCTACAATGTTTTTATATTCACCTTTGTCCACACTCTTCAGAAGCACTACTAATACCTAATCGTCTTCTACCTTTTTGCCAATAGCTACCAGTTGTTGCTTAATGCTTTTATATTTGTTCAAGTGTGTGATTAAAGGTTCACTTTCCTTCATATCCAATTCGTGCATTACTAGATTTATCTTTGAATTTTTAGCTTGTGTGCCAAATAATTTATTGAGTTCATCCCATGCATCTTTTGCCCACTGTGTCCCTATGATGTGATGAATGATTTCATCATTTAAACTGAGTGCGATAAGTCCCAATGCTTTTTCATTCTTGCTCTTCCACTCATTTTTCCCTCTCACCTCAGGGCATTCATCTCTTCCCTCAACTAGCCCCCACAGATTTTTCCTCATGAGCAGATACATGGTTTTTGTCTGCCATGTGTAAAACTTCTCCCCATTAAATTTGGCTATCTCTTGTGCCATACTCATGATGAGACAGTGAAGGGGGTCTTACCTCGATCCAATTTCAAGATTCAAGGGTAGTGTCTACCCTTTTACAAAATCTGGTGTTTAGGAGATGATTTACAACAGATTTATCAGCATAAAATCACTAGAAATTACATTAAACCAAGGGTAACAAATTTGTACGGAATGGTTGGAGTATCAAACCATCTCCGAATTGCAATCTAAAGTTATAGGGATCTATATCAGATATCTAATGGTTAATTTGAACCGTCAATTGTGTTGAAAGAACGGAAGAGGAGGAGAAGGCACACACACAGGAGCAAAACCTAATGTATATTGCAAACCCTAACCATAGAGGGAAGCCATGTCCCCTCTCACACAAAGCATAATGCACTAATCCATAATCCACACAACACACAATGAGTTGTGTCCACACTCTACTAACCCTAGCTAATGTCCACACACTATGACCAGCTGGACACGCGGTCATTTATGTCTCACACATGTTCCTACCTAATCTGCCAGCACATAGCATAGCTGGCTCACACTGACATCGAGCTTGAATCTCAACAGCCTCTCTCAAGCTCATGATGTACTGCCGATGAAGATGTAGATGAGCTTGGGATATCAAGACTCTCAACACTCCCCCTCAAGCTCATCCCATGTACTCCCAACATAGTCCGGAAGTACTCAAACTTCTCCCTGCTAAGTGGCTTCGTGAAGATATTTGCCACCTGCTCATCAGTCTTCACATAGTGAAGATCAACTGAACCATCCAGCACCTTCTCTCTGACAAAGTGATAATGGACCTCTATGTGTTTGGTCCTCGCATGAAACACTGGATTCTTTGCCAACTGTATACTGCTCATGTTGTCACAATGTATGACAACTTTGCCATCAAGAGGCTCACATAAATCTGCCAAGAGACTCTTTAACCATATAGCCTCACAAGTAGCAATGGCTGCACTCCTGTACTCAGCCTCTGTACTGGATAAAGCAACTGTAGGTTGCTTTTTGCTACTCCAACTCACCACGGCACTTCCAAGTGTAAAAGCATATCCACTAGTAGACCTCCTGTCATATGCGCTACCTGCCCAATCAGCATCTGTGTAGCCATGTATGTCCAAGCTTTTACCACTCTCATAAAATAAACCATAATGTGCTGTGGTTTTCACATATCTCATGATGCGTCTCACTGCATCCAAATGTGGTTTCCTGGGGCTGCATAAACTGGCTGACTAGCCCCACCGCATAACTCAAATCCGGGCATGTGATAGTCATATATATGAGACTACCAACCATCTTCCTGTACATAGAAGGATCATCCAATTCCTCACCATAATCAGCCCGCAACTTCACATTTTGCTCCAATGGTGTACTCATTTGCTTACACCCTGTCATGCCATACTTTGCCAACATATCTAATGCATATTGGCGCTGTACTAACCAAGTACCTGCATGATCTTTCACCACTTCAATGCCAAGGAAATATCTCAACTCACCAAGATCTTTCATGTCAAATTTCCCACTTAAAGCTTTCTTGACATGCATCACATCTGCACCATGATCACCTGTGATAATCAAGTCATCCACATAGATGACTAGTAAAACAATCCCATGCTGTGTCTTCTTCACATACAGTGAAGAATCTGCTGTAGAAATCTGAAAACCAAGTGAGATAAGATATCTACTCATCTTATCACTCCAAACACGTGGTGCTTGCTTCAGACCATATAATGCCTTTTTCAACCTGCATACGTGAGTGGGATATCTAGGGTGTACATACCCTTCTGGCTGTGCCATGTACACTTCCTCTTGTAGATCTCCATTCAGAAATGCATTCTTTACATCCATCTGATGCATTTCCCAGCCATTAGCTGCAGCCATAGCAATGACTGCTCTCACTGTGCCCATCTTAGCCACTGGACTAAACGTCTCATCATAATCCAAACCTTGGGTCTGTGCATAACCCTTTGCTACCAATCTTGCTTTATGTCTCTCAATAGAACCATCAGATTTGCACTTCACTTTGTAAACCCATTTACATCCAATAACATTCTTGTCCTTTGGTAGTGCTACCAAGTCCCATGTATCATTATGGACCAATGCGTCCATCTCCACATCCATTGCTTTTTCCCATACATGCTCTCCAATAGCCTCTGTATAGCATGTAGGTTCCACATGCTTCACCATAGATGTCATGTATGCATAGTGCATAGCAAAATCTCTATATGTCAATCTGTCAACAGGATATCTGACTCTCTGGGATCTCCGCAATGCCTGCGGGTCACTCTGTACACCTGTAACTCTAGCATGTGGTGGCACATATCTGTCCTGTCTAGCACCAGGTGTGCGTAAAACAGGTATGCCAAGCTCCTCATCCAAACTCTCAGAACTAGATGACTCATATCCTGTGATTCCAATTCCTTCGACTTTCTTTTTGCCTTTATCCATAGCACTACTCCCAGTGCTTACACTCTCATGCCTCAAACGTCCTGACCATGGACGTACACTGCTACTCTCAGCTTCTGCTGGCCCAGACATAGTAGTAGAACTAGAACTTGCTTGTGGTGGCAAGTTCACATGAACATCAGCCTCAAGTGACTCAATAACACCCTCATCTTTTGCTTTATACCAACTAGCAAGCTCATCAAACACCACATCACGTGAGATGACCACTTGTCTAGTTTGTGGATTATAACACTTGTAGGCCTTTCGATCCTGTGCATATCCAACAAATACACATTTCTCTGCTTTAGGATCCAACTTCCTTCTTCTTTCATCAGGCACATGCACATAAGCTATGCATCCAAAAACTTTAAGATGTCCAATGTCTGGCCTGTAACCTGTGAGCCGCATCTCTGGCGTGCTTCCATGAATGGCTGCTGTAGGTGTTTTGTTCAATATATAAACTGCAGTAGCACATGCTTCTGCCCAATAGTAATCTGGCATGCTCTTTTCATTAAGCATTGCCCTTGCCACTTCACATATGACTCTATTCTTTCTCTCAGCTACACCATTCTGCTGAGGTGTATACCTGCAAGTCAGCTGTCTCCTTATTCCATGCTTCCTCAAGAAATGCTCAAAGGCCTTTGAGGTGTATTCACCACCTCCATCTGTCCTCAGACATTTAATCCAACAGCCATACTGCTTTTCTGCAAAAGCTTTGAAATCCATGAATTTTTCCAACACTTCACTCTTCTCTTTCAGAAAGTATATCCATGTCATCCTGCTAAAGTCATCAATGAATGTAACATAGTATAAACTGCCTTTGATAGATGGGTTTTGTGCAGGACCCCATACATCACTGTGCACGATCTCAAGTGGCCTGTTACTCATATTTCCTTCTCTAGGAAATCTCAACCTTGCCTGCTTCCCAAACTGACAGGCTTCACAAACATGCATATGTCCATCATATTTGAACCTAGGCGAACCATTGACAATGCCTCTTGTTTGCATGTTCTTTAATCTCTGTATATTGACATGGCCAATCCTCTTGTGCCACATATCAATATCCTGTACCACATTCCTGCTCTTTGAGAACATGGCTGATTTTAGCTCAGGAATTCCAGCATCCAGCTTAAACAGTCTTCCTTCTTTCTTGCCTTTAGCAATCACTCTACATCCATGTTTGAAGTCTTCAACGAAGCATCCATGCTCATTGAATCTAACCTGTAATCCCTGTTCTACCATTTGACCAACTGAGGCCAAGCTTTTAGTGATCGAAGGCACATACAGCACATCTGACATAGACTTTGTCTGACCATTATGCATGACCAATGGTACACTTCCAACATGTGTAATGACATGCTGGGTATCATCACCTGTTTCCACATAGCCTTTTACATCCATAGGCTTCATGTGCTCAAACCATTCTCCATGACACGTCATATGGTTTGATGCTCCTGAGTCCATATACCATGTATCATCATTCTCAGCATTTGTTGTCATAGAACCCACAACATGCTTCATGGCAAACAAATGATTTGCAGTTCCATCATTGCTACTTGATGCATAGTTGCCACCATGTTGTGCATAGTTTCCACCATAATGACCACCACGTTGTGCTCTTCCCCCTCTCAAATCATTCTGTTTGCGAAAGCAATCTCTCACCATATGACCATATTTGCCACAATAATGGCATTCCACATCTTGCATAGCATTTTGTTGGCCTTGCCAACGTCCTCGACCACGGGGGTTACCTCTGCCTCACTGAGGTGCATAACCACGACCACCTCGAGCACCATATGAAGGCTGAGAATTCTGTTGTGGAGGCCTATCCTGCCATCCACGACCATTACCACCACGTCCACGTGATGCGAATCTCCCCCTGCCTCTAAAGCCTCTCTGCGAGTAGAAAGCCTGATTTCTACCATCATCATGGCTAGTAGATGCATCCAGAAATGAATCACTGAGCTTGATTTCCTCAACCAATAAGAGTGAAACCAACTCATCGAAGTCGGGTAAACCTGTACTCCTCACGGAGATAGATGTATCAAAAGATTTGTATTCCTTGCCAAGACCACGCAAGGTAATATCCACCAAATCATCATTAGGCATGGGGGCATTTATTGTGGCCAATGCATCTGCAAACTTCTTGATTTCTTGCACATAATCATGTATGCTCCTTTTATTCCTTTTTACATTGTGTATCTGCTGTCGCAATTGAGACTTGCGACAGCACGAGCACTCGTATCTGTATCAAACATCTTGACCAAAGTATCCCATGCATCTTTGGGATTCTCAGCATCCTGAATGTGTATGAGCGTAGCATCAGAAATGCATATAGACAAATAATGCAGCACTTTGAATGCTCTCTCTGACCATTGCTTATGAGCAATAAGCTGCTGCTGTGTAGGTTGCCGAGGTAGCTCAGGCTCAGGCAGCACCTGTAATGAGATTCCAAAATCCTTTCCCTTTCAAGAAACTCTTTATCCTGTACTTCCATGCCTGGAAGTTCTTCCTATCCAGCTTTTCACCAACAATCTGAACTGGATTGTCCGACATGTTGCTCAATGCATACACCTGCCGCACACTTCAAATCTGTAAATGAGCCTTCCTCAGCTCAACCACACTCCAATGAATGTTCCAGATACTCCAAGGTAGCCAACAAACTCCAAATTTGATGTAGAAAATCAACCTGTAATCATCCAAGATGAACTGACTCACGCAATGCGGGATACCCTGAATTGACACGCCTTCCAAGGCTCCAAATCGCAATGTAATGGTGCAATCAAGTCTAGGAAACTTGCATTGACACCTAATGAACCTCAATGTTGAGTATCAACTCCATCTGACATGTGTAATTATCAATTTTTGAAAACCCCTTTTTCTGTTTTTGGAAAAACCAAAAAAACCAGTAGAAAATTTGCTCTAATTTCTTCAATATTTCACCAAATTGGGCAACCAGGCGTTCATTGGCTTAGCAATAGTGTCCATCAAGTCCATGTAAGAGGAATTTGTCCAATTGTAAAACACCAAAGATTAATTGCTCAATTAAAATGCTCTGTTTCTCTGCAACCAGTGGACAGCCTGTTTTAATCAGCTCATTCCCAGCTCAATTAAGCATCATTGACCAAACAAATCACATAGCCCTCTTCTCCAAGATGTAAAGCATCAAATTCTAAGGAATTTGTGGAAGATATCAAGCACCAAGTGAGAAATCAACCTCCTCCTAGTCAAAGTGATCAAAATCTGCCATGTTTTCTCCTGTCTGGCTGCGCCGCCTGCAAATGAGCTCTTTGGGAGTGATTGAAGTGCTATTTGATGATGTATTTGAGTGCCCAACACACCTAGGCATATGTGTGACCCATCAATGCTTTGATTTTTACCAAATACATGCTTCAAATGATTCAATTTTGGGCTTCTTTTTCACTGTTTTGTGAGAGCTCAAAAACCAGAGTTTTCCACTCAATTAAATGCATGTAAATTGCTCCAAATTTTGTTCAAGGCTTGCACATGGGTTGCCAATACATCCCTCTTTGTCAAATACATATGTCTTTTGCCAGAATCACGCGTATTTCCACCATACATCAATGTTCCCAAGCTTTAATGGAAAGCTTCAAAAACCAGAATTTTTCTTTGCTTTGATTTGCTCTATTTTGCTTTGTTTTTGCCTGTATCACCTGCAATCCGCTCAAGGATGTTTAGAGGACCTTACCCGGTAGGCCAAGCTTTCAGATATGATAGTATTTGGTGTGCTCCAAGCTTCACAGCTCCAATGGCAAGCTTCACAGCTTCTTTTCACAGCTTCTTCTTCCCTCTTCACTCACTCACTCATAAACCCTAATAAACAGCACAAGGCTCTGATACCATGTTGAAAGAACGGTAGAGGAGGAGGAGGCACACACACAGGAGCAAAACCTAATGTATATTGCAAACCCTAACCATAGAGGGAAGCCATGTCCCCTCTCACACAAAGCATAATGCACTAATCCATAATCCACACAACACACAATGAGTTGTGTCCACACTCTACTAACCCTAGCTAATGTCCACACACTATGACCAGCTGGACACGCGGTCATTTATGTCTCACACATGTTCCTACCTAATCTGCTAGCACATAGCATAGCTGGCTCACACTGACATCGAGCTTGAATCTCAACAAATTGTACCAAAATATAGTGATTAGTATTGAATCACTAATTAGCAAATTAATCCTCTGTTTTGTGTGCAGAAGATAGAGTATTCGGGGAGTCCAGATCCAAGGCCTTTGAGTTCAAATGAGCTCCAATCCTTTCAAGGCCATTAATAGCAATTAGTCTAGTAGAGGATTAAGCCAATAAACACAAGATTTGACCAAACATTGAATGCTTAATCTCTATTTTACCAAAGTCACCCTGCAGATTTGATGAAGAGCTTAGATCTCACTGTATACTTGATCAAATAAAAGTCTATCTTCACCAGCTTGTAGAGAACCCTTGAAAACCTCTAGGGCCAAGAGGAATTAGATCCATTTCATCTGGTGCAGAAGAAATCTTAGTTTTGCTTCAAAAAAGTGGTGCCTGCAAAATCATGAATTTCTGCAGCTTCAGTAGGCGGTTTCATGATTCATCTTCACAAGCTTATGCATGGGGATCATGGCTGTATGTGGCTAGAAGCACTAGGCCTAATGTTGAGGATGGAGGGAGATCAAGCCCCTCCACCAAGGGGTGTAGAGAATAGTTGAAAAGGCTTAAAAAATGTGATCAGCTATTAATCATGATTAGCAAGATAATCTATTGCTTAAAAACTAGATGAGTCCTAAGCTATGGCTTTGATAGCATGTTAAAATGCAAGCATGAGTGGGCTATGGTGGATCAAATTCTAGAATCAACATCATTAACAAAGAGATTAGATGATAATTAAGATGTGATTAGTGAGTAATTAACTGATAGCTTAATGTAGGCATGGATAATAAAAAATTAGCAAATTCTCATTAGGCCAATGCCTCAATTTATAGAGTTTACATCCAAGCATCCAATCCCACTGATTTCTCCTTGATTTACTCCACCTCTTTTGATTGATTCTCTCCACCTCTCCACACCTCCTAAATCTCCTCATGCTACCCTTTATTCTCTCCTAGTAGATACTTCTCACCTTTTCAGAGCTTCTCTCACATTTACAGATTCTCTTTTATAGCCTCTTGCTAAGGGCTTGTTCCCGCACACACCCGATTCACTTGTATATTTCAACAGACATTTCTACATAGCTCTCACTTCCTTGATATTTACGTAGGTGTCTAAATCTATATATGATATTGACACATGTATGACACCCTGCCTTTTAAGACTTGACCATGCATATACGCACCCCTCCAATGCCACTTCTTCAATATTTACCTAAGTATCTAACTCTATATATGACATTGACACACTTCACACCCTACTTTTTAGGACTTAACCATCCATATACACCCCCTCCAATGCCAATTCTCTCCAAAGTGTTTTGATCAAGTGTCCAAATATATCAGGGCCCTAGTTTTGGCCAAGTGTTTAAATCCACCTAGTTTTGATCAAGTGTCCAAATATATCAGGGCCCTAGTTTTGGCCATTTGTAATGATGCCCTAGTTTTGGTCAAATGTCCAAATCTACCTCTAACATAGATTTCTAACAAGGCTTGAGTTTTGGCCAAGTGTCCAAGTCAATGACTAACATGGATTTTTAAGAAGGCCCTAATTTTGGCCAAGTGTCCAAATCAATGGTTAACATGGATTTCCAACAAGGCCCTAGTTTTGGCCAAGCATCCAAATCAATCTCTAACATGGAATTTTAACAAGTTCCTAGTTTTGATCAATTGTCCAAATCAGCCTCTAACACATGTATTTCTAAGAAGGCCCTAGTTTTGGTGTGTTCGAGTTAACCTCTAAGATGGATTTCTAACAAGGCCCTAGTTTTGACCAAGTGTCCAAATCTACTCTAACATAGATTTCTAACAAGGTCTCGATCCACCTCCTCTAACATGGATTTCTAGTGTCTTGATCCACCTCCTCTAACATGGATTTCTAACAAGGTCCTAGTTTTGGGCCTAGTGTCTCGATCCACCTCCTCTAACATGGATTTCTAACAAGGTCCTAGTTTTGACCAAGTGTCCAAATCTACTCTAACATAGATTTCTAACAAGGCCCTAGTTTTGGCCAAGTGTCCCTAGTGTAGTATCATTTCTTTTCAATACTTCCACATTGTATAATAAATTGTTATGGCTATGTATGTGGGGTATGGTAGTGATAAGGCTTTGTGTGTACAAAAAGTACTTGGGTCTTTGCTCAATGGATGAATAAAAAGAGAAGAGTTTCTCATGCAATAGCTATCTACTATTGTCTCTCTCACACACACATACACACTATCACACACATATATCTGTGCACACACCACGAGCACCATGAGTTAGCTGCTACTATTTACTATTCAAGTTTGTTGTGTGTGTGTGTGCGTGTGCGTGTGCAAGATGGTCATGTGAGGTGAGCCATAATTGGGCCAACACAACAGTGGTATCGGAGCAGGAAACTCAGCTTGTGTTTTCATCCCAAGAGAGAAGGACTACTACTGCTGGTCATCCTTGTAGAGAAGAAGAAAAGAAGTAGTGATGCTACCATATACAAAGGGGAGAGTCTCTTGCAACCACGATCGAAGAAGAGGGAGGGGAAGAAGAAGAAGAAGAAGAGGAGGAGGAGGAGGAGGTCACTCCCATCTGCCAAGTGATGAAACATAGTAACACACACACGCACACACACACACACACATACATGTATGCGTAGGTATATGTGTCTAAATATATATATATATATGTGTGTGTGTGTGTGTGTGTAAATATATATATATATATATATATATATATATATATATATATATATATATATGTATGTATATACACATTTACACACACATATATTTACGTACATACATATATGTGTGTGTGTGTGTGTGTATTTACACATAGCTAAAGTACAATTAAAAAAAATGGCCAAAACTAGGGCTAATTATCCTAGATACAACTAAAGGTATCCTTAGATATATCTAAGGATAATATCTAGATACTAGAACTTGTTCACACACAAGAGCACACTTACAACGTGTTCACACAGGTAGCTCTGTGAAATATCCAACAATAAGAGCCTCTTGACAAAACCTCTCGACAAATAACTGTATTCCTTAAAGGGTTTACTCGGATATCCAAAATTTTATCTGGTTCTATAGGGAATTTGATTTGGCCTTTAAATTTTATAAGTATCATCTAGAATCTGAGTCTTGTTTGGAACATATTTCTTTAGTAAACTGACATGAAACATATTGGGGAATTGGAGATGGGGAGGTAGCAAAAGTTCATAAGCTTTTCTTATGATTGCATATGGTCCACTAGCTTCCAAAATTTTTCCAAGGTTAAAGAACTTATTTTGGGTCGTACTCTAAGGAATACCATGTCTCCTTCTTCAAAGAATCTCATAGATATTTTTGAATCAACATGACTGTTTAGATAATCTTAAATTGCTTTCAAATTCTATTGTGGATAAGCTTCTTTTTAATTTCCATCTCATTCAATAGTCTTAACTATCATCAAGAGCTTTGCCCAGGGTGTAATACATTCTTGCCCACCCATGCTTCTATGGAATGATGCACTGTAAGTAAATTCTACTAAATGAAGATGATTTATCCATTTGTAGGGTTCTTGGAAATAATAAGCTTGAAGCATGTCTTTGAATTACTTGATTTACCCTTTTGGTTTATCCATCCAACTCAAGGTGATATGTTGAGCTCATATCCTAATGAGTTCCTATAGAATCGAATAGAGAAGTCCAGAACTAGAAGTAAATTTAGAGTCTGTGTCAGTGATTATCTTGTGAGGGAGTCCATGAAGTCTGATAATTTCTTTGAGGAATATCTTGTATATGTCTTCTTTATAGAAACAAGGTGAGCTCCTTTAGTCAACTTGTCAACTACTACCAAAATAGCATCATACCCTCTTAAGGATTCTGATTGATGAAATCCATATTGGTACATTCCCATTTCATTTGGGGCACATGGGGTTGAAGGGCTCTAGCCAACTTGATTTTCTTTTCTTTGACTTTTTGACAAACTAAAAATTTTGTGACATAATTCAAGATATCCTTTTTTATACCTGGCCCAAAAGCCCTAGCATAAGCATTGGCAAAGGGGATGCCCCCTGTAGAGCTAATCTAGGAGGAACCAAAGATTGAGTGGGCGATGGGATAGCCCTTATGGGCTAGTAGAACCCATCTCATAAAAAAAGAAAAGACCAAAAGAATAACTATACACCAAAGAGGACCAAAGGATGGGCAAATCCTGATTTCCTTACTTACATGCAAAGATTATTGTTACAAAGGATAAGAGAGACTTTCCCAAGGGGGAGAAGCACTGAATGCCAAAATTCCACCCTAAATTTTGCCCTTTCGCACCACCTTAGGTAGAGAGGAGTATCATAGAGAGACCCATCCCAGGAAGAGGGAGGGGGAGAGAGAGAGAGAGAGAGGGATATACATTTTACTAAACCAACCTATGAGCTAATCCCAGTCTTTACTACACCTACCCTTGCTGATTTGTTAAGAATGGTAACTGAAATATATAGGGGGTGGCAAGGAAATTGCGGATGATTCAAGCTCATTCCCCAAGGGAAAATCCCATGAAGCCATATTACATAGCCAAACTAATGCAAAGCCTCAATGAAGATGGGGATCCCATCCAACATGTGGAAATGTTTAAGCCCATGTGGACATTTTAATGAGCTCACCAAGATCCATTATTTTTTCCTAGGATAAGGTTATATGCAAGAATGGTGCCTCACATACCCTTCTACCACTTTCACCACCTCTGACAAAATAGTAATCGGAATCAATCAAGTTTTGGTCAAAGAACCGCTACTGGAAGAAAGTTAATATTTGTGTGAGTTTGAACTTAATCATGACTATTATGAGAAGCCACAAGATATTATGCACGATTTCTATGTTATGCAAGGAGTAACACTAGTTCTCATATTTCAATACAATTTTAAACCATTGCCAAGGACCTTATTGGGTAGAAGAATGCTCACATAAATTAGTTACTTTTGCTCAGTAAATTCCACAACAATGACTCTAATATTCACATGTACAATGTGTGGAGTGGATAATCTAATAAACAACAATCCATACAAATCAAGTGGGGAAGTTATAACTTCCAATCAGAACATGTTATAGCACCATTAAATGTGCTAACTTGTGCCCAGTCCCATCAAATGAACAAAGACAAGGTGGATGTTCAAACTAGTCTCATTGGCTTCTACCTCTAAAAAAGGCAAGAGGAAATGACCAAAAAGGGTAGGCAAGGGTGAGCCAATAGTCTTGATCCAAGATTATTTTGACAAAGGGACAAGTGGCCCTATACAAAGAGTCCCTAAACAAACGGCCTTGGAAAGCCTAGCAGCTAATTGGGACATAATCTTTTATATGCATATTGATGCATCAAACTTGGCCATTGGGTGTGTACTAGAACAACCAGGGAGCACAAATTTGACCACCCTATTTGTTTTGCAATTAGGTATCTTAATGCAGTAAAAATGAATTACACCACCATAGAGAGAGAAGGGTTGGCCATGGTTTATGCCATGAAAAAGTACAGACACTGATTTTTGGCCAATAAGTTTGTGTTCTTCGTGGATCACCAGGCCTTATTATATCTTGTTATTTAATAATCCTTGTACTATGGGAAGGATTACAAGATGGTTGTTTTTGCTCTTAGAGTTTGATTTCACACTATAAGAAACGGAATGCAACATGTTCTAGTTGATCATATGTCACAAATTCCTAATGGATCCTACCCACCAAAATTGATGAAAATATCCCTAATGTGTGCTTATTTAGGATCAACATGGTGCTTGAGTGGAGTGATTAAATATGTCAATACCCCGGTTATAGTTTTTTTCCAAGATCAACCCAATGAATATATAAAGATAAGATATGTTGGCTTATCAAGCTAGTGGCAACATATCAACATATAGCGGGATAATTATATAAGCTAAGTAAGGATGATGTTTTATGAAGATGTGTGTAAGAAGATGAATTTGTGCAAGTATTGGAGGAAACACACTCCAAAATTGTTGGAGGACACTTCGTTGGGGAAGTGATAGCACGGAAGGTTCTCTAAGAAAGATTATGGTGGTGGCCAACATTGTTTAAGGATGTGGCTGAATTTAACAGAGGTTGCAAAATGAGTGTGACGATTCGCTATAGCAAAGTAGAGGGACATGAGGTTTATCACCCCACTAATAATCCCTTTGAAAATTAGAGAATTTATTTTGTAGGACTCATTAGTCCTACTGCAACAAGAACCCAAGCCCGCTACATCATAGCAGCCCACAGATTACTTCACAAAGTGGGTAGAAGCTATGGCTACTAGGAAGGCCAATGCTCATACCACTACTAAATTTCTATACGAGTTGGTCATTTCCAGATTTGAATGCCCTTTCGATATTGTGAGTGACCAAGGGTCACACTTCATCAATAAGGTGATTGATTACCTCATGAAAGGATTTATGATAGTGCACAAAAAGTCTTCACCACCCTACTATCCACAAGCCAATGGCCAGGTAGAGACTACGAACAAGATCTTACATGGCATTCTAAAAATAATCATTCAAGCAAGTAGAATGGACTGGAAGCACAAGCTTACGATTGCGTTTAGGTGAAATGCAACTTACAACTACATTGTTTGTCGGCCTATCGGTGGCAGATAACGTCATACAAGGTAGAAACCAATTAGTTATACCCATTTAAGTTAACCTATAGGGTTGATGCCATGATGCCCATTTAAGTTAACCTATAGGGTTGATGCCATGATGCCCATGAGTACATAGTCCCTAGCTTGAGAATTGTAGTCAATGAGAGGTTGATTGAAAATGGCTAAAGGCCTTATCAATCTAGAAAAGTTAGAAGAGACAAGACTAATAGCCATGCAAGGGTTAATGGTAGAAAATCTCCGATGTAAGAAATGGTTTGACCAAGATGTCAAGGAAAAGGAGTTTAAGGAGGAAAACTTAGTACAATTATTTGGAATAGGGGTTAATAAAGTAAAAAAAGTTAAAATTCAGGGATTGAGACCCTTTTGGACCACTGAGATTATAAGGGTTAGTAAGAATTGAGACAGTTGATGTAATTAAAACTAGTGGGTACATCAATAGGAGAAAACCAAAAAAAATATTACAAACCCCTGACTCAAGATATGCTTGCCCAAATACACAAAAAGGAGGAGGAAAAGAAAAATCAAGACAAGATGAAAAGGCTCGTTCGTAGAGGTTGTGGCCAGAACTAACAAAGAAAAACAAAGAATGGGAAAAACATTAACCATTATAGCTACACTATCATCCATGGAAGATAATGACCTAGATATTAAACTTGCAAGGGTCAATATTCAAGTGTCTGTTGGCTGGAAACCCCAACACTAAGCATAGCTCTACTTGACTCAGGAACCAATCACACATAACTTAATGTGTGATCTGACACATGGGAATCTCTAGGTAAAAACCAGAGTTAATACAAACTAATGCAAAGGCTCAAAGTTTCTATGGTAGCATAGCCCTATGGCCAAAAAGTATATGTCATGCCTGGTGTGATGAAAAAGCAGGTATTGCTGGGGTAGATTGTGACATCTAATTGTTCTAGATAGTGGAAAGAACAAACCATTCAAGTGTAAACAAAGGATGGCCGAACAATGCTACATTTTTAGTCCCCAAGTCTCGAGAAACACCTAACTTCAATGGTAACTCAAGGTTGCTTGAGCTCAAGGAATGAATGAGCTAGAAAATCTATATTGAGTTAAAGTGACTGTAAGATTCTCCCCCAGCCTTAGAGGTATACAGGAGTAAGAATCTCCCTTTCTGATCTTATAATTATTCTCTCTCTAAAATAAAAGAAAGATTCTGTTTAAAAAAGGAAGAACCTTTTTCCTGAATACTTCTCAAGAGTCCCACCTGTTTTAAGGATTTAGAACAATGAGTTCAGAAGTGAGAATCGGTGTTTTGGATACCAAGGTTTTGGTCTTCATTCGAGTACGGCCCAAAAGAAGTTCTTTATCTATTGGGGAGTTTAAGAAGTTATCCCCCAGATATTGTGAGCCTTATATCTAAATTCAATGAAAGTAGGTGACTTAGCCTACAAGCTTCTTTTATCTCTTCATCTCAAAATTCTTAATGCCTTCTATAGAAAAATGTGTCAAACCCAAATCATGGAAAGACGGTAAAACTTCAGTGGCAAGTTACCGTTGGCTTCTAAGTTACGCTAGCTCCTTCCTTTATATAAGTCGTAACTTTTACTTGTCGCTCACAGTAATCTTACTTCCATCGATCTCCTTTCTTTCTTAATCTCCTTCATGGCTTGGCAACAAGAACTAGTTTTATCCATAATGATTCCTCACCTTCAAGACGCAAGTGAATCTGTCAAGAAGGATTTTATAGAGCAGTATGAGCGCTCACTTTTCCCTCACTTGGGAACTTCTGTAGCGCAAACCAAATGGCGGACCTATCAAAACATAACTAGGGTAACACCCTGGGGTCAGCAGCACTTTCGTAACAATGTCCGCTTGGCCATGGTTATTGAAGCTTTGGGTTTGGGTCCCCGATACTACTGCGTCATGAGATCAAGGCATCCTGGGTTTTCTGAGCGGGTCTTCTTATTGGCGTGTTTTCTTCCTCATGAGAAGATATGCCTTCACCCCGTTTTTGGCTTGCCTCTCAGAGGTCCTTTTGTTAGATCACCTCATACCACTGAGATAGGTGCGGCAATAACCAGCAGAATCATTCCCATAGATGAGTTACCCTATACTTGTGCAGCTTGTGAGTGCTGCTTTTGTGATCATATGATGGACCGGCTTATGGAAGTGTAAAGAGTTCTTCTATCTTTACTGTATAAGTTCCGAGAATGAATAAAGTTTAAATCTTGTTCTTATCTTGAATCTTGCTCTCTTTGAGACTTTTTCTTGGTGGTTAATCCTGATTTAAATTTTTCTCTAAGTCTCATAATTCGTGCATCTTGCGAAATTATCCCAGTTTGCGAGATGAGGACATCTCGCGTTTTTTAAGTGGGGTAGAATGTAAGATTCCTCCCCCAAACCCCTTTTTGATGTCTAGTATCTTCTTCTATAATCAATCTCTCTTCAGAAATATAAAAGACTTGTTTCTAACTGTTTTAACCTAGAGAGAGAAAATATTCTAGAGAGAGAATATTCAGATTTTTAATATTTTTAGATAGAAAATTATCTCATCTTATTAAAATAAGTTCCCCTGAAACAGAAATTCAAAAAAGAACTTTCCAATGTGCAATTGGAATTAATTAGAAATGTGTATAAAGGACCTTAGTCTAAGGGTCTAGATTTTCAGAAATTTTTGGATTATGGTCCAATTAAGGTTCCTATGGGCCAATAGCATCAATCCATGTGTAGGGAGGAGATAAATCCAATTTGAAAAAGAAGATACCCAAAAATGAGTAAATGCTCACATAAGATGAAGAGTTGAAAATGTACAAGGTTTATTAGTAAAAAATTATGAGCAATATTAAAAGTATGACATATGTAAGGAAGAGGAGTTCTTTAAAGGAGGTGCATATTTCACATAAGATGAAGAGTTGAAAATGTACAAGGTTTATTAGTAAAAAATTATGAGCAATATTAAAAGTATGACATATGTAAGGAAGAGGAGTTCTTTAAAGGAGGTGCATATTTCACATAAGATGAAGAGTTAAAAATGTACAAGGTTTATTAGTAAAAAATTATGAGCAATATTAAAAGTATGACATATGTAAGGAAGGGGAGTTCTTTAAAGGAGGTGCATATTTCACATAAGATGAAGAGTTGAAAATGTACAAGGTTTATTAGTAAAAAAACTATGAGCAATATTAAGGAAGGGGAGTTCTTTAAAGGAGGTGCATATTTCACATGCTTGAATGAGTTTTAAACTCATAAAAATTGAGATATTTCATCTCTCCTCTCTCCTCATTTAAGTCTAGTTCCAAAAAGTTAGCTTAACTGACCTAAAAATGGTCAAATATTGACCAAACTGATTTAGAAAATTCTAGAATCAGTTTGTTTGGTTAGGAGCTCAATTTTTCCTATAAATAGAAGCCTCCCCCTTGTTGAAAAATGGATAGTGTTTATGCATCGTTACTCTACTCCACCTAAGCCAAGAACTGTGAATTCATTTAATAATTCACTAGTTTTTGGAGCTTCCCTCTTTCTTCAATTCCCATTAGTGGCTCCATCAACATACTTAACCAATTGATTGGTTGGGAGCCTCTACCGTGAACAAAGAATCAAGCAAGTTGTAAGGTAATTAGTGAATATTGATCTTTCTATAATTTCTCAATGTTTCTCTCTCTTCAACCCCTCTCAAGCTTGAGAAGTTTAATTGGTATGGTTTTTTTTAAATGTTATTGAAGTTTGAATAGTAGTGAAGAGTTACATAATTTAATAAATGCTATTGAAGTTAATTTTCATTTATGATTAAATTCTAATGATTCTTATGTAAATTCTCTCTCTCACTCAAGAAATGGTCATACTCATGACCCGTTCTCAATCCAAATCAAGCTTTTCATAAAGCTTTTCCTTAACCCAAGATTAAACTATGCTTGAGGCCAAATTAATGGCTTTTTTCTATGCTTTTAGTTTATGAATATTGATGATTCAATCCATTATGGATTAATAATCCAATTAGAGATCATTTTAATTATTTTCTTAATGATAAGCATTATCCCTTAGAAAAATTGAGATTTATCAGTCATAGCAGCGGAGCTATGGCAAAATTTTTATAAAAATTATGCATAAAATAATCTCATTCAAAGCATAAAAAGAGGACTTCCTACCATATTCTAGGAATTATCATCCTAGATTAATTGAAAGAATTTCATTACAATCATGGAGAAATTGAATTTTAATATTAGGCATAATGGATAAATTTTTATATCAAAAGTGTTATTTTTACCATTTTTATTTCATGCATAGAAGTATGTATAATGGATAAATTTTTATATCAAAAGTGTTATTTTTACCATTTTTATTTCATGCATAGAAGTATGCATAATGGATAAATTTTTATATCAAAAGTGTTATTTTTACCATTTTTATTTCATGCATAGAAGTATGCATAATGGAAAAATTTTTATATCAAAAGTGTTACTTTTATCATATTGGATTTCATGCATAGAGGTATGCATAAAAGTTGATTATTTTATTATAAAAGTGTGACTTTTATCAGAATTGAATTTCATGCATATAGGTATGCATAAAAGATATTCTTTTTATACTAAAAGTGTGATTTTCCTCATAAATGGATTTTATGCTTAACTTAGATGCATAAGAGAAATTTTTTTATTCTAAAAGTGTAATTCCTACCAAATTGAATTTATGCATAAGAAGATGCATAAAAGATTGATTTTTTAATTCAAAAGTGTCATTCTCATCTAAATTGAATTTATGTATAGAAAAATGCATAAAAGATTAAAATTTAATTCAAAAGTGTCATTTTCATTAAAAATGAATTTATGCATAGGAAGATGCATAAAAAATTGATTTTTACTTTGAAAGTATTAATCTCCTTAAATAGAATTTATTCATAAATAAATGTGTAAAGAAATCTTATATCAAATGTAAGAATTCTCTTGTATTCTATAAATAGATAAGAGATGTGATAGGATGTGATAAGAGGTGTGATAAGATGCTTATGAAATAAGTTAGGAGGTGATAAGAGATGTGATAAGAGGTGTGATAAGAGGTGATAAGATGCTTATGAAATAAGTTAGGAGGTGATAAGATGAATTAAGATGTGTATGGGGGGATGAGGTAAGAAGTGTATGTGATAGGATAAGATGTATATGGGTTGTGATAGGGCGAGAATGGATGTGATGTAAAAGATTAGATGTGAAGGTATATGGGGTTATATAAATGGGAATGTGGAAATGGATGTATGTATGTGGATGTGTGGATGTGGAGATGGGAGTGTGGATGTATGAACGTGAAAATGGATATATGCATGAAGATATATATGCATAGATGTGAATGTGGATGTAGATGTGGATGTATAGATGTGAATGGATGTGGATGTATAGATGTGAATAGGAATGTGGATGTGGATGTATGTGAATGTGGATGTAGATGTGGATGTATAGATGTGAATGTGGAATGTGGATGTGGATGTATGTATGTATGTGGATGTAGATGTGGATGTATAGATGTGAATGGGAATGGAGATGTGGATGTATATGAATGTGAATGTAGATGTGGATGTATAGATGTGAATGTGGAATGTGGATGTATAGATGTGGATGTATGGGAATGTGGATGTGGATGTATGTGAATGTGAATGTGGATGTGGATGTATGTATGTATGTGGATGTAGATGTGGATGTATGAACGTGAAAATGGATATATGCATGAAGATATATATGCATAGATGTGAATGTGGATGTAGATGTGGATGTATAGATGTGAATGGATGTGGATGTATAGATGTGAATGGGAATGTGGATGTGGATGTATGTGAATGTGGATGTAGATGTGGATGTATAGATGTGAATGTGGAATGTGGATGTGGATGTATGTATGTATGTGGATGTAGATGTGGATGTATAGATGTGAATGGGAATGGGGATGTGGATGTATGTGAATGTGAATGTAGATGTGGATGTATAGATGTGAATGTGGAATGTGGATGTATAGATGTGGATGTATGGGAATGTGGATGTGGATGTATGTGAATGTGAATGTGGATGTGGATGTATGTATGTATGTGGATGTAGATGTGGATGTATGGATGTGTATGTATGAATGTGGATATGGGATGTGGATGTATAAATGAGGATGTGAAAATGGAGATAAGCATGTAGATGTGGATGTATGGATGTGAATGTGGATATGGATGTGGATGTATGGATGTGGATATGGATGTGAATATATGATATGTGATGTGAAGGAATTTGAAGTGAAGAGATGGAAAATGAGGTGATTGGATGAGTACACATATAAATGGAATGTGGAATAAGTAATGTGGATTAATGAGGAACAATGTGGAAAAATGAGAGTTAATATAGAAACTGTATTTGTAAACTGTTTGTAAATGCTGTTTGTAAATGGCTGTTTTATGTCAAGAATGCTGGGGAAGCATTTTGACCGTCTTGTGATTAAGGTCGTGGAGACCTAACTGATAAAGTTGCAACTGCTGACGGAGAGTCAATGGAGGACGTCTCGCGTAGCAAGGTCGACCGAGGTCTTGACCAGCCTCGGTTCGATTAAAATGGTGAGCTTCCGGTACGGTGGATGAGGGACCAAGGAAGCGGCCTATGAGTGAAGCGCTAGGTCACCTGCGAAGGATCCTAGAGGGTGCTGACCATACGGTGCCCGGGCTCTGGGTCGCCTAGGATACCCACGCGTGCATCGAGGAAGATATTGGAACAAGGAGTAAGAGTTGTTTTGTGAAACCGGGCATGGATCTGGTTGACTGACCTTGCTGGTCCTCAACGGATGAGTCCATGGCTCTTTTATATGGATCTGTTGGTTGATCTTGCTGATCTTCAACGAGAGTCCATCTTGATAAGTGATTATATTGCCGAGTATTATGGGCTAGGAACTATGGAAACGGCCTCTGAGTGGATAGGTGGTGAGCGTTCTAGTTGCCAATGATGCCATAGATACTCTGATGATGAAGGAATGATGGGAAATTTGAGAATCAACCGGATAATTTGGAAGACTGTGATCAGTGGTACTATGGTTTCATTAAAGGATTGTTTTAAAGTTAGCTGATGCTAAGAAAAAGGCAATTTCATATTGGGTGTGTAAGTGGTGTGCCTAATTTTATGTTTGCATGAACTTCCGGCTAGGGGGTCTTGGAACTCTTTTCCTTGGTACCCGGGACAAAACCTAACCAAATTCCAAATTGGATCCCATCACTACAGTGGTTGGGCGGTTGGCTAACCCATGGGATCGGATGGGGTTAGGCTGGACTGATGGATCCGTAAATCGAGATTTAAATTCTATTATTACGATAGATGAAGTAAATCCCGGATAGTAAATTGTTCTATGGATAGGAATCAACGGCTGTGCCTCTTGATGGGGAAAAAAGCGTTGATCCCAATGATCCAAGTGCAAGTTCTTCCTTGATCTGATCAAGTACCGTTAGAGGTGCAGTCGGATTGGTTTGATCAGTAATGATCTGACTACGTTAGAGTAAAGAGTTATCCTGGTGGAATCGTCCATGCTTTCCGGGTAAGAGAAGTTTTTTCGGGTTTGGTTTTTGAAAAACCGACGGATTAGTCTCTTGTCCGGATATCCGTGGACGAGGCCCCGAATGTGGGACCCCTGTCCCGCGCGAGAAGTGCTACTTCCGCTGCTAGTACTCGAATCCGTTGCTCGGTGGGAACAGGGGGATCTCACAGTTGGTATCAGAGCATTTGGCTAATAAAGATCAACTGAGAAACCAAATATGTCAAAAATTTATCAAGAAGCACAAAAAAAGGTTGTAATTGTGTGATATAATTCATACAATTTGATATTCAAACTGAAATTCGTAAATTGGTAATTGGGTCTTCAGATGGAAGTACCGCAATTATATAGAATCCCTGACTTGCTTGAGGCCTAGACATGATGGTATTTACCTTATAATTCCAAGGGCCGTGACTACCGTATATACCGAGAGTATAACTGCAGCTCTTTACTGACAGTATATACGAGTAAATCTAAGACTTGAAATTATAAGCGTTAATGCTATCCAGATGATGATTTCGAATGTGGTTGATATGATTTTTAATTCTGTTTGAGAATTGATGAATTGAATTGGATTCTGATTGAAAAATGACGATTTTCAAAATTTAGTTGAAATGTAATAAGGTGAGCGAAACCACAATGAGGATGAATGGGACGAGTCCCAGTGATGATATTCATAACTGGAATGATGATAATGATTTCAGCAAATCACTATGAGATTAGTGGATTGTGCTGTCAGATTGCTACTGTTAACACTTGAGACGGTAGATTAAGTTAAGGGATGACAAATTGAGAACTTGCTTAACTAAAATTCCTGTGGAGGAATGTTCAGAAGGAAAATTTTCAGACTAATGGACCATTATCGTGTTAAAGATATGAATGATATGATCTGAATGAATTGTTATTTAATGATGAGTTCTATATAAGGGATAATTATCCCCGTATTCTGTTGGGTTGACCAGAATATAAGGAACCCCAGAATAAATTAGATCTTAAGAAAAAGAGTTGTCCTCTACCTTGCGAGATGAGGACATCTCGCACTTTTCAAGCGGGGTAGAATGTAAGATTCTCCCCCAGCCTTAGAGGTATACAGGAGTAAGAATCTCCCTTTCTGATCTTATAATTATTCTCTCTCTAAAATAAAAGAAAGATTCTGTTTAAAAAAGGAAGAACCTTTTTCCTGAATACTTCTCAAGAGTCCCACCTGTTTTAAGGATTTAGAACAATGAGTTCAGAAGTGAGAATCGGTGTTTTGGATACCAAGGTTTTGGTCTTCATTCGAGTACGGCCCAAAAGAAGTTCTTTATCTATTGGGGAGTTTAAGAAGTTATCCCCCAGATATTGTGAGCCTTATATCTAAATTCAATGAAAGTAGGTGACTTAGCCTACAAGCTTCTTTTATCTCTTCATCTCAAAATTCTTAATGCCTTCTATAGAAAAATGTGTCAAACCCAAATCATGGAAAGACGGTAAAACTTCAGTGGCAAGTTATCGTTGGCTTCTAAGTTACGCTAGCTCCTTCCTTTATATAAGTCGTAACTTTTACTTGTCGCTCACAGTAATCTTACTTCCATCGATCTCCTTTCTTTCTTAATCTCCTTCATGGCTTGGCAACAAGAACTAGTTTTATCCATAATGATTCCTCACCTTCAAGACGCAAGTGAATCTGTCAAGAAGGATTTTATAGAGCAGTATGAGCGCTCACTTTTCCCTCACTTGGGAACTTCTGTAGCGCAAACCAAATGGCGGACCTATCAAAACATAACTAGGGTAACACCCTGGGGTCAGCAGCACTTTCGTAACAATGTCCGCTTGGCCATGGTTATTGAAGCTTTGGGTTTGGGTCCCCGATACTACTGCGTCATGAGATCAAGGCATCCTGGGTTTTCTAAGCGGGTCTTCTTATTGGCGTGTTTTCTTCCTCATGAGAAGATATGCCTTCACCCCGTTTTTGGCTTGCCTCTCAGAGGTCCTTTTGTTAGATCACCTCATACCACTGAGATAGGTGCGGCAATAACCAGCAGAATCATTCCCATAGATGAGTTACCCTATACTTGTGCAGCTTGTGAGTGCTGCTTTTGTGATCATATGATGGACCGGCTTATGGAAGTGTAAAGAGTTCTTCTATCTTTACTGTATAAGTTCCGAGAATGAATAAAGTTTAAATCTTGTTCTTATCTTGAATCTTGCTCTCTTTGAGACTTTTTCTTGGTGGTTAATCCTGATTTAAATTTTTCTCTAAGTCTCATAATTCGTGCATCTTGCGAAATTATCCCAGTTTGCGAGATGAGGACATCTCACGTTTTTTAAGTGGGGTAGAATGTAAGATTCCTCCCCCAAACCCCTTTTTGATGTCTAGTATCTTCTTCTATAATCAATCTCTCTTCAGAAATATAAAAGACTTGTTTCTAACTGTTTTAACCTAGAGAGAGAAAATATTCTAGAGAGAGAATATTCAGATTTTTAATATTTTTAGATAGAAAATTATCTCATCTTATTAAAATAAGTTCCCCTGAAACAGAAATTCAAAAAAGAACTTTCCAATGTGCAATTGGAATTAATTAGAAATGTGTATAAAGGACCTTAGTCTAAGGGTCTAGATTTTCAGAAATTTTTGGATTATGGTCCAATTAAGGTTCCTATGGGCCAATAGCATCAATCCATGTGTAGGGAGGAGATAAATCCAATTTGAAAAAGAAGATACCCAAAAATGAGTAAATGCTCACATAAGATGAAGAGTTGAAAATGTACAAGGTTTATTAGTAAAAAATTATGAGCAATATTAAAAGTATGACATATGTAAGGAAGAGGAGTTCTTTAAAGGAGGTGCATATTTCACATAAGATGAAGAGTTGAAAATGTACAAGGTTTATTAGTAAAAAATTATGAGCAATATTAAAAGTATGACATATGTAAGGAAGAGGAGTTCTTTAAAGGAGGTGCATATTTCACATAAGATGAAGAGTTGAAAATGTACAAGGTTTATTAGTAAAAAATTATGAGCAATATTAAAAGTATGACATATGTAAGGAAGGGGAGTTCTTTAAAGGAGGTGCATATTTCACATAAGATGAAGAGTTGAAAATGTACAAGGTTTATTAGTAAAAAAACTATGAGCAATATTAAGGAAGGGGAGTTCTTTAAAGGAGGTGCATATTTCACATGCTTGAATGAGTTTTAAACTCATAAAAATTGAGATATTTCATCTCTC
Source organism: Cibotium barometz (assembly GCF_041138505.1). NCBI lineage: Eukaryota > Viridiplantae > Streptophyta > Polypodiopsida > Cyatheales > Cibotiaceae > Cibotium > Cibotium barometz. The sequence goes on along the minus strand of NC_141063.1, from coordinate 21,792,285 downwards.
CTCTCTCCTCATTTAAGTCTAGTTCCAAAAAGTTAGCTTAACTGACCTAAAAATGGTCAAATATTGACCAAACTGATTTAGAAAATTCTAGAATCAGTTTGTTTGGTTAGGAGCTCAATTTTTCCTATAAATAGAAGCCTCCCCCTTGTTGAAAAATGGATAGTGTTTATGCATCGTTACTCTACTCCACCTAAGCCAAGAACTGTGAATTCATTTAATAATTCACTAGTTTTTGGAGCTTCCCTCTTTCTTCAATCCCCATTAGTGGCTCCATCAACATACTTAACCAATTGATTGGTTGGGGGCCTCTACCGTGAACAAAGAATCAAGCAAGTTGTAAGGTAATTAGTGAATATTGATCTTTCTATAATTTCTCAATGTTTCTCTCTCTTCAACCCCTCTCAAGCTTGAGAAGTTTAATTGGTATGGTTTTTTTTAAATGTTATTGAAGTTTGAATAGTAGTGAAGAGTTACATAATTTAATAAATGCTATTGAAGTTAATTTTCATTTATGATTAAATTCTAATGATTCTTATGTAAATTCTCTCTCTCACTCAAGAAATGGTCATACTCATGACCCGTTCTCAATCCAAATCAAGCTTTTCATAAAGCTTTTCCTTAACCCAAGATTAAACTATGCTTGAGGCCAAATTAATGGCTTTTTTCTATGCTTTTAGTTTATGAATATTGATGATTCAATCCATTATGGATTAATAATCCAATTAGAGATCATTTTAATTATTTTCTTAATGATAAGCATTATCCCTTAGAAAAATTGAGATTTATCAGTCATAGCAGCGGAGCTATGGCAAAATTTTTATAAAAATTATGCATAAAATAATCTCATTCAAAGCATAAAAAGAGGACTTCCTACCATATTCTAGGAATTATCATCCTAGATTAATTGAAAGAATTTCATTACAATCATGGAGAAATTGAATTTTAATATTAGGCATAATGGATAAATTTTTATATCAAAAGTGTTATTGTTACCATTTTTATTTCATGCATAGAAGTATGTATAATGGATAAATTTTTATATCAAAAGTGTTATTTTTACCATTTTTATTTCATGCATAGAAGTATGCATAATGGATAAATTTTTATATCAAAAGTGTTATTTTTACCATTTTTATTTCATGCATAGAAGTATGCATAATGGAAAAATTTTTATATCAAAAGTGTTACTTTTATCATATTGGATTTCATGCATAGAGGTATGCATAAAAGTTGATTATTTTATTATAAAAGTGTGACTTTTATCAGAATTGAATTTCATGCATATAGGTATGCATAAAAGATATTCTTTTTATACTAAAAGTGTGATTTTCCTCATAAATGGATTTTATGCTTAACTTAGATGCATAAGAGAAATTTTTTTATTCTAAAAGTGTAATTCCTACCAAATTGAATTTATGCATAAGAAGATGCATAAAAGATTGATTTTTTAATTCAAAAGTGTCATTCTCATCTAAATTGAATTTATGTATAGAAAAATGCATAAAAGATTAAAATTTAATTCAAAAGTGTCATTTTCATTAAAAATGAATTTATGCATAGGAAGATGCATAAAAAATTGATTTTTACTTTGAAAGTATTAATCTCCTTAAATAGAATTTATTCATAAATAAATGTGTAAAGAAATCTTATATCAAATGTAAGAATTCTCTTGTATTCTATAAATAGATAAGAGATGTGATAGGATGTGATAAGAGGTGTGATAAGATGCTTATGAAATAAGTTAGGAGGTGATAAGAGATGTGATAAGAGGTGTGATAAGAGGTGATAAGATGCTTATGAAATAAGTTAGGAGGTGATAAGATGAATTAAGATGTGTATGGGGGGATGAGGTAAGAAGTGTATGTGATAGGATAAGATGTATATGGGTTGTGATAGGGCGAGAATGGATGTGATGTAAAAGATTAGATGTGAAGGTATATGGGGTTATATAAATGGGAATGTGGAAATGGATGTATGTATGTGGATGTGTGGATGTGGAGATGGGAGTGTGGATGTATGAACGTGAAAATGGATATATGCATGAAGATATATATGCATAGATGTGAATGTGGATGTAGATGTGGATGTATAGATGTGAATGGATGTGGATGTATAGATGTGAATAGGAATGTGGATGTGGATGTATGTGAATGTGGATGTAGATGTGGATGTATAGATGTGAATGTGGAATGTGGATGTGGATGTATGTATGTATGTGGATGTAGATGTGGATGTATAGATGTGAATGGGAATGGAGATGTGGATGTATATGAATGTGAATGTAGATGTGGATGTATAGATGTGAATGTGGAATGTGGATGTATAGATGTGGATGTATGGGAATGTGGATGTGGATGTATGTGAATGTGAATGTGGATGTGGATGTATGTATGTATGTGGATGTAGATGTGGATGTATGAACGTGAAAATGGATATATGCATGAAGATATATATGCATAGATGTGAATGTGGATGTAGATGTGGATGTATAGATGTGAATGGATGTGGATGTATAGATGTGAATGGGAATGTGGATGTGGATGTATGTGAATGTGGATGTAGATGTGGATGTATAGATGTGAATGTGGAATGTGGATGTGGATGTATGTATGTATGTGGATGTAGATGTGGATGTATAGATGTGAATGGGAATGGGGATGTGGATGTATGTGAATGTGAATGTAGATGTGGATGTATAGATGTGAATGTGGAATGTGGATGTATAGATGTGGATGTATGGGAATGTGGATGTGGATGTATGTGAATGTGAATGTGGATGTGGATGTATGTATGTATGTGGATGTAGATGTGGATGTATGGATGTGTATGTATGAATGTGGATATGGGATGTGGATGTATAAATGAGGATGTGAAAATGGAGATAAGCATGTAGATGTGGATGTATGGATGTGAATGTGGATATGGATGTGGATGTATGGATGTGGATATGGATGTGAATATATGATATGTGATGTGAAGGAATTTGAAGTGAAGAGATGGAAAATGAGGTGATTGGATGAGTACACATATAAATGGAATGTGGAATAAGTAATGTGGATTAATGAGGAACAATGTGGAAAAATGAGAGTTAATATAGAAACTGTATTTGTAAACTGTTTGTAAATGCTGTTTGTAAATGGCTGTTTTATGTCAAGAATGCTGGGGAAGCATTTTGACCGTCTTGTGATTAAGGTCGTGGAGACCTAACTGATAAAGTTGCAACTGCTGACGGAGAGTCAATGGAGGACGTCTCGCGTAGCAAGGTCGACCGAGGTCTTGACCAGCCTCGGTTCGATTAAAATGGTGAGCTTCCGGTACGGTGGATGAGGGACCAAGGAAGCGGCCTATGAGTGAAGCGCTAGGTCACCTGCGAAGGATCCTAGAGGGTGCTGACCATACGGTGCTCGGGCTCTGGGTCGCCTAGGATACCCACGCGTGCGTCGAGGAAGATATTGGAACAAGGAGTAAGAGTTGTTTTGTGAAACCGGGCATGGATCTGGTTGACTGACCTTGCTGGTCCTCAACGGATGAGTCCATGGCTCTTTTATATGGATCTGTTGGTTGATCTTGCTGATCTTCAACGAGAGTCCATCTTGATAAGTGATTATATTGCCGAGTATTATGGGCTAGGAACTATGGAAACGGCCTCTGAGTGGACAGGTGGTGAGCGTTCTAGTTGCCAATGATGCCATAGATACTCTGATGATGAAGGAATGATGGGAAATTTGAGAATCAACCGGATAATTTGGAAGACTGTGATCAGTGGTACTATGGTTTCATTAAAGGATTGTTTTAAAGTTAGCTGATGCTAAGAAAAAGGCAATTTCATATTGGGTGTGTAAGTGGTGTGCCTAATTTTATGTTTGCATGAACTTCCGGCTAGGGGGTCTTGGAACTCTTTTCCTTGGTACCCGGGACAAAACCTAACCAAATTCCAAATTGGATCCCATCACTACAGTGGTTGGGCGGTTGGCTAACCCATGGGATCGGATGGGGTTAGGCTGGACTGATGGATCCGTAAATCGAGATTTAAATTCTATTATTACGATAGATGAAGTAAATCCCGGATAGTAAATTGTTCTATGGATAGGAATCAACGGCTGTGCCTCTTGATGGGGAAAAAAGCGTTGATCCCAATGATCCAAGTGCAAGTTCTTCCTTGATCTGATCAAGTACCGTTAGAGGTGCAGTCGGATCGGTTTGATCAGTAATGATCTGACTACGTTAGAGTAAAGAGTTATCCTGGTGGAATCGTCCATGCTTTCCGGGTAAGAGAAGTTTTTTCGGGTTTGGTTTTTGAAAAACCGACGGATTAGTCTCTTGTCCGGATATCCGTGGACGAGGCCCCGAATGTGGGACCCCTGTCCCGCGCGAGAAGTGCTACTTCCGCTGCTAGTACTCGAATCCGTTGCTCGGTGGGAACAGGGGGATCTCACAGTGACCACTCCAATAGTTTCCAAAAATTGTAACCTGTCAAACCAACAAACCATGAAGCAATGGCACAAGGATACCATGAAGGGAATAAAGAGATTTAGCTACCAAAAAGAGAAGGACGAGAAGTCTCGAGTTCAAGACCAGAAAGAACAATGCCACCTATGACTACAGGGAAAGAATAAACTAGCTAAACCAACCCAAAGTTGTTGGTGGTGGGTACCAAGGGCAATGCTAACAAAGCAAGGATATTACCAAGATGCCACAACAGTTTGGATACCTAAAAGGGTACACAAGATGGAAAAAATTAAAGCACCAACCTGTGGGAACACCAAGAGTCTAGTAAATATCAAAATGCACGACTCAAATCCACTAAAGAGAGAGTGACCACTTAAAGCAAACAAAAATTTGTTTGGAAGAGTGCCACCTTGTTCCATGGATGAAAAGGCAATGATAGTCCTGAAGGAATTTGATGAACCCGAGCCACCAAATATGAGCATCATCAGTGAAGGGTAAGTAAAAAGTGGAGGAGGAACCTGCCACCCATAGTTTTCATCATCATAGATCCAACAAAACTAGTTTCATCAAGTGATTAGAAGAGAAGATATGCAACTCAAGGAGGGAACTTGGGAATATCCAATAGGAATATCCTTAATAGCAAGATAGAAAACAAATTATGACTTTGAGTAGAGGAAGGTAGACAAAAAACTAGCAGGGAAAAAATCATTCCAAAGGTATCATAGGGTCAAGGGAATCGATCTATGAAAGTAGTTGACATGAAAAACCAAGATATTCACGATCGTGAGCATCTCAAGTTTTTAATGCCCAAAAATGTTATTCCCTTTAGTATATGTATACCCAACAAGTCAAAAGAGCCATAGAATACAAAAAATCACTTCAAGGAATAGAAAGTCAAAAGATTTTTTGATGTGAAAAACCAATAGTAGATACTCACGAGACCGTGAGTATCTCGAGTTTTTCATGCCTAAAAAAGCCTTGGTCCAAAGGCAAAAGAAATCATGTGGGTTGTTTCACATTGATCTTAGAATTCAAAAGGTGAGCTTGGATTGAAGAAAATCAAAAGACTTTTTGGCATGAAAAACCACTAGCTACTCCACGATCATGGAATATCTTGAGTTTTTCACACCCAAAAAGGTGTATCAAAAAGATGATATGAGGTAACAAACTGGTTCTAGAGGGTGTGGGGAGGCTCTACATTTGATCAAAATAAAAATAGAATGAAAAACTTCTAGCATGAAAATCCCGCATTTTCACGACCATCAAAAACTAGGGTTTTCACGGCCATTGAAATTTTTTTTCACAAGTGAAAAGATCTGACTCTCCCACCCCTATTTATGAGTCAACCGCCCATACTTGTCACTTAGTGCTAATATTTAAAGTTGTATGTCCTCTCTTTTTGCCTATCTTTTTTGCTTATTTTCCATTTATGTCTCTTGCTACTTGTTGGGCTTGCACGAATGCCTTCGTTGTTGTTTCCTGCTCGAAATCACCTTCCACAAATTATTCTTTTCCCACTGCAAGGTAGGGGTTTCTATTTGCCTTGTGTATTAAGCTTTAAAAGATGTGGTTTGTCCATGGTGTCCTTTGATCTGTGAGTTACGTGTTCTCTGTATTAGAGTTAGCGTGTTGTCTGCTCTCGCACAACTTTCTGACCATGCTTTCTCCTCCCTTGTGAAATATCAATGAGGCTTAAGCAAAACACACTGGCTAAGAACCCATCACAATTTCATGAAAGTTGCACTTACATCTGTAGATAACATTAATATACTAACTCTCCAAAAATAAAAATAAAAAAGGGCATACAAGGCAATGAGGAGCCCCTACTAGCCAATGAAGGCTGACATAATTGATTTTTAATAGTACATGATGACCCCCTACAAAAGGAGTATGAGGATTTTGACTATGCATCCTCAAATCCAAAAGCTTCTACTAAAGGCACCAGTGCTACCCCAACAAACAAGAAAGGCAAGAAGAAGGTATCTAGGGCTCAAAAGATGATAACCCGTCTTGACCCTTACTTGCGAAATGTTGTTGGGACCATAATCAATAGGGAGGTGCCCACACCTAAGGGGAAAGTCTCTTTCCAATATTACTCTCTAGAATGCCTACTCTTTCAAGAGACATCAGAAGTAAAGGAGAAGTTACAGGCTACTGGGTTGGATTAATACATGCAGCAGTTGCCAAAAATCATCAATGCCCCACTATGCAGCATAGAACATCAAGTCTTAAGATAAGAGAACAAAGGCTAGGGAGGTAACTATCCCTGATGGTAGTACAAGGAGAATAATGATTCGAGAAGTTGATATCCGAGAAGCAATTAACTGTCCCTAGCTAACCTCGTACCCACTGGTGGAAAAGGACTTGCCACCGATACCCATTCGACACTATGATTAAGGAGAAAGTGTTCAATAACAATGGGGTAGAATACACAAATGTCAAAGAAAGAGCATATGAATTGACTAGACATGTAGTGCCAATGATTATGTAGATCAAACCAATGGACAAGTATTATAGAATTGACCTCCATAAACTATAGGAGATTCATATGAATTTAAAAGTATTATAGAATTGACCTCCATAAACTATAGAAGATTCATATGAATTTAAAAGATAATTGGGCATATTAATTACATAAGTAGCTTGATACCTATCTACCCCAACATCAAAACAAAGTAGTCAGCCCATACCTCCTCCCCAAGGAGCTTTATACCTATCTACCCTAACATTAGAACAAAATAGTTAATCTGTATCTCCTCACCAAGGTGCTAAGCCGTATCACTATTTCCCACCAAAGAAGAAGTTCTAGTGGAGGTGGCAAAGGTTATTCAAAAGGATTTGTAAGATTCCTCCCCAAGCCTCTCAAGATGTCCCGTATCTTCCCTTGTAATCAAATCCCTCTTCAGAAATATAAAAGATCTTATTTCTACCTGCTGTTTTGGCCTAGAGAGAGAAAATGTTCTAGAGAGAGGTTATTTAGATTTAGATATTTTTGCATGGAAAAATATCTCATCTTATTAAAATAAGTTTCCCCAAAACAGAACTTCAAAAAGATTTTCAAAAGGTGCATTAGAAATCAATTATAATATGTTCAAAAGGCCTTATCCTAGGGGTCCAAATTTTTTGAAAATTTTAAATTAAGGTTTTGGGGGGCCAATTAGATTCATCCAAATGTATGGAGGAGATAAATATAAGAAATAAAGAAAATCTCCCCAAAAATGAGTAAATACTCACATAAGATGAAGAGTGGACTAAGGACCAAAGAAAATACTAAAAAAATAAAATTTTGACACCTCAGAGTGGGGATTCCCCCTCATGAAGGAGGCGCCTATTTCACATGTGTGGTGGAGTTTTAAATTATCAAATATTGAGATATTTTATCTCTCCTCTCTCCTAATTCAAGTCTAGTTCCAAAAAGTAAGCTAAACTAACCCAAAAATGGTCAAAAATTGACCAAACTGATCTGGAAAATTCTAGAATCATTTTGCTTGGTTAGAAGCTCACTTTTTCCTATAAATAGAAGCCTCTCCCTTTGTTGAAGCTTAATAGTGTTTTATGCAATGTTACTCTACTCTACCCCCAGAGCTAAAAACTGTGAATTTATTAATAATTCATTAGTTTTTGACCATTCCCTCTTCTAAAGAATTGGTGGCCACTCTTGTTGCAAACAAGAGTAGATCCCTCAAACCATCAAGCCAAAGGAAAGCTCTCAGAAATTCATGTAAGTTAGAAATCCTACTTTTTCTTTATTCTTTTTTAATGGTTTTGTAAATTTTGTTATCTTTAAAATGATAAAATTGTGAGATCCCACTGCCCCCTCCTCTGCGTACCGGATTCTCGGATGGTAGCAGACAGCAGAAGTAGCTTCCTCTTGCGCGGGGCAAGGTTTCTCACTCGGGGCCTCGCCCTCGAATGTGTGGGCACGAGACTAAGCTGGTGGTCATTCCAAAAATCGAAACCGGAAAAATTTCCCATGCCCGGAAAGCGGGGACGATTCCACCATTTTAATTTTCTTAACGAGTTCTTTCAACGAGGTCAAGATACTGAACTACCTTCATATGATAAAACCAAATAGAAGGGGAACTATTACAGACTTAACTATTACAGGAATCAATGCTTTTTTCCTAATTGAATCAGGCACAGTCGTTGATTTATTCTTTAGAGAAGCCTTCAAGATTCTAATTAACTACTCGAGTTCTAAGCGTATTCCTATTCATCAATTTTATTATTAAAACTCTACTGATTCTAGTCTAACCCCATCCGGCCCATGGGTTAGCCACCGCCCAACCACTAGAATAGTAGAATCAGGCAAGTACTCACCCACCCATCATTGAAAGCCTTTCTTAACTTTTGCTTTAGAATACAGATACTCACACACTCCTCTTTAAACTTTAATTTAAAAAACAATCCATTGACAAACAATTACTAGTTACAGATGTCATAACAATCCATTGACAAACAATTACTAGTTACAGATGTCATAACTTAAAATTTCCATTCAATCCTTGATTCTCACAAAACAGTATCACTGTGGACTCTCCGTTGAGACCAGCGGGTCAGCAACGAGATCCAGTAAACAGATTAAAATAATTTTCTCGTCATCATTCATATATACATCTTCCACGACATACGCATGGGTGTCCTAAGCACCGCGAGCCCGTGCATCGCCTGGTCAGAACCCTCCAGGATCCTCCTTAGGTGTCCTGGCACTTCACTCAGGGACCGCTTCATCGGCCCTCGCCCATCGGAAGCACACCATTTTACACCATACCCAGGGTGGTCAAGACCTGGGCAAGTTTTTTCCCTGCCGTGAGCCATCCTTTGAACACTCCCCACACCAGCTGTTGCATCCGAACTTCCCTTAGAAAAAACACATATACCAAATGCTCCCTCCCCTGCATTCTGGCGTAAGACAGTCCTTTAAGAAAACAAGGTTTCTATGCAAGTTTCCAGTTTTGATTTTCTTTTGAATACAATGGATATATCTTAATTCCGTATCCCAATACTTCTAGATCACAGGTTTGGATTCCCAACAAGCAGAATTCCTCGAATTCTGTAATCTTGATCCTCCTCAGATCAAAATCAAAGGTCTCAACTTAGTTTCAGATTCGGTGGGTGATTTGAGTGTAGATTACTGAACTGGTCACATCATCTATTATTGAAAAACTAACGAAGGAGTTATGTCTGTCTTGGTCATAGTCTGAGGAAAGGTTCTCCCTGAACTATCTTTATCAACGGGTAATATTTCAATTACTACTTTATTGAATTTCATTCATTGAGTGTCTTGCTTAATTGAATTCATAACTAATCACGAATTCCTCTGAGGAATAAATTAATCATTTATCTAAAATTTCGACTTTGATATTTTTTTTTGAATTTTCTCATTACCATCCTAGAGAATATGAAACGGTATAATTTTCTCATTACCATCCTAGAGAATATGAAACGGTATAATTTTCCTTCACTGAGTATTTACTTATTCATTTTCCAATATTCACGGGATTTAGTCATAGGATTAAAGAGAACTCTTATTTTGATATAAAAGAACTCTTATTTAGTCATAGGATTAAAGAGAACTCTTATTTTGATATAAAAAATTCTGTATGCATCTATTTATGCATAGAATCCAACTTCTATGGAAATAACACTTTTATATAAAAGAAAATCCTTTTATGCATCTATTTATGCATAAAATCAATATTAGTGAAAGTAACACTTTTACAATAAAAATCAATATTAGTGAAAGTAACACTTTTACAATAAAAATATTTATCTTATATATCATTTTATGCATAAAAATAGATATTAGTGAAAGTAACACTTTTACAATAAAAAAATTCTTTTATGCATCATTTTATGCATAAAAAGCCATTTTGATGAAAGTAACACTTTTATAATAAAAAAAATATTCTTTTATGCATCTATTATGCATAAAAATAAATATTGATGAAAGTAACACTTTTATAATAAAAAATATTCTTTTATGCATCTATTTATGCATAAAAGTCAGTATTGATTAAAATAACACTTTTATAATAAAAAAAATTCTTTTATGCATCTATTTACGCATAAAAATCCATTTTGATGAAAGCAATACTTTTATAATAAAAATATTCTTTTATGTATCTATTTATGCAAAAAAATCCATTTTGATAAAAGTAACACTTTTATAATAAAAAATATTCTTTTATGCATCTATTTATGCATAAAAATCCATTTTGATGAAAGTAACACTTTTATAATTAAAAAAATTAACCAATATGCATCTTTCTATGCATAGAATTTATATCTAATGAAAATAACTCTTTTATAATTAAAAAAAACCAATATGCATCTTTCTATGCATAGAATTTATACCTAATGAAAATCACTCTTTTATAATAAAAAAATAACCAATATGCATCTTTCTATGCATAGAATTTATATCTAATGAAAATCACTCTTTTATATAAAAAAAACCAATATGCATCTTTCTATGCATAGAATTTAAATCTAATGAAAATAATACTTTTAGAATAAATATATTTCTACTATGCATTTTTCTATGCATAGAATGAAAATGACACTTTTAGAATACACAAACGACAGGGATTATTCTTTTAGAATAATAAAAGATGAAACTTATTTCACAAAATTTTAGAAAATTTTGCCATAACCTCCTTTGTATGGTTGACCTACTTTAATTTACTTAAAAATTAACCCCAATTGGTTTTTGTAAGGTTCCCCCCTTCTAAAATAGGGGAAACACTTAAGATAGTCAACTAAATCTTAACTTGGAGAAAATTTCCTATTTATCAACACCTTAACCATGTAGAGATTCAAGGATATGATTCATAGGTAAGACCTAGTCCTATCCCACAGCAGGGGAGCGTGATCTTCTAAAAATCAAATCACCCATAGGGTAATTGATCATAAATTGGGCAACTACTAGACTTGATTTCTAGAGGCAACGCTTTTTTCCTCATCCATGCAAGGCACAGCGGCTGGCCTAGTCTTCTAGAATAGAGTTGCCCAAGAACCTATTTATCTAGCGTAGGGCTTTCACGTGAATCAATTTCATACAAGCCAAACCCGCTCTCTTATTCTTTTCCTTTATACTGCCGATGATCTAGAATTTGGCCTTCCAGCCTCTACATGCTGGGCAAAACCCTACAAGACCATACACCTCATCGTCCCCACCATTGGTGAGGACTCAAGCCGGTTTGTCTCTCTCTCAGGCTCCATCGCTCGATCCTCCCGCCACTCAGAGGGATGTCTGCACCCTAAGGTGAGCTTATTCACTGCACTATCTTGGGCCCTCATCAGAACTAGATAGCATCATAATCTCTCGCCTTAATCGGCGAACCTTATTCTCCCAATGGTATGAGGGATACCTTGGGCCATTCCCAGGCTTTGCTAACGATGCCGCCCGGCTACACAAAGCACGGAACGGAGTTAGTGTCGAAGCCAGGAAAAACTTGCACTCTTTAAAGATAACAATTTCAATACAATTCATTGAATACAACATCACTCAATTTGTAACTTTATACAATTTTATGTCATTATATTAAAAGAAAAAGATACACATTTATTATCACTAATATTTAAAAAAAACTCTTCTTTAAAAGATAACCAAGTTAACCTAGCCACCATTTCCTTGAGGAGCTTGTAAAGGGAGGGTTGGGGCCGCATCGGGAGCATCTTCTCTAATCTCGTTGTTGCACACTCCTTCCGAGGTAATATTCTGACATTTTCAAGAAGGGACCATCTTGGACATCGTCTTGTAGGGCTCGCTGTCGTGGTTGAAATGCTCCAATCAGATCTCAATTCTGAGATCGTTTGCTCACCGTATGAGCAAAAGATCACAACGCATGAACCCTCTATTAAGGCTAAAACCTCTTACTAAAGTCCACGCAAATGGGGGGGATTGTGAGATGTCCTTAACACAAAAACGTTTTGCTAAAGGGGAGAAGGGCTAAGGGTTGCTGTAAGTCTCTTCACATGGCCGGGGGGGGGGGGGGGGGAAGAGTTAAGGACACTACCTCCTAGTAAGAGGGGGATGGAGGAAAATTGCCTTATCTAAAAAGTGGCAAATGAGGGGGTGTGGAGAGGGGTGGCTATACTATAGCAAGTACTCTACACAGGGACAGACGGCGGTACGGACGACAGCACAACAGAGCATATGCTACGCAGAAATGCGTGTTGTCCATGGAGCACCCCGAGGGTTTATATAACTGTGGGGTACAAGTATGGGCGTTGCGCAAAGCAAGGACAAAAGGATGGTGTACCAGCAAAGGCTGTAGATCATCAGTGGCCTGCATGGCTCTGTGGGAAAGGTACGGTGTATGTCGGTTAACAATAGGGAAAGGAGTGGTATGCATGTACCTTATCTGGTCTGGGGTAGCATGGGTGTCCACGTAGCGGTACGTGTGGACCACACAGTGGGCGACCGTCCTTTGGTTCTTGTGTGGCCATCGTACGGGCACCCTGGTAAGTGTGTACGATCCAAATTTTGGGGCGGTGTCCCAAAATTTGGGACACCAGCCTTGATTTGCATGCCGGACGATTTTTTTTTGTGTCCGAGAGGTTCTCTTGTCATTGGGGTGTAGACCGTTCGTCAATCGAATGCCCAATCGTGCATTTATTAAGGTTTAAAGGTCATCGCTTTTTAACTAAAAATGATTGAAATTTGCGTTTAACTAAAAATGGCTGAAATTTGCGTATAAGCTTGATCTGGTGTCCGTTTTGGATGTTGTAAAATCCTATATTAGGGTAAACTTGCATGCTGATTCTAAATTTGGGCTCATAATTTGAAGATTCTAAGTAGAAATGACTCATTTAATAAAATCATTGATTTTTATACCATAAAAACTCATAAATTTATCTATTACATGGGCATTTCTTTATTAGTGAAGATGGGTATGTTACATCCTTCCCCCCTTAAAGAAATCGAGATGTCCTCATATCGTCACATGAATTGGGGATAATGCTTTAAGAGTGTAGCTTCATCTTCCCAAGTTGCATCCTCTTCTCAGGAGGGTAATCTTTCCACTATACTAGATGTTCTACAAGAGTTCTATTTCGGAGTTGCCTTTCCCTAGTATGATGCTACTGGGCTGTAATTCAAGGACTCCTTGAGTAGGGATTACAACTTGTTCATCATCAAGAATATGATCGAGACTGGGTACATAAGGTTTTAACAAACTTACATGAAATACATTGTGGACTTTGGGAGTTGGAGTTTATAGGCACTTTTACCTAGACACTTGATAACTGTATAGGGACCACAATACCTAGGGCTGAGCTTCTTATATTTCCCAAGTTATAGAGAACTTCGTTTGGGTCGCACTCGTAGAAGAACTTTGTCTCCTTCCTTGAAGATCCTTTCAGACCTCTTGGTGTCAGCATAATGCTTTTGTCGATCTTGGGCGGCTTTAATATCCTTTTGGATTGCCTTGGTTTGTTCCTTCATCTCTTCGAGCATTTTCCTGGATGCCTCAACTCTTATGGTCGGATCAGAGAAATTTAGAGGAGACAAGCATTCTTGCCCATAGAGTGCTTTGAATGGTGACATTCCTATGCTCTGATGATAAGATGCATTATAGGCAAATTCTACCAGAGGAAGGTATTGAATCCATCTTCTTGGTTCCCGTCCACAATATGCTCTGAGAATGTCTTCAATTACTTGATTGACTCTCTCAATCTGGCCATCGGTCTCTAGATGATAAGCTGTGCTAAAGCAAAGTTGAGTTCCCAGGGCTTGAAATAAGGACTACCAGAACTTTGAAGTGAAGTAAGAATCCCGGTCACTTACTATCCTTTTTGGGAGACCATGAAGTTTGAGGACTTCCTTGATGAATATTTGAGCAACATCAGAAGCTTTGAAGGTCTTCTTTGCTGGTATAAGGTGAGCTACTTTGGTAAGTAAGTCCACTACTACCAGAATGGAGTCATATCCTCCTCGAACAGTGGGGAGACTTGTGACAAAATCCATACTAATGCACTCCCACTTCATTTGGGGAATATCCAAGGGTTGAAGTTTCCCAGGCATCTTGACCCTTTCAGCTTTGGTCCTTTGGCATGAGAGACATTGCTTCAAGTACCAAAGGATATCATTTTTCAAGCTTGCCCAATGAAAGCTCCTTCTTACGACATTTAATGTTTTTGCATAGCAGCCTGGGTGTCCCATAGTAGGACTATCATGAGCTTCATGGAGGGTTAGTTTCTTTAAAGCAGGATCCTTAGGGATACATAGCCTGTGATTAAAGTAGAGGCTTCCTTCATGAGTGGAGTATCCCTTGATTAGATTCTTCTCTTTCTTTGAATTTCCTCCTCATCATCCTCTGATAATCTGGATCATGAGATGAGACTTCTTCCACCTTGACCAGTATGGGATTATTTGGCATTAAAATTGCACTTAAGAAAGATTTGCAGCGGCTAAGTGCATCTACTACCACATTATCTTTCCCCAAGGAGGCGGAATTTGATGTCGAAGTCATATTCTTGTAGAATTTCAATCCATCTCCTTTGCCGCATGTTGAGGCTAGGCTGGGTGAAGATTCACTTCAGACTTTTGTGGTCAGTTTTACAAGCTGGAATTTGCCCCCCAAGAGATAATGTCTCCATAATTTGAGGCAATGAACAACTCCTAAGAGCTCCAAATCATGAGTGGCATAATTTGCTGCATATTGCTTTAGCTTGTGGTGGTGGGAAGTATAAGCGACTGGTCTTCCTTCTTGGCCTAAGACACCACCAAGTGCCAGACTACTGGCATCATTCCTTGGTGAAATAAGGAAGTTTCAGGACTAGGATAGAAGTAATGATGACCTTGAGTTGATCAAAGCTGTTTTGATGGATTGGCAGCCACACTATTTTGAAATCCTTCTTAAGAAGATCCATCAAAGGTGCAGCTGCCAAGGCATAATCTTTGATAAAAATCCTATACCATCCCATGATTCCCAAAAACTCACGAACTTCACGAACTGATTTAGGGGATGGCCACTCCAAAATATCTTTGACCTTGGCAGGGTCTACTGAAATGCCATCTTTGGAGGCGATGAACCCAAGATACTCAATTTGATGAGTAAAGAAGGTACATTTGCTCTTCTTGGCATAGAGTTTGTGTCTGCGCAACAATTGCAAAACTCTACGCACATGCTCCTCATGCTCTTCCATTGATTTGGAGTAGATTAAGATGTCATCAAAGAAAACAAGCACAAATTCTTCCAAGTAAGGATGGAATATATCTTGCATTAGGCGGTTGAAGGTTGCAGGAGCATTGGTTAACCCGAATTATGACATTACAGTAAACTTATAGTGGCCATAACGGGTATTGAAGCCTGTCTTGGGTATATCTGCTTCCTTGACTTTGATTTGATAGTAACCAGACCTCAAATCTATTTTTGAGAAGACTTTGGCCCCATGAAGCCTGTCAAGAAGTTCATTGATGTGAGGGATAGGATACTTATTCTTGACAGTGACTTGATTCAGCCCTCGATAATCTATGTAGAGAGATGGACAGTTCCGTCCTTCTTTTTTTGGAAAAGGACAAGTGCCCCCCCAAGGAGAGCTACTGGGGCGTACGAATCCTTTCTCAATGAGTTGGGAAAGTTACTCTTTAAGTTCAATGGCTTCAAGAAGGGACATTTTATAGGGCGTTTTTGAGACGGGTTGAGCCCTAGGGATCACCCGATTTCATGATCGACTTCTCAAGGAGGCGGTAGCCCTGTAAGCTCGTCACTCAGGGAAGATGTTAGAGAATTCTTGGAGCCAAGAGGATTCTGTCTCCTTACCAGGTTCAATGGTTTTGTTGAGCTTGACTAAGAAAACTTGCTAACCCTTACGTGTTCCCTTGAGAAGATGTTTTGCCTTGACTACCCTAGATTTAGGTTTTCCTGTTATCCCCTGAATGGATATTACTTGGCCATGCTAATTTTCAAAAGTGATACTCCCCTGGTTACAATGAATGCTAGCTTTGTTTGCAATTAACCAATCCATCCCAAGGATTCCATCATAAATTCTTAATCGCAAGACTCTAAAGTGGCCATGAGTTTGCTCATTACCCAGCTCAAAATCAAGGTTTCCTATAGAGTGGCAAGATATTACTTCTTTCCCACTGGCTAACTCTATAGCCATTCTTCTAGTTGTTTTTTGACCAAAGTTTAATTTTTGCAAACACCTAGGAGAAAGAAATGAATGGGTACTACCACAATTAATCAAAAGCTGAAATGGCTTACCGTGATGAGTGGCTGGGGTTTGGATTACACCAAATTGTTTATTCAGACCTTGGTGTTCTACTATCGCATGGACGGTAGCGCGCTCTTCTTCAGCCATTTCCAAGGTCGGTTCTTCACTTATAATACAGGCGGTCCTAGCAACTGCTCCTCCGTGGCCTCTACCACGTCCACCACCTCTTGCACCTTGGGTGGTGGATAGGGGTTCCACAGCCTTGATTTCCTCTGCCACCTTGGGGAAATGATGTTGCCATCTTGGGACAGTTGGCCCTAAAGTGTCCCAGCTCATTGCACTCAAAACACAGAGGGCCTTCTCTCAAAGCAGCATACAAGCGGGGGACAAAAGAGTTGCTTTGTCGCCCTCTGTTGTAGTAGGGGAAATTATGTTGGGGTCAACTAGTATGGGTTAGGTTGGAATCTGATTATATAGTCACTCAATGTTTAATGAAACCAGACGTTATCCTACCCATAAGCTCAAGTAAGCCTTTTGTAGCCTTGATATGTATGCTTTTGCTGTAACTCCACTTATGAGATGACCACGATCATATCCCAAGCGAGTAGCATAAGCAATAGCGTGTTGATCACTCAAAATCCTTCTTTTGTAACACACTTTTAACGAGCTTAGCTGGTCTTTGGATAGTAATGGTACTCTAGCTTTGGATGCCAACATTGCTAGATCCTTGCTTATGGATTCCACTTCTCTTTTTTCCCCTCTTGATTGGACATACTTTAGCTTATCACCATATAATGGTAAGTGTGAAGATGAGTTTTCCACTTCATCTGAATATTTGTTGAGCTCTTCTCGCAAAAATTGGGAGGTGAATTGGAGCCATTCTTGCAGTACATCTTGAAAATCGATAAATAAATTATGACCATGTGTGATAGGAGATTGATCTAGCCGATTAAGCAAAATAATAGACCTAATGTCATTTATATTATTTAGATTTAAAAGGTAGGGTAGAAGGTCATTGCTTAGTACGTAGTCGTGCCCTCCTTGAAAACTTTCAGGGAAGAGACAGTTGTCTTTTGGATTAACACATCCCTTGAAAGGGCTATCATCAATAAGCAATGTATTCTTCTTATTGCAAATATCTTGGCACTGATTCCAAACCTTGAGTAAAGGTTTAAACATAGCCTCAACAGTAGGCTTATCTGGCCTATACACTTTTCGAAGATTATTGATATAACATTCTTCTTGTCCCCACACCATAAAGAAATGATATTTCTTATGTGCATACTGTTCAAGAGTGTTTACATAGACACAAACATTCTTGTGTAACATGGTGGACCAAATACCAACATGAAAGTACTCGTCGCAAATCTCATCCAAAAATTCAAAACACCCGGGGCGAATAACAACTGTGGTGCGACCAATATCAATTCGAATACAATTTGTTTGTGGATGCCTCTTCTCTTCCTTGTTGAGTAAAACTCCATTAAGATCAAGTATAAGTGCATGTTTCTTTATGATGATTGCACGAGGAATATTTTCTGCATATGATACAAAAGAATGATAACACTTTAATGTGTTTACATACTTAACAATGTTAAAACAAGTGATCCTATATTATCAATGAGAGCTAATTACAACAAAACATCCACAAGTTTACTTTCGTTTCATGCTCCCATACTCATCTATGATGATGGCTCCTAGACTTGATTGCCACTACTACAGGTTAGCCTAATACCGGCGCCTATACTGACGTCATTCAACGGGGTCTAAAAAAGCCCCGTCATCGGTATAAACGCCGATATACACGCCGGAACCATGACGTCGGTATAAGCGTCGGGTAACAATACCGGCGCCTGTACCGGTGTCTATACCGACGCTCACCGGTGATAATACCGACGGCTATTCCGGCGTCTATACCAGAGTGTATACCGGAGTGTATACCGGGGTGTATACCAGGGTGTATACCGGGGTGTAGACCGGGCTCTATACCGACACCAGTACTACCGGCAGATATACCAATGAATATACCGGTGTACATACCGGGGAATATACCGACGCTGTACCAAAATTTTTTTTGGGCAGAATAGTGTTGCCTAGCTGTTGCCTGGCTGCCTGCAATGAACAGGATCAACAACAATAAACAGACAGCACCATTCTGTCTTAAATAGAGCACAAAAACAACCGTGCTCGTTTTTTTATTTTCCAGATCGATAAACAAGAAATTAAATTAAACATTAATACTCAAGAATGTTTTGATCATATACCATTAGTTTGAAGGTCATCTTACATCATGGTAATGCCTCCCAATTGAAGGTCTCTCCTTCTTCTTCAAGCATCTCAAATAAGGCCACAAGGCCATGTTTGTGAGCGTACTTCTCCTCTCGCCTACTTGGTGGGCGATTCATGGCCAACTCCTACACAAACGATTAACAATTATAACTGTTAGAAATCAACATTTAGCCCACATACATACATTTACATAAATAAAATTGCTACAAATACTTATGAATTCATGGCGCATGGTTTCGTAACCACCACTCCCAAGATGAGAAGCCCCTACTGTTTGGAGTCTTGCCCTTGCCGCCTCTCTTTGTTGTTGAAACCTCTCTGGTGTCTCTGTGAGCTCCTGAGCAATGGCTGCCCACTCCCTGTCATCTAGCCAAACAGGTTTCTCTTTCCCCTCTCTAAATGCGTCCCTCGTCTCTGACCTACGATGCCCCATCAAAATGCGAGCTGTATAGTGTATCCACTCATTAGAGACGACATTCATAGGGTCAGATGGCTGAAACTCTTGCTTTATCTTTGTATTTATATAATTTTTCTTCCCCTTATCTTGCTGATCCCATTTAGTCATGACAGAGTCGTGAAACTGTATAGTGCACAATTGTCAAATGCATGTCTTCATTGCCTTCCCTGCACTATTCATTATTGGTGCCCCATCCCTAATTGTGTATATCTTGCTGTTGTCATGGTCATGTGCACCCCAGGGAGTGGAAGGTGACCCTATGGGTGTGCTATCAACAGATGAGAGCGAAGGACGACGCTCATGTGGTGGTGGTGTCACAGCATCTGTGGCACTACCACCACAACAACCTCCCCCTGAAGACCTACTACGTGAGCGCCGTCTATGTGAAGAGGTGGTAGATCGAGCTGTAAGAGGAGTGGAAGGCTATGTGGTATGAGGTGTGGGAGCTGCTGTCGTACCCACGGGTGTGGGAACTGGCATCAGGAAGCCAGATGGTGAGGCAGATGTCCCTGCTCCAGAACCCCAATAACTCTGAGCCATGGCTCTCTGCTCTGGAGTCATGGACGAAAGAAAACCATATAACTGCTGGGGACTCATGCCCTGCGGTGTAGGATTAAATGAGAAATCAGGACTGTAGTCGAAGGGCGGTGAGTCACCCATGGCCTGTTGGACAAAAAACCATATGACAAACTTGTGCGAAATGAAAATTACACGGTAAACAATGAAAGAACCATATGACAAACATTAACAATGATAAACAACATTGGTAAAACTATATCAACTTGCTCCTACAGTAGTGATTATGATGGTAAACATTAACAATGGTAAACAATGAAAGGACCTTCAATGTCATAAAATCATTACAAATATGTCATAACTATTTGCATAATCATTAAGATACATCATTTTAAAAATCATTATCTATTCTATCATCCTCATTAAGATCAGTAGCCCCAAAGAGATCTATGTCTATGTACATTTCAGCATCCTCATCATTAAAAGTCCCTTGCTGAAGGATGTCTTCATCATCTATGTCTTCTTCCTCAACATGTTTTTCAGCTTCCTTGGTTTGCCCCTCTATATGCAAGGATGAAGAGAGAAGCTATCTCTATTCATAAATAGCTATTTATAAAGGCCTTATGCAAAAATCTATATGCATAGATTCTGTAAATAGAGCCTACACATTGAGCTCTATGCATAGAAGCCTATACCTAAAGCTGAACGCATAGAGTCTTATGCATAAAGCCTATGGCGCATAATGATCTATACATAAGCTTATGTGTAATGCTCTATACGTAAGTCTTATGCAAGCTTTATGAATAAGGTTTATGCAATCGTATGCATAGTAAGGCTTGCAAGCCTTAAGTATAAGCTTGCATAATAAGGCTGCAAGACTTATGCATAAGCTCTATGCATAAGCCAACTGCATAAGTCTTATGCATAAGCTCTATGCATAAGTCCTATGCATAAGCTCTATGCATAAGCCATATGCATAAGCTCTATGCATAAGTCTTATGCATACGCTCTATGCATAAGCCATATGCATAAGTCTTATGCATAAGCTCTATGCATAAGCTCTATGCATAAGCCATATGCATAAGTCTTATGCATAAGCTCTATGCTATAAGCCTTATGCACTATGCTAACCCTTAATCCCATCACCCAATGGTGTAATAAACATGATCTTGTTTTACATGGATAAGAGATCTTACCTTGATAACATATATAACTCTATGAATAAAGAGAATACCTTATGCATAGAAAAACAGAGCATAAGAAATATATGTTATATGTATAAGAGAGTATAAACATTCAAAAAGCTTATGCTCTCCATCCATGCAAGGCACTCTACATCAAAAAAAGCTTTATGCATAAAAACATAACGCATGTGAAGCCTTATGCATAAAGCTCATCCATAAGATTTATACATAAAACATTATGTATTAAGCTTTATGCATAGATCTTAATTCATGCATTCAGCTAGATTCATATAGCTCTATGCATAAACTCTATGTATAGAGCTTGCATACTTACAAGCCCTATGTATAGAGCTTTCATAATCTTACAACCTCTATGTATAAAGCCTATACATAGAGCATATGCATTGAGCTTTTACAAGAAGGCTATGCATAGAGCTTTCAACAAGAAGGCTATGCAAGCTCTATGTACAATGTCCATGCAAGCTTTCAAGAAACCTATGCATAGAGATTTTATAAGCTTGCAAACTCTATGCATAAAGCCTATGCATAGAGCTTATAATGGAAGTTTCACAAGCTCGCAAGCTCTATGAATAGAGCTTATGCATAAAGCTTGCAAGAAGGCTATGCATAGAGATTGCAAGCTTATGATAGGTTTTATGCATAGATCTTGAATTAATCCTATGTATAAGCTTACAAGAACCCTAAACTAACCCTAAACCATAAAACAGGGATGCAATAATACGTAGAAAAAAGCATAAACAAGGAAAATCGAAAGAGGATCTACCTCTTTTTTGCGAAGCTGAAGGAGAAGATTGGTGAAAGATTGGTGAAAGAGCTGCAAAACAAAATATTAAACAAAATAATTAGTAAATTAAACACAAGAATAAGAACTAATATAAAACCCTAAAATCTCTATGCATGCATTAGGAGATCTATGCATACATAGAGAGCTCTCAACATGCATAAAGAGACAAAAAAACACAAAACCCTAAACATCCTATATCCTAAATTAAAAAGCAAAAGCAAGAACATATTAGTAAAAGTGGAGAAGGAGAAGAGGAGAAAAGAAGAAAGAAGGAGAAAAGAGGAGAGAGGAGAAAAGAGGAGAAGGAGAGAAAAGAGACGTTGCATACCTTCTCTGCAACGCTGCGAAAAACAGAGAAAATACGCTCTCGGCTGTAAAAAACTTACGAGCGTCAGTATATGCTTCGGAATATACGTCGGTATATGCTTCGGAATATCCGTTGGTATATGCTTCGGAATAAGCGTCGGTATGTGCTTCGGTATACGCGTCGGTATCCGAAATTTTCAAATTACCCCGCCCGACTTGTCTCCTCCAACATTACGACGGGCATACTGACGTTCGTCGACATTTGCATCGGTATTTTAACGTCGGTATGCCCTCAAGATCTAGTAGTGTGCATTTCCCTATTAATTGGTGAAGATTGAAATACTAATCTATCTCCATCTCTCTCAAAAGAATATAAACTTCTTAGAGACCTACTCTTTTGTGTATCGGAACGTAACTCCTCAATACGTTGCTCTATTTCTTGCGCACTTAACTTGTGATTGTTAGAAGCAGCTGTACCTGCAAAAATAACTCTCGCTGAGAACCATAATTTTTAACACACAAAATTGCTGAATAAATCATCTTCAATAACATCCTATTGAAAAAGATCTATCTTTAGTTTTCTTGGCACCGTCTGCCACCACAGAGTCCTTGATTTCAACTATTCTCTCTTTATTCGTAGCATATGTAGCCTCGTCAATTTCTTCAACACCCTCTGCGGCCATAGAGTCCTTGATTTCAACTATTTTTCCTTTATTCATAGCATATGTAGCCTCATCAATTTGTTCGACAATCTCTTCTTGTCTCTCCTTGGTTGCAAAAGTCTCTTGAAGCTCTTCATTAACTTTATCTTTATTCTCACTAACCTCAAAATTAACTTGCAAATTAGGAATGTCCTTAGTCTCTTTAGTCCTATCACTTGAAGGCCTTGAAGATGTTTGCAAAGCTGAATCATCGATTTGATCTACCTCCACCATGTTGTCTTCATTATTTCTAGCATTTGAATCATGAGAGTTGATCTCTCTAGTAGGGCTTTCATAATGATGTTCTAGTTGAGCAATGTTATCTTCATCTTTCCCTTCTTTGTATATATCTATAAGATTAAAATAAAATGCTATTACTTTTAGGATTTAAATAATACACCAAGGATAATACTAGTCATTTTTATATCTACACGTATACTTTATATCCAAACTTAGATTACTCAACATTGAGTGATGTACCATAATGAATTAGGAACCATATTACATGCCAAGACTTTCACATAAGGGTCAAACTTGAGTTTGAGCCTCACTTACAAGGGCAAAGTAAAGATTGACTTGAGATTGTGCCTTGTGTTAGAAGACATCCCCAAGGTTGGACATAAGTGGAGGTACGGCTCAAACTTAAGTTTGAGCCTCGCCGCTACACTAGGATATGGAGTAAGTGTAAGTTCTTAATAGTAAGTGTGCATCATCATTTGTATTAGGCTCAAAATTAATTTTGAGCCTCGTTGTTGCTACACTAGGATATGGAGTAATTTCTTAATAGTAAGTGTGCATCATCATTTGTACCAGACGTTGGCATGAAATAAAGGATAATTAGAATAGAAATATTCACTTTAATAGAAAAATGTTAAAAGTGAATCCAAAAAAGCCAATGTATTAATCAAAAGACTAATAATTATTTCAACAAATCCACACTTTGAACAAGACTTATGTTAATATTAGTAGTTGATAAGCTCCTTTCAGTGATCACCATTCGTTGTACATTCATCAGTACTATCAATGCACTTTTCTACCTTTCTTTGGTTGAGAGCTTGATGGGCTATGAGCATGGAAAGCCTTGTTGACATCTTATCCCCAATCTTCTCAACGGCCATAGAGACCCCAACATTTGAAGCTTCCATGGCTTTTGCAGTATCCAATATATCATCACCATTCCCACCTTCATCATCATTTTCATGCCTTCCAATATCTTCAAAATTGTCTTCGGCATCCTCATTGAATAGAGCATCATTCCCTTGGTCCTCTTCATTCCTTTGCCCTGCATCTTCAAAGTCTATAGCATCCCCAACTTCTTTATCATCATCCGTGTCATTTTTGTTGTCAATATCATCACCTTCGTCTTTCTCCTCTGTACTTGGCGGGTCGTCAATGTCTGAAGATTTTGAAGGTTCTCTTTTTCTGCATCATCTAGTGTTTGCTTTTTTGTGTCGCCACTTGCACCACACCACTCTTGCAAGGATGGGGTGACCGTCTAAAAGAGCAGAGCACTTTGATTCTAATGCCATCGCTTTCAAATCATCTTTGCATAAAGCAATACATCGTCTCTTCTTTAGCAAGATCTCCTCTAGCACAACTCCACCACAATATATCTCTACAACATAGCTGTGTTCAGGACAAAACCCTGTGATGAGACCGTCAATAAAGCCTTTGTTGATGAATTCTCTATTTTGGCCACTGGAGCCTGAGATGAATACATTTTTTGTGAGAACCTTATCAATGGCCTCAAAGTTGTCAACCTTGCTGATGAAAAGAATAACAGTTGCAATCTCAACTGTTCCAGATGTCCAGGCATCATCTTTTTGTGTGTGGATCACGCCAAATTCATAGTGCACCTTTATTGACTGGCTAGAAATCCCTTTTTGATAAGCATTCCAATGGTGATGAAATCAACAAAACACACAAGAATATATTCATATTGTGAGTTTAGTGTGTTCAAAGCAAGTGCCAACTTAGAGAAAAATTATGACGAGAGCTGCTCCTTTGTACCATGTAGGTCCATGATTGCCAGTTGAAATGGTACATGCTCTTCACTACAGAAGGCTATAATCTTTGTCATATCAAAACCCACCCACCTAATTGTCCAAGGAATAGACTCTTGTTGAGATACAATACCCATAGATGCTCTATATAGGTGATTCAGTAAAGTTACTACACTTTTTAGAAGTGAAGGAATTTTTTTTGAACGATTGAGAGCGTCCCTAACAAAGGACTGGCTGTAGCTCCTCAATTGATTATACTCATACTCCCCTAGCTTATATGTCTCACACACCTGTTCCCAAGTCATCTTTTCCCTTGTCAGATCAAAATAGAAGGCGGTTATTGCATCTTTGAGTACTCAATTTGTTTTTAGCTTCCAAGCCATCTCCTCCATATCCATTCTTTGATGGGTTTGCTTTCCCTTCTTAAGCAATATTCTATTGTCAAGAAGTACTGTTTCAATGTCCAAAACTTCACTCTTTTGAAGGCCTAAAATGCACCTAAACAACGTTGGTCCTAGCGTGACTGTTCCTGGTGCCTGCTGAATTTGTCCACTCTTCAAAGTTGGAAGTTTGGGATTTTGATCAAGAACTTTAGTTTGAGTTTCGCCCTTTGTATTTGGTAGCAAGCCTTTTGCATATAGCCTCATGATCTCAACCCAATTCTGCCATGCATCATCATCACATAGAAGCAAGTGTAAATCATTTTTGACAAAATTCTTATGTAGTGTGTGCTCTGTGGTCTCCACAAAGGTTGCAAAGTAAGAAGTTAGCCCCCTTACTATAGATATCACAAAATATTAGGAGGAATCATGCATCTATGGGTTTTCAATCATTTGGAGCTTATGCTCAAACTTGAGTTTGAGCTTCACTTGCCAGTGCTAAACTAGTATATAATGGTGATGCTCGATCTTAGGTTTGTGCGTCACCTCCATATGCAAATCTAGCACTTGCAAGTGAGGCTCCAACTTAAGTTCAAGCCATAATTAGATATGCAAGTGCTACACCATCACAGAGAGGTGAGGCTTGAAGTTCAATTTCAAACTAAACTATTAAGTTTATGCAATTTGAGAAGAAGCCTTACATGCATCTTTCTTATGCTACTGCTACACTTGAAACTATAGATCCATAAAAGATATTATGAAAAGTAAAGAAGAAGTATGTCTATGATTTACCAAGAAGAAGTAATGTATGTCCATGATTTACCAAGATATAGCAAAGAATCAAAAGAGTACCTTCCAAGACTCGTCCATCTTGGGTTGATTGACACCAGGCAAAGGTTTTCTAGGACGACCGTTTGCATGCCATTGTGCTTGAGCTTGTAGAAGTTGATCGAGGAATGGCTCCTTTTACATTGACTTTGCAACAGATAAATTTGCATCCTTGGAAATGTCACGAGAAATCTTGGGCGGGCAATTTACAATTATCTTTGATCTCTTGAACCTAAATTGCTGACGCAGTTGAGGGGTCACTTTAGCCATATTTAGAGCCTACAAGCTTTTTGCAGCACTAATGGAGTGTTGGCCAGAGATAATCCAATATTCAAGTTTATGAATATCTTCTTTTGCCAGTTTATCAAGGGGTTGTTTCGTAGCACGATTACAGGGCATCAAAATTGCAAGTATCTCCTCTTGCTTTGGGTCCTCAATAAAGTCTTGGGTCAAAATACGAACCCAATCCTTATTTAACCTTCTATACACATAGTTTGAAGGAGGAGGATAACATTTCATCACATCAATGCTGAAGACCTCATTTAGGCCAAAGGGATAATATCCCTTCTTTATTTCTAATGAGATCATTGCTTTGCTGCCCTTGTTTGGAGTCTCAACCTCCATTAGCTTGTCATCGGACGCATCTATCTCCTTTGAACCACTTGCTGGTTTTGTCCTTTGCCTCTTTGAAGAGATTTCTTGAACCTTTGTAGAGTGCTTTGCCTTTCTCTTCTTTGCAAGTGCTTTGCCTTTCTCTTCTTTGCAAGTGCTTGCTCCTCTTCTTGCACCCGAGAGCCTGCCATGTCTTCAGCTGCTATTGTGCTTACATCAAGGACTTTTGTTTTGTCACCCTCCTTTTTATGTTTTGAAGAAGTTGCACCAGCATTTCTAGATGCTTCAAGTGCACTGTTCACTATGGCCCTGCCTTTTTTCTCCACAATTTTCCTAACTTGAGTGGTTGTTGTTTCCTTTTCAGGTATGGACTTTTTTCGTGAATCCAAAGCCTTCTTTGCATGCCTCACCGCTTTCACCAGGTCCTCCACATTATCCACCCCTGAGTCTTCTTGATTGGAAAAGTCGATGATCTTCAATCCTAGCTTTACAATAGAATTGTCCTTTCCTAGTTTACTGTCATGTCTGCTGGGTGAAAAGTGTCCAATGATAAGCAAAACTTATTTGCTTTTATAGTTTCTCCTTCTGGCAATACATTGCATGTGAAGCATGGGTTTGCTCTTGCATCCACATCATCCTTAGCGCCTACCACAATCCCCATATCTCCATATGATGTATCACCTTGAGACAGAAAGGAATGGAGGACTCCTTTGAAGTTTGCACTAGCATCGTAGCTATCCACAAACCATTTTACTCCTTGGTTACTCAATTTGAAGGTTTTATCCACCTTAATTCTAGGAGTGACACTTTTATTGAGTTATTGTTTCGAGAGCATCCAGAGTAAAGATTGGTGCACCATGTGGTTGCGAGGTAG
The DNA here is from genome assembly GCF_041138505.1 of Cibotium barometz. Lineage (NCBI taxonomy): Eukaryota > Viridiplantae > Streptophyta > Polypodiopsida > Cyatheales > Cibotiaceae > Cibotium > Cibotium barometz. Next base: position 21,764,716 of record NC_141063.1, on the reverse strand, counting down.
TGGGCGCTCTGCTAGCTTCCATTCCTGTGAAGCACAAAAAAAGTTTCAAAACCTTAGAAAAAAATGGATTCAAATGCTACATATCAAATCAAAACCTATCAAACTTAAGAAACTTAATGCATGCTACAATTATTGATGCTTCACTTAGTTTTCTTGAATAGCGGGGGCCTCACTTGCATTTACTTAATCCATATAGAAGCTCGCTGGAGCCTAGATCTAAGTTGTGCACTCATATGCTAGGGGTACGCTAGCATAGAGAGGCAAAGCTCAAACTCAAGTTTAAGCCTTAAGGTGAAGTTCCATGTATGGGAGGCTTGAACTTAAACTGGAGTCTAGATCCAAGTTGTGCACTCATATGCCAGGGGTACACTAGTATATTGGAGACTTAAGGCCAAGTTCCATATAGGGGAAATCCGAACTTAAGCTAGAGCCTAGATCAAGTTGTGCACTCATATGACACGGGTACACCAGCATATAGAGACAAGGCTCAAGCTCAAGTTCAAGCCTTTAGGCTAAGTTTTATGCAGGAGAGGCGCAAACTTAAGCTGGAGCCTAGATCCAAGTTGTGCACTCATATGCTAGGGATACGCTAGCATAGATAGGCAAGGCTCCAACTTAAGTTGGTGCCTTAAGGCCAAGTTCCATGTAAAGTTAAGCATGGAGAATGAGCCTTAACACATAGGGGAGGTTCAATCTGAAGTTCGAGCCTTAAGGCTGGTGTACACTAGCATTGAGAGCAAAGGCTCCAGCTCAAGTTTGAGCCTTAAGGCCAGGGTACACTAGCATGGAGAACGAAGGCTCAATCTGAAATTTGAGCCTTAAGGCCGGGGTGCACTAGCATGGAGAGCAAATGCTCAAACTCAAGTTCGAGCCTTAAGACCGCCGGTGTGCACTAGCATGGAGAGCAAAGGCTCAAACTCAAGTTTGAGCCTTAAGGCCGGGGTGTACTAGCATGGACAGCAAAGGCTCAAACTCAAGTTTGAGCCTTAGGGCCGGGGTGCATTAGCATGGAGAACGAAGGCTCAATCTGAAGTTTGAGCGTTAAGGCCAGGGTGCACTAGCATGGAGAACGAAGTCTCAATCTGAAGTTCGAGCGTTAAGGCTGGGGTGCACTAGCATGGAGAGCAAAGGTGAAAAGATGCAGGGGGGAAGAGAGCTTGAGCTCTTGCAACAAGCACACACACACTCACAAAACCCTAATAGAGAACACACAAGGTGAGCGGCTGAAAATCTTCTTGTTCTTCACTCAACACACCACACCATATACAAGATAAGAGTACACACAATATGAAAGGTAATCAACCAAATACATACAAGGGTTCTCTATAGTGTGAACCCAACTAAATGAGCTGGCGCTATAACTATGCCAGTCTCTGAAATGGCTGTCACCACATTGGCCGTATATCACCCAAGATCTCACCAACCCAGTGGGAAGAGAGCTTGAGCTCTTGTAAGCACACACACACTCACAAAGCCCTAATAGAGAACACACAAGGTGAGAGGCTGAAAATCTTCTTGTTCTTCACTCAACACTCAACACACCATATACAAGATAAGAGTACACACAATATGAAAAGTACTCAACCAAATACATACAAGGGTTCCCTATAGTGTGAACCCAACTAAATGAGCTGGTGCTATAACTATGCCAGTTTCTAGAATGGCTATCACACAGCCTGTCATCCCACTGGCCGCATATCACCCAAGATCTCACCAACCATGCCAGTGGTGTAAATGTGGGGCCTATCCCCCAGGCGGGTCAGTGTCCACCGCCTCACTAGACGAGCTCAATATCTCAACACTCCCCCTCGAGCTCAACTCCATCTACACCAAGTGAAGCTCTGAATCTACGGAGCTTCTCTGTACCCAATGCTTTGGTGAAGATGTCAGCTACCTGATCTTGTGTGCTGACATAAACAAGGTCAAGGTCTCATGCCAAAACCTTCTCTCTGATAAAATGGTAGTGGACCTCTATATGCTTCGTGCGAGCATGAAAAACTGGGTTCCTGGCCAACTATATACTGCTAATGTTGTCACTGAAAATGACAACTTGTCTATCCCACTGATAGACCCAAATCTTCAAGTAGCTTTCTCAACCAAGCTACCTCACATGCTGCCATAGCAGCTCCTCTATACTCGGCGTCTATACTGGATAGAGCAACCGTAGGCTGCTTCTTGTTGCTCCAAGTCACAGCAGCACTCCCCAAAGAAAACATGAAGCCACTAGTAGATCTTCTATCTGGGATACTACTAGCCCAATCAGCATCTGTGTACCCATGTACACATATCTCTGTCCCAGTCTCATAAAATAGTCCACAATGCAAAGTAGATCTCACATACCTCAGTATGCGTCTCAATGCATCCAAATGCGGTTTTTGTGGAACCTGCATAAATTGACTCACCAACCCAACAGCATAGCTCAAATCTGGTCTGGTGATGATCGTCATGTAGATCAAGCTTCCTACTATGCGCCTATACATAGTAGGATCCTCCAAAATCTCTCTTGAATCTGCACTCAACTTGCCATTCTGATCCAATGGCACAGAAATAGGCTTACAGCTTGTCATACCATACTTGGACAACATGTCCAAGCCATAGTGTCTCTGCAGTAATCCAATACCATGTGGTGACCTAATCACCTCAATGCCCAAGAAATATCTGAGCTCCACCAGATCCTTCATCTCGAACTTCTGTCTAAGCAAGATCTTTACATCAAAGATCTCTGCATCATGGTCCCCCGTAATGATCAAGTCATCTACATAGATGACAACAAGCACAATCCCTCTATCACCATGTCTCACATACAGCGAGAAATGTGCATTGGCTACATGGAAGCCAATAGTGACAAGATATTCAAAAATCTTGTCAGACCATGCTCTTGGTGCTTGTTTTAAGCCATACAAGGCTTTCTTCAACCTGCAAACATGCTCGGGGTGACCCACATCCTCATAACCAGGTGGCTGCAACATATACACCTCTTCTTGCAAATCCCCATGCAAGAATGCATTCTTTACATCCATCTGATGTAAAGACCATTGCTTTGATGTAGCCACTGCTATCACAACTCTCACTGTTGCTATCTTGGCAACTGGGCTGAAAGTTTTCTCATAATCAATGCCATATGTCTGCACATATCCTTTGGCTACCAATCTAGCCTTGTACCTATTTATGCTTCCATCACTGTTATGTTTTACTTTGTACACCCACTTGCATCCAATGGCTTTCTTGCCTTCAGGTAATTGCACTAAATCCCAAGTCTCATTTCCATATAGTGCATTCATCTCTTCATCCATAGCTTTCTCCCAACAGACATTTCCAACAGCCTCATCAATGCATGTGGGCTTTACAACCTGCACAACCTTTGCCATATATGCATAATGATATGCCACATAACCATCATAGGTAAACCTCTGCACAGGGTTTTTCACTCTCCCAGATCTTCGCAACTTTTCATTCATGGCTTCCATAGCCTTCTTTACACCAGGTATTCTCATAGCTGGGATCCCAAGCTCCTCATCAAGGCTCATATCTGAGCCACTAGACTCTCCATCAACATGACAATGCCCTGCAGAAATGTCAAGCATACCAAGGGGCTCAACCACTTTCTCTTTTCCTTTACGTGATGTACTAATCACATTTGCAGGACTGGTATTATGACGTAGCCTGCCACTCCATGGTCTATCAACAACAGACCCACTAGATGAGGACTCTCCTGGTCCACTCAAAGACTGTGATTGCTAACCTGCATTCTGTGCAACCACACTTCCACTCACATCAGCCCCAACAACTTCTTTTTTAGCAGCATACCAGCTGCTCATCTCATCAAAGACAACATCCCTGCTTACCTCAACTCACGTGTAGCAGGGTTATAACACCTGTATCCCTTTTGCTCAAGGGAATATCCAATAAACACACATTTTTCAGCTTTTGGATCTAGCTTAGTTCTCAGCTCATCTGGCACATGCACATATGCAATGCATCCAAAAACTTTCAGATGAGACAAATCAGGTTTTCTGCCAGTAAACCTCTCCTCTGGAGTTACATCATGTATGGCCAGTTGGAGTCCTGTTCATGATGTATACTGCTGTAGAAATAGCCTCAGCCCAATAGCTATGCGGCATATTCTTCTCTTCCATCAATGCTCGCGCAATCTCAGCAATGTGCTTGTTTTTTCGCTCAGCAACTCCATTTGGCTGCGGAGTGTATCTGCATGTAAACTGTCTTCGAATACCATTCTTCTTCAAAAATTCAGAGAACTCATTGGAGAAGTACTCTCCCCCTCCATCTGACCTTAGGCACTTTACATATTTCCCTATTTGCTTTTCAACCAAAACTCTGAAATTCTGAAAGTGAGTGAACACCTCACTCTTCTCCTTCATGAAATATACCCACACTTTCCTTGTGTGGTCATCAATGAATGTCACATAATACCTGCAGCCTCCCATAGACATGGTCTTCATAGGACCCCATACATCTGAATACACAACATCTAGTGCATTTCTGCTCACATATCTGTTACGTGGAAATACATGCTTTGTTTGCTTTCCAAATTGGCATGCTTCACATATTCTCTGCATACCTTCCACTTTAAATTTTGGCAGCCCTGTCACAATTCCTTTAGTCTGCATAGACTTCATTCTCTGCACATTCACATGTCCAATTCTTTTATGCCAAATGTCTGTGTTTGTAACAATTCCTGAACCATTTGCAAATATCACAGCACTCATTTCAGGCATGTTTCAACGTAAACATTCTACCCACTCTGTTGCCTTTTGCAACCAACCTGCACTTGTCTTTAAAGTCTTCAACATAACAACCATCAGGGTTAAACCGAACCTGCAAACCTGCTCAATCATCTGGCCAACTGAAACCAGATTCTTTGTTATGTTCGGAAGGTGAAGTACATCTGCAAGGTACTTCACTTTGCCATCCTGCATAGACAATGGCACATCTCCAATATGGGCAATTGGATGAGCAGTGTCATCCCCTGTTTTCACAAAACCTGGTCTTTCAAGGTTTTTCATCTCCTTGAACCACTCCCCATGACTTGTCATGTGGTTTGAAGCACCTGAATCCACATACCATACATCATCTTTTTGTGTTGCTTCAACATTTTCAGACATGGCATTCATGACATGCTCCATAACAAACAACCTTTCATTATCCTCATTGTTTCTGCTTGAGGATGCTCTGCTGCACTTTCCCATTTTGCATGTCAGCCTACTTCTTATAACATTCTGCCTACACATGTCCAGGCTTACCACAATAAAACCATGTGCATCATTATATTGCCTTTGCCAATTTCCACGTCCTCTTTGACTCCCCCTGCCTCTGAATTTGCCTCTTCCACCTGTGTGTTGTTGATGTTGTTGTTGTGTATTTTGGGACTATTGTTGCTACTGCTACTGGCCATAATTCTGATTACCTGTTCGGCCACCTGCTTGACCGCGTCCACGGCCTCCTCTACCTCGTCCTCTTCCTAAACTTGTGTAGAAGGCTTGTTGCTCTGAACTATTTTTGTTTTGTGAAGAGACTATTGGTCTTCACCCAAGCTCTTCTCTTCTATAATCAGCATAGACACCAAATCTGTAAAGTTGGGAATGTTTTCCCGAGTCTAAATAGACATCTTGAATGCCTTGTATTGTGGCCCGAGACCACGTAGACAGACTTCCACCTTATCATCATCATCTACTGACACACCAATAGATGTAAGGGATTCCACAATACCCTTTATCTTCAATGCATAGTCATTCATAGACATGCTCTTTTTCTCCATAGTATGAAGTTCATTCTTCAATTGTATCTTACGTGCCTTGGTATTTGTTTCATAGAGTTTTACCAAGGTGTCCCATGCCTCCTTGGGGGACTTGGCATCCTGAATGTGCCCAATCATGGTGTCATGTATACTAATGGAGAGCCAATACTACATAACTTTCCTGGCTCCTTGGTTCCAGTCTTTAAACTCTTTCACATCTGCAGCAGTCGGATTTATGTCCGGTATCTCCGGTGCCTCTTCATGCTCACCTTCTATGTAGTCCCAATAGCCCTTTCCCATTAGGAAATTCGTCAACCTGAACCTCCAAGCATGGAAGTTGTTCTTATCAAGCTTCTCAACCACAATCTGGGTTATGCCATCATTTGACATCTTGCCAGACACACAATTTTACCAGAAATAGCACTCTGGTTTGTCCTGCACAAACTGCTATATTTTTGCAGCGGTACTGTAGTACTCTCAAATGTCACAACCAGTGACCTCAATGTGCATACATACACCCAATGGAAACTGTTGACCTCTTTGCAGCACACACTGTGTCTTCACAGCTAATCTGTCTTCCTGCAGTTCTTAAAACAGAGTTCTGCAGAGAATCGATGACTTACCTGCAGTCCTCGAAATCGCCTGCTTTCTGAAAAACGGAGGTCCAGACGCGCCCGAAACGCGTTTTCGTCTCGAAAAACTTAGTTCAATAGGATAGTACTCCCGGGAAGAAAGCTCCTCAATCAGAGATCGTTTGTCGGTGCCTCCCGTAGAGCTCCCGACAAGGGTATAGTCTCACCAACACAAATAGGGAAGAGTAGTTGAAGCTCTTATCCTCGTACCGCTTCCTGTGGTTCTCTTGCTTGCAGCTCAGCCCGTAGCATGAACCAGGCTCTGATACCATGAAAAGATGCAGGGGGAGGAGAGATTGAGCTCTTGCAAGCACACACACACTCACAAAACCCTAATAGAGAACGCACAAGGTGAGAGGCTGAAAATCTTCTTGTTCTTCACTCAACACTCAACACACCATATACAAGATAAGAGTACACACAATATGAAAGGTACTCAACCAAATACATACAAGGGTTCTCTATAGTGTGAACCCAACTAAATGAGCTGGCACTATAACTATGCTAGTCTCTAGAATGGCCGTCACATAGCCTGTCATCCCACTGGCCGCATATCACCCAAGATCTCACCAACCATGCCAATGGTGTAAGTGTGGGGCCTATCCCCCACCAGACGGGTCATCAGTGTGCACCGCCTCACTAGACGAGCTCGATATCTCAACAAAAGGAGCAAAGGCTCAAACTCAAGTTCGAGCCTTAAGGCCAGGGTGCACTAGCATGGAGAGCAAAGGCTCAAACTCAAGTTCGAGCCTTAAGGCCGAGGTGCACTAACATGGAGAACAAAGACTCAATCTAGGTCGAGCGTTAACACATAAGTTCTATGTAGGGGGCGAATGGGGGGAGGCTCGAACTTAAGGTGGAGTCTATATCCAAGTTGTGCACTTAGATATGTGACACATATACCATGTTTATATAGGGAACCCTTGTCATTTAGATTATATAATGTGCACAAAGATCAGTTTTACAGGTTGTCTACATATGTGAAGATACAAAAGAGAGAAGCAAGAAGTGCAGACAATCTACGACGACGAGCAATGATTGACAAATGGCACACTTAGCATGCAATCAAGTAAGCGTCTATATTGATATAGACAATCAATTAAAGAAGGACTTACTTGTTTCATAAAGTATTCAATTAGATGAGGAAACACACGAAACATAGATGGGCGCACGAAAGTCTCCGATGTCGCACAGTCGTGATGGATGCTTGAAGTCTCCGATGGCGTGTGGCGGCATGATGGTTTTATAGGAAACAGAGGTAAGAACCAACGCAGACGTGTCGATTGCGGGAGAAGAACCTGTTTGAAATGCAAGACAACGCAAGGCTGAGGGAGCACTTCAGAGACAGGAAACATAGATGATTATTGCATACGATGGCGATTACGAGTAGTAGTGTAATGGAATTTCAAAGTCGGACGCCGAGCAGGTAGTTGGGGGAAAATTTGAAATTGGGGCGCGGGCACCGAGCAGGGGGGGAAATTTGAAATTCAAATTTGAATTTGGTGAAAATTTGAAATTCAAATTTCAAATGGAGAGGGGGCGCTAAGCGGGGGGAAATTTGAAATTGGGGCACGGGCGCCGAGCAGGGGGAATTTGAAATTCAAATTTGAATTTGGTGGAAATTTGAAATTCAAAATTCAAATGGAGAGGGGGGAAATTTGAAATTCAAATTTCAAATGGGGGGGCCGGGGCGCTGGTGGCGATGGCCAGAGGAAGGGGGGCGGTTTGCGAGAGAGAGGAGAGGGGCTGGCGCTGCAGGATGGCGAGAGGGGGGTGGCGATGGCAAGGCTATGAGAGGGAGAGGGGGGGCTGATGATGACGAGGCTGCGAGATGGGGGGGCTGGCGATGGCGATGGCGAGGCTGCGAGAGGGGTGGGTTGGCGATGGCGGCTCTGCGAGAGGGAAGGGGGGGCGGTTGGCTAGCGATGGCGGCTCTGCGAGAGCAGAGGGAGAGGGGTTGCGCGATGGCGAGAGGCTACGAGAGATGGCGACGACAGAACTTCTTGTCAGTTGATATAGACAATCAATGGGGGGCGGGCGTAATCATGCAGAAAGGAATCTCGATTTCAATTTCATTCCCCACGAGAGAAAGATAGTTCAGGGAGAATCTTTCGAGACTTGAACCCTGAATCAGACTATGACCAAGACTTAATCTCCTTCATCAATTTCAAGAAAAGACGATGTGACCAGTTCAGTAATCTACACTCAAATCACCCACCGAATCTGAAACTAAGTTGAGACCTTTGTGATTTTGATCTGAGGATCAAGATTACAGAATTCGAGGAATTTTTCTTGGGAATCTAGACCTGTGATCTAGAAGTATTGGGACACGGATTTAAGATATACTTAGTGTATTCAAAAGAAAATCAAAACTGAAAACTTGCATAGAAACCGTGTTTTCTTAAAGGACTGTCTTACGCCAAAATGCTGGGGGCAAAAACCTGCCCACGTCTTGACTGGGTATGGTGAAAAATGGTGTACTTTGGGTACGATGGGTGAGGGCCAACGAAAAGGTCCCTGAGAGTGAAGTGCCAGGACACCTAAGGAGGATACTGGACTTTGACTAGGCGATGCACAGGCTCGCGGTGCTTAAGACACCCATGCATATGTCGTGAAAGATATATATATGTATGATGACGAGAAAATTATTGTAGTATGTTACTGGATCTCGTTGCTAGTCTCAACGGAGAGTCCAAAGTGATACTGCTTTGTGAGAAACAAGGATTGAATGGAAATTTTGAGTTATGACATCTGTAACCAATAATTATTTGTCAATGGATTATTTTATAAGTTAAAGTTTAAAGAGGAGCGTGTGCGTATCTGTATTCTAAAGCAAAAGTTAAGAAAGGCATTCAATTATGGGTGGGTGAGTACTTGTCTGGTTCTACCAATTCCAGTGGTTGGGCGGTGGCTAACCCATGGGCCGAATGGGGTAGGTTGGAATCTGTAGAGTTTTAATAATAAAATTGATTAATAGGAATACGCTTCGAACTCGAGTAGTTAAATAAAAGCCTGAAGACTTCTCTAATGAATAGATCAACGGCTGTGCGCCTGATTCAATTAGGAAAAAAGCGTTGATTCATTCAAGTTAAGTCTGTAATAGTTTCCCTTCTATCTGGTTTAATCAAATGAAGGTTAGTTCAGTATCTTGACCTCATTAGAAAAATTTCTTAAGAAAATAAAAATGGTGGAATCGTCCCCGTTTTTTGGGCATGGGAGGTTTTGGTTTTTGGAATGACCACTAGCTTTGTCTCGTGTGCCCGGGGTGAGGCCTCGAGTGAGAAACTCTGCCCCGTGCAAGAGGAAGCTACTTCCACTGCTACCATCTGGGAATCCGGTGCATAGAGGGGGCAGTGGGATCTCACAGGATTTCTTGGAAGCTTTGGAGAAGGTAGAGATACTCATTGACAAAGGAAATTTTGGCACGTATGTCTCCCCCTGCGCTCACCATATGCATGTGCCTCCTCCTCTCCCCTGTAATCTCTTTGCCATCCCCCCTATATCGCCTATTACCCGTTTCTTTTTTTGCCTACGTCCCCCTATGCTCCGCCCAACCCCCATGCAGTGCCCCCTCAACACCCCCTGCCAGTGCCTCTCCCCTCTTTCTTTCTCTCCCTGTAACCCCTCCCCCCCTCCTTGCTTTCCTCCTCCATCGCCTCACCATTTTCCCAATCTTCCTCTCGATTCTTTGCCCCTTCAGTATCTTCAGCTTTCTTGGTTTTTTCAATTCAGCAAGTCTCCCTGTTGTTGAAAATACAAATGAATAGGGCGTGTGTGGGAACAAGCTCTTGGATAGAGGCTGTAAAAGAGAAGATGTAATTGTGAAAGAACCTGTGAAAAGGTGAGAAGAATCTACTGGGAGAGAATAAAGGGTAGCATGAGAGAATTTAGGAGTGTGGAGTTATTCTGGGAGATAATCAGGGAAAAGAGAAGAGGTGGAGAGAATCAGGCAAAAGGTGGAGATATTCACGGAGTGAATCATGGAGAAATCAATGGGATTTGATACTTGATGTAAACTCTATAAATTGAGGCATAGCCCTATGAGAATTTGCTGGTTTTTTAGTATCCATGCCTACATTAATCTATGTGCTAATTATTCACTAATTACGTCTTAATAATTTGCTAATCACTTTGTTAATGATGTTGATTCTAGTGTATGATCCACCATAGCTCATCATTATGCTCAAATTTCAACATGATCAGAGCCATGCTTAGAATCAATCAGATTTATGAGTCCATTAGTTAATTAATTAGGATTAGTAGATGATTAGCAAAAAATCAAATTTTTAGTGAGTTTTCACTTCTCCCCTTCACCCCCAGCCAGTGGAGGACTCCATTCTTCTTGCACAGTCAACATTAGGTCTTGAGCTTTGAACACAAGCTAGCTAACACCTTTAGCTTCATGCTCAGCAAGACAGCGCAGCAAACCACGTAGAAATGAAGGAGAAATCACGAAATTCGCTGGCGCTTATTTTTCTGAGTGAAATGGACATTGCAACTTCCACAGATCAAAGGTTTCTAATTCCTCTTAGCCCAAGGGGTAATCAAGCATGCTCTACAGGCTGGTGAAGACAGAAATCAATTTCATCAAGTCTACAGTGAGATCCAAGCTCTTCATCAAATCTGCAGGTGACTTTGGTAAAACAAAGATTAAGCTTTCATTATTTGGTCAAATCTTATGTTTCTTGCCTTAATCCTCTACTAGACTCATTGCTATCGATGCCTTTGAAAGCATTTGAGCTCATTTGAAGTGGAAGGCACCAGATCTGGACTCCCCGCATACTCTGTTTTCTGCACATAAAATAGAGCATTAATTTGCTAATCAGTGATTAATCAGTGCTAATCACTGTACTTTGGTACAATTGAGGGTTCAAATTAACCATTAGGTATCTGATACAGATCCTTATAACTTCAGATTTCAAATCGGAGTTGGTTTGATACTCCAACCATCCCGTACAAATTGGTTACCCTCAATTTAATGTAATTTCTGGTGATTTTATGCTGATAAAATTGTTGTAATCATCTATTAAACACCAGATTGAGTTGTAAAAGGGTAGACACTGCCCTTGAATCTTGAATTTGGATCAAGAGGTAAGACCCCCTTCACATCACCATGAATTCAGCACAGGAAATAGCCAAATTTAATGGGGAACAGTTTTATACATGGCAGACAAAAACCATGTATTTGCTGATGAGGAAAAATCTGTGGGGATTAGTTGAAGGGAGAGATGAATGCCCAGAGAGAGGAGAAAATGAGTGGAAGAGTAGGAATGAAAAAGCATTGGGACTTATTGCACTCAGTTTAAATGATGAAATCATTCATCATATCACAGGGATACAGTGGGCAAAAGATGCATGGGATGAACTCAATAAATTATTTGGTACACAAGCAAAAAATTCCAAGATAAATCTATTAATGCAATTCTACAAATTGGACATGAAGGAAAGTGAACCCTTAATCACACACTTAAACAAATATAAAAGCATTAAGCAACAGCTGGCAGCTATTAGCAAAAAGGTAGAAGATGATGAAGCATTAGCTGTACTTCTGAAGAGTGTGGACAAAGGAGATTATGAAAACATTGTAGCAACACTAAAGAATGTACCTGAATTGAAGATACATGAGATAGAAGCAGCTCTACTGGAGCAAGAGAGCAGAGGCAAAGAGAAGAAAGGGCTCAACTCAACAGCAGGAGAGGAAAAAGCATTCTTCACCCGAGGAGGATTCTCTCGAGGACGAGGACGAGGAAGAGGCAGAGTAGGAGGGAGGACCTTCACTTGCCACAAATGTGGAAAGCCAGGACACATGGCGAGAGACTGCTACAGCAAACCCAGTGAAGAAGGAACGACATCGGCAAACTTCATGGAGGCTCCAAGGGAAGTGGAGTCGGATCATCTTTTCTGAGAGAGAGAGAGAGAGAGAGAGAGAGAGAGAGAGAGAGAGAGAGAGACCACAACCCAATGTAACCTGCCCTAATAAAGTAAAACCACCTCTGAGCCACCCGATGATGTAGGCCACGTGGTAGATGTATGTGTGAGCACTTTAGTCAAGGTCGCGGGCACTTATAGTAGCCTTGGACACATAGAGAGAGAGAGTGTCAAGGACTATGGAGTTTAGGGACTTGAGAGGGAAACTTGATACAGGGTCCAGGTGTGCTAGGATTATTCACTTGAGGGGAGGTGTTGAAAATACAAGTGAATAGGGTGTGTGTGGGAACAAGCTCTTGGATAGAGGCTGTAAAAGAGAAGATGTAATTGTGAAAGAACCTGTGAAAAGGTGAGAAGAATCTACTGGGAGAGAATAAAGGGTAGCATGAGAGAATTTAGGAGTGTGGAGTTATTCTGGGAGATAATCAGGGAAAAGAGAAAGGTGGAGAGAATCAGGCAAAAGGTGGAGATATTTAGGGAGTGAATCATGGAGAAATCAATGGGATTTGATGCTTGATGTAAACTCTATAAATTGAGGCATAGCCCTAATGAGAATTTGCTGGTTTTTGAGTATCCATGCCTACATTAATCTATGTGCTAATTATTCACTAATTACATCTTAATCATTTGCTAATCACTTTGTTAATGATGTTGATTCTAGTGTATGATCCACCATAGCTCATCATTATGCTCAAATTTCAACACCTGTGGGGGTGGCCTCTTCTAGTCTTTACCCTCAAGATGACTCCATGGCAGCCGCTTCATCATCCCCGACCGAGGCCATCATTACTTGCTTATCTTTCTTTGAAGTGGAACTTTAGCTCCTTGCTATACGACTGTTGCATACCTAGAGGCCTCCACGCTGGTCTGCAAGAATGTCAGTAGCCACCCTATGCGCACGGACAACTCAAAGATCTTCTATTTGGCAAGCTAGCCTGCTTGGTGGGCCTGCAAAGATCACAAACATTCATCCTTAAGGGCGTGGCTACTACCAGGTTGAGTTTGACTAGCCAGCACCATCAAATTGAGTCATGCAGTTGAGTCTCATTGCATTTTGTATGGCCCAGCCTTCTCTGTGCGGTGCCAGCACGGCTTCGACCCCACATTCGACCCTCTCATTGGCATTTCAGGCTTTCGTGTGTGACAGTCCACTTCCTTGTCCTCTCAAGAAGGAATACCTTTCTCTTCTCCCGATGATTGATGGAGCCATTGGGAGATTGATGGCATCCCCACCCACACTCCCGCTTCTTCCCTCGCACAAGCAGTCAAGATTTCATCTCTCTGCATCTGTATCACCTCGCCAAAGATAGTGACCCATGTCATATCCATTCCTTGCCTTTGGGGAGACCCCATCATTCAGCGAGTGGATTACTCAAGCCTTCCCGGCCAATTTTTCATTTGCAGGCAGATGGGACACCTTGTTAGAGCTTTCTCCCGGCACCAGTCCTGGAGATCGCCTCTAGTGGTCCTCCCGTCCCCATTCAAAGCCTCCACAGGGGGTAGAGAGAGACACATGCCCTCATGCAACATGGCATAAGGACCTAACTATGGAGGACTTTACTACCGAAGAGCGGCGGACCATTGGCCCATTGCCAAGGCTATTAGCCAACTATCAGAGCTGAGTAGCAGCTATACACACCAAGTTGGTAGAGTATAGGAGGATCCAATTCTATCAAAGAACCGTTTTGAACATTTATTGGCACCCACCCATCGATGATGGGCCCCCTTCACTCAATTGCGAGGGTCTCTCTGGCCCCTTCGGTTTGGTGATCGCATCCACGTCAAGATTCCTCCTCCGGTTCTCAGTTTCCACTAAGGCCAACTGGACCCATTAAACCCCTGCTGGCATGCCCCCTCCAGCACACTCCTGCTTCTATGAATCATTCCTAGCCACTCTCTTCTCCCTCCTCTCCACCTCCCCACCCCCTCTACCGCCTCCCCCTCCCTCCTCCTCCTCCTTCATCCTCGCCTTTGACTTTTCTCGTAGTTGTCCCCTCTTCCCCGTCCTCTTTCTCTGAGCCTGTACTCCCCCCTACCTTTACCTCTCTAGAGCATTCCCGTCACCCTCCAGTAGCACCCGACCTAGAGTGGGAGACAGCCTCGGCAAGCTCCGTCCCACTTGATTCATCGATTCTTGGAGCTAGTAGAGATGAGCGTCGCCGCTTCCCTAGTGAGGGCTCTCCCACTAGAGTCCCTAGGTGGGCCCCCCCAAGATCTTGGGGCTGCTAATGGTTTACAATTTCTTTCAATTCCCTCCAACGGATAGGGATATATATTTTTGAGGAGACAGTAGCTCCCATTCGGATATGTGTGTTATTTCATCACTCCAGACCTTCTATGCCATAGAGTGACATGATGATCTTGTTTTTTCCCTTGAGTGCAACTTTGGAGACAGAGTGGGATTCGAAGTCAGTGGTTGCTGCCATCTAGGGGCGGGTAGTTTAGAGCTCTCACATCATCTTCACAATCTTTGCATCACCACAACCTTCTCACCCACCTCTAGCCATTGGCTAGAGGTGGAGCTAGGAGGCTCAGGCCATAGAGACCAAGTTGCGGGGAGGTGGTAGCCTCCAGCTTGGAGGTGCTGCTTTTTGTGTTCCTTCATATTTTAGTCACAGTACCCCTCCCTCGTCTTGCTTACCTCCATTGCAATTGATGGAGTTTGGAGTACTCTCGCACGCTCAGACACAATGGCGACACATGAAGGGCAAGATTTTCGCCCACTTGGCGTGCCTTTGCCCCAAGAATAATTGTGATTATTCTCCATCTAAATCCACACCCAAGACTGAGTGGAGGGTAGTTCCAATAGTTCCGCCTCAAAGATTGATATTATGCGGATAGCCAAATAATTGTGATTATTTCCCATCTAAACCCACTCCCAAGAGTCTTTGAGTGGAGGGTAGTTCCAATAGTTCCGCCTCAGAAATTGATATAAGGATAGCCTCATGGAACATTCAAGGTTTAGGGGAGCCTCAGTGCTTTTAGAGGCGAGGTGTCCTCAGCAGAGGAGAGATTCACAGATCTACATTTGGGGGACCCATCGACATTCTTTTCCTCTAGGAGCACCACCTTTCTAAGGGGTGTACTCATCACGTGGGGAGATTTTACCAGGTAGGAGCCACACTTTTTGGTCTCCCTCTTTTGGCCCCTCGAGGATACAGGGTGGAGTTTGTATTTCTTTCAATGTGAGGAGCTCTTTCCACTAGTAGGCTCAGGTGTCATAGTCTCTAGGCGAGCACAGTGGGTTACCATTATGATTGGAGAGGATTGTGCGGGCTTCCTCAATGTTTATGCCCCACAAGTAGAGCCATCTTCTAGAGAAAAGTCATTCATGCCCTTCCTCAAGCTGACTTTTGGTGCATGGGTGGAGACTTTAACATGATTGAGGCATACCAGAGAACAAACTTGGAGGAGGCACAGCCACAGTCTCAGGCGTAGAGTACTTTGCATGGGAGGAGTTGATCCTGGCACACTCAAGGGCAGGATCCTTGGTATCTTCTAGATTTTGGGCACAAGACTCGGAGCAAGTGCTTCTCGTGTTCTGATAGGAGGAGCACCGGCCCCAACCTCTCTTGGCTGGACAAGTTTTATGTGGATGAGTGGGATTGCGGCCATGGGGGCATGATCTGCATATCAATGGGCACTATTTTTTCACATCACACCTCGGTTATTCTATCCTTAGAGGACCCTTGGAGGTAGGACATGCGTGCAAACTCCAAGATTCTCGATAACCTTATACAAGACCCTGAGATATACAGCATCATAGAGTAGATATATGGGTGGGACTAGATTTTATTTCAAGCTCTACTGCATGCACCTTGGATACAAGCCTTGGTGAGATCAACAGCTTTTTGCAAGAGGTAGCTTAGAGAAGATTTGAGGGATTTCATAAGCACGAGAGGATTCTAAGGAGGAGTCTTACTTCTCTTCAGTGAGCGGGCAGCTTCAGGAGAGTTCCCCTAATAGCCCTTGGATTCAGAGTCAGCTTACTGTCACCCATACGGAGATCAGATCCATTAGGGAGAGTTCCCCTAATAGCCCTTGGTGAGTGGACCCCAAAGGGCACTCCAGTTCACATCTTGGATGTCATGTGGGCATAGATATCCCTCTAGAGCGCAGTAGCTCTCCCCTCTTCTTCTGAGAATTTGGAAGAAGCTTTTATACTAGAGTTTTGCAAGGTTCTCCCTAGCTGGTAGAGTGGTGGTGGTGAACCATGTCCTTCTTGCCACCATGTTGTACATTACTTCTTGATGGGACTTCTCCCAAGCTTGTATTGGTCAGGTACAACGGTTGATCTATAACTTTTTATGGGCTAACAGTGTGATGGGAGGCCTACCACGGCTAAGGTGGCATGGAGAGTGATCATGCAAATGAAATAGAGGGGGCCTAGGCATCATTGACCCTGCTATTCAGAGCCGAGCCGCCCTGTTGGACAAGCTGATTGTTAGAGGACTCCTTCCCACCACCGGTGGTGTGCCTTGGAAGAAGGACTTCCTCTTGCCCTAGATTTCAGCCCACACCCCAAGTCTAGGGGGCCCTTGGCCACATAGTACCATATGGATCTTCACACAGATATGGGCCCACAAATTTAGCCCAACTTTTGAGGAGAGATTTGTAACCAATTTACTCCGAGCTTGGGATCAAGCCGGCCCTTAGGCACGGCCCTTAGGCAGCTTTTGAGGAGAGATTTGTAACCAATTTACTCCGAGCTTGGGATCAAGCCGGCCCTTAGGCACGGCCCTTAGGCAGCTAGCTCCAATTGCCTCAAAGGAGCATCTTTGGTAGCCACCATTGATCTAGAATCCCTTGATCCATTTACCCAATGGCAGGGCCTGACCCCTCATGTATCATGGGGCACATTGAGAATAGGACTTGCTAGGTCTCTTGGAGATTGTCTTGCACACAAAGAGTTACCCCCGAAGGTTCAAGGGAGAGGCCCGGAAAGGATCTAGGGTAGATACAGGCTTAGTGCGGCGTCGACTTCGATTCTACTATTCCTCAAGAGTAGTTGATACCTACTATTCCTCAAGAGTAATTGACACCTACTATCCCAGACCCGACACCCCCACTATGGCTAGGAACGTTTACTAGGCATGATATTCTGTAAGATTCCTCTCCAGCCCTCAAGATGTCCAGTATCTTCCCCTGTAATCAATCCCCTCTTCAGAATAATAAAAGATCTTGCTTCTACCTAGAGAGAGAAAAATATTCTAGAGAGAGGTTATTCAGTTTTTAGATATTTTTGGATGGAAAAATATCTCTTCCTATTAAAATAAATTCCCCCAAAATAGAAGTTTAAAAAGAAATTCCTAAGGTGCATTAGAAATAAATTAAAATGTGCACAAAAGACCTTAGCCTAAGGGTCCAAATTTTTTGAAATTTTTAGATTAAGGTTCTGAGGGGCCAATCAGATTAATCCAAATGTAGGGAGGAGATTAATTGAAGAAATAAAGAAAAACCCCCCAAAAATGAGTAAATACTCACATAAGATGAAGAGTGGACTAAGGACCAAAGGAAATACTAAAAAAATGAATTTTTGACACCTTAGAGTGGGGATTCCCCCCCATGAAGGAGGCACCTATTTCACATGTGTGGTGGAGTTTTAAACTCTCAAATAATGAGATATTTCATCTATCCTCTCTCCTAATTCAAGTCTAGTTCCAAAAAGTAAGCTAAACTGACCCAAAAATGGTCAAAAATTGACCAAATTGATTTGGAAAATTCTAGAATCAGTTTGCTTGGTTAAAGGCTCACTTTTACCTATAAATAGAAGCCTTCTCCTTTATAGAAGCTTAATAGTGTTTTATGCACTATTCCTCTACTCCTCCCCAAAGCCAAAAACATTGAATTCATTAATAATTCACTTGTTTTTAACTATTTCCTCTACAACGAATTGGTGGCCACTCTTGATCCAAGCAAGAGTAGAACCCTCAATCCCTCAAGCCAAAGGATAGCTCACAAAACTCCATGTAAGTTAGAAATTCTACTTTTTTCTAGTTCTATTGTATGGTTTTATGATTTATTTCTTCTTTTAATTTGAAATTGGATGTTATGCCTTGATGGAAAGGCTTCCCCCTTCTCTTCATTGAATTCAGCCCTTCTTTATCCAAGATGTGTAATCAATTAAATAGAGTTAAACTTTTCGTATTGTTTACTCTTTAAAAAATGAGAATTGATTAGATTAGAGAGCTAAATCTATCTTGGGGTAATTTCTAAGTAGATTTAGAATGAAAAAAATTGAAAAATGGTCAGCCATACAAAGGAGGTTATGGCAAAATGGTCAACCATACAAAGGAGGTTATGGCAAAATTTTCTTAAATTTTGTGGAAATAAGCTTTATCTTTATGTTATTTAAAAAGAGTAATCCCCTCCGTTTGTGTATTCTAAAAGTGTTATCTTTAGGTTATTTAAAAAGAGTAATCCCCTCCGTTTGTGTATTCTAAAAGTGTTATTTTCATTCTATGCATAGAAAGATGCATATTAGAAATATTTTTATTATAAAAGTGTGACTTTCATCAATATTTATTTTTATGCATAAAGTGATGCATAAAAGAATTTATTTTTATCATAAAAGTGTTACTTTCATCAATATTGATTTTTATGCATAAAGTGATGCATAAAATATTTTTTTTAATTATAAAAGTGTTACTTTCACCAATATTGATTTTTATGCATAAAGTGATGCATAAAAGAATTTTTTTAATTATAAAAGTGTTACTTTCACCAATATTCATTTTCATGCATAAAGCGATGCATAAAAGAATTTTTTTTATTATAAAAGTGTTACTTTCACCAATATTGATTTTTGTGCATAAAGTGATACATTAAAGAATTTTTATTATAAAAGTGTGATTTTCATTAGATTTAAATTCTATGCATAGAAAGATGCATATTGAATGTTTTTTTATTATAAAAGTGTGATTTTCATTAGATTTAAATTCTATGCATAGAAAGATGCGTATTGGATATTTTTTATTATAAAAGTGTGATTTTTATTAGATTAAATTTCTATGCATAAATAGATGCATAAAAGGATTTTCTTTTATATAAAAGTGTTATTTCCATTGAAGTTAGATTTTATGCATAAAAAGAGGCATAAAGAATTTTTATATCAAAACTAAAGTTCTCTTTGATTCTATGTTTAATTTCCATGAATAATCAATAAATGAATAAGTAAATACACTGTGAGAGAAAATTTATCGTTTTATATTCACTCGGATGGTAATGAGAAAATCCAAAAAATCTATCGAAGTCATAAATTTAGATAAATTGATTAATTTATTCCTCATAGGAATTCGTGATTAGTTTAGAAATCAGTTAAGTGAATATTCAATGAATGAAATTTAGTAAAATAGTGATTGAAATATCACCCCCTTTCGAGAAAGGTAGTTCAGGAAGAACCTTACCAGACTCGAACCCAGAATCAGACTTTGACCAAGACCAAACTCCTTCGTCAGTTTCAAGGAAAGATGATGTGACCAGTTCCAGGAAAAATACACTTAAATCACCCACCGAATCTGAAACTAAGTTGAGACCTTTTGATTTTGATCTGAGGATCAAAGTTACAGAATTCAAGGAATTCTATTTGGAATTCAGACCTGCGATCTAGAAGTCTTGGATACGGATTTAAGATATACTCATTGTATTCAAAAGAAAATAAAAATTGAAAACTTGCATAAAAACCCTATTTTCTTAAAGGACTGTCTTACGCCAGAATGCTGGAGGGAGCATTTGGTATATGTGTTTTTCTAAGCAAAGTTCGGTTGCAACAGCTGGTGGGGAGTGTTCAAAGGACGGCTCACGCGACAAAAACCTGCCCAAGTCTTGACCAGCCTCGGTATGGTGAAAAATGGTGTGCTTCCGATACGATGGGCGAGAGTCGACAAAGCGGTCCCTAAGTGAAGTGCAAGGACACCTAAGGAGGATCCTGGAGGGTTCTGACTAGGCAATGCACGGGCTCGCGGTGCTTCGGACACTCATGCATATGTTGTGGAAGATATATATGTATGATGACGAAAAAAAATTATTGTAATCTGTTTACTGGATCTCGTTGCTGAGACCAGCTGGTCTCGATGGGGAGAGTCCAGAGTGATACTTGTTTTTTAGAAACAAGGAATTGAATGGAAATTTTGAGTTATGATATCTGTAATCAATAACTATTTGTTCAATGGATCACTTTATAAGTTCAAGTTTTAAAGAGGAGTGTGTGTGTATCTGTTTTCTAAAGCTAAAGTTAAGAAAGGCATTCAATTATGGGTGGGTGAGTACTTGTCTAGTTCTACCAATTCCAATGGTTGGGTGGTGGCTAACCCATGGGCACTGGAATCAGTAGAGTTTTAATAATAAAATTGATTAATAAGAATACGATTAGAACTCGAGTAGTTAAATAAAAGCCTGAAGACTTCTCAAATGAATAGATCAACGGATGTGCCTGATTCAATTAGGAAAAAAATGTTAATTCCTTCAAGTTAAGTCTGTAATAAGTTTTCCTTCTATTTGGTTTAATCAGATGAAGGTTAGTTTAGTTTCTTGACCCCGTTAGAAAATTTGTTAAGAAATTCAAAAAGGTGGAATCGTCCCCGTTTTTTGGGCAAGGGAAATTTTTCCCAGTTTCGGTTTCAGAACGACCACCAGATTAGTCTCGTGCCTCGGACATTCGAGGGTGAGGCCCTGAGTGGGAAACCCTGCCCCGCACAAGAGGGAGCTGCTTCTGCTGCCAGCAACAACCAAGAATCGAGTGTGTGGAGGGGGTAGTGGGATCTCACAGCAGCTGGTATCAGAGCGCTGTTGTAAACTTATGAAACAGCAGCAGAAACTGCCTAAAATTCTAAAGTAAAATCTATTAAAAAAATGTTTTCACTTGCTAAGATTATGTTTGAAATGAATTCATAAATTGAAAACTCATAAATTGAATTGAATTTTTAGATGGATACCCCAAATTTGTCTAGCATTCCTGGACTTTCCCAAAGTCAAGATATGATCGCCTTTGCCTTCAAACATCTCGTCAACTCCGCTACAACCCGTGTAAGCAGAAGGACGCTTGCCCGTCACTTTGAGGATCTATACTTCCCTGATCCTATAGAGCGACGTCCGTATATGTGGTTCTCTAGAGGAAGATGTATTAATATCAATACCAATTAGTGTCAGAGACTCAGGCAAAATATTTCCTTAGCCATGATCTTAATAAGGCTAGGGGTTGTTCATTATGTACAACTCTTTAATCATTCAACCAGGAATTTTAGAATTTCTTGCCGAGTTTTTAGGCTTCTTAGTCGCTTTATCCCTACTAGAAGTAGAATTACAGCACCTCTTTCAATGATGAATCGTGTTTATCATGGCATGTCTCCTTCGCAGTTTCGCTTCTTTTTTATGCATACGCGATTGAGGCAGTGACTTTTGGAGCCGTGATGCTCTGTATATATCTCAAACTTTTGATAATAAACGATGTTTTGGTAAAAAAATTCCAAATTGTTTTCATGATTGTGAATATGGTTAATAAAGTTATCAGAGTAAATCTTGGAAGTATGATGAAATAATTATCTGCTTAAAGAATAAATCGTAAAAATTAAATAATCATAAATTTGTTATCAAAGTTAAGTTGACGAAAATCTCGTTTTGTCAGAATCATGAGGCGCACGGCCCGTGCAAGGCAATCGGATCCTCTAACCAATGAGAAAGACTTAGATCCGGATGTTCATAAAGCCCTGCACAAATCCCAACCTGGTCCCTTCAAGAGTGAAGGGGAGCAATTAGGTAAAGTAGTGGAAAAGTGGATTGAGGCAATGGAAGAATACTTTGATGTAACTGGCTATAACAAGAGAAGCAAGATGGCTCTCACCACATTAAAGATTGTGGAAATGGCCAGGGTCGCATGGAGGAACCATTGCGAGACAAACCGTCTTGATAGAAATACCCAGACTTGGTCAGATCTTAAAGCATACCTCATACGTTATGTCCTCCAGGCTTCCTTGAAACCAAAATGAATGAGTTCTTAGAACTAAAACAGGATAGCCGAACAATTGAAGAGTACCATCAGGCCTTTGCCCTTCTCCTTAAATATTCCCCACAATTGGATAAAGAGCAGTTGATGTGGCCAGATTCATTCGAGGAATGAACAAACCATTAGACACCTTAGTGAAGAATGCCAAACCTGTCTCAATGGCTGAAGCTGTAAGAATGGCAAAGGACTTTGCCAAAGCCTTTGTTGTTAAGATTCCACCGAAGCCTGCACCCTCTAACTTTAAAAGATTCCAAACCTCGGGAAGTACTTCAAACTTTCCACCCCCAAAGAGGTAGCAAGGTCCAAATCAGAATCAGGATACTGGGAGATTTAGAAGTGAGGAAGACCCTTCCCACACAGAACACTTTCTCAGGAGCCCCACCTCTTTCAAGGATTTAGAGGGATGAGCTCAGAAGTGAGAACGGGTGTTTTGGATATCAGGGTTTTGGTCACCAGCTGTTGAAAGACTGCCCGACTCCTACCATGTCAAGGTTTTGGATGTCAGGGTTTTGGTCACTAGCTGAAAGACTGCCCGACTCCTCCCATGTCAAAGGGACAGGGAAGTCAAGGACCGAGAGTGCAAAGACCAACCCCTTCATATCAGTCAAATCAATCTCGCCAAAATCAAGGCAATTCCAGGAGAACTCCAGCTCAGCCATCTGCCTCTGTTTAGAGTAGTCTCAGAACTCCTTCCTAGAACTAGGGTAACCAAAGAGAAAGAGTTGCGCCCCAATCTGCTATAGCCAGAGCAGTCACAATAGCAGAAGTAGTGGAAGAGAAAAGAGGACAGATTTATGCTGCAATTGAAAACCAAGGGCCAAATCATCAATTCTCCATCATCCATACTCGAGCTGAGTATCAGGGTAAGCCTTTTAAGCTTTTGATTGATTCAGGCAGTACTCATTCATTTATTTCCTCAGGATGCTTGCGTAAGCTAGTCTTAGAATAGAAATCAGGGAAACCTATGCAAGTTGAATTGGCCAGTGGGAAGATTCTTTTCACTCACCATGAGACAGATCGTATTCAGTTAACTGGCTATTCAGAGTCATACCTTTGGGAGTTTTCGACGGGATCCTTGGAATGGATTGGCTCCACAAAAATCAAGCTGACATACACTGTCACAATGGAACCATTTCCTTCTGTGACCTTCACGGAAACAAAGTTCAAGGAACCGAAATTTCAGGATCCCCAAGTCTGCAATTAGTAAAAGATTCTAAGTTACTAAAAGGACTTAGAAAGAAGAAGCTCATTTATGTTGTTAAAATGAATCCGGTAGACACAAAGTTAAAGGCTAAAGAACCAGAATGAATATGATGATTTATTCCCAGCAGAGCTAACTAAGATGCCTCCGATTCAGAAAGTAGATCATGTGATAGAATTGACCCTCGGAGCTCAGCCAGTAGCCTAGCGCACATACAAAATGCCAGTTCCTAAAGCCATCAAACTCAATGAACAGCATAGATAGCTGTTAGAACAAGGGTTTGTAAGACCAAATTTTTCACCTTGGGGAGCGCCAGTTCTCTTTCAGAAAAAGAAGGATGGAACGTTAAGACTCTGTGTGGATTACAGCCTACAGGGGTCTCAACCAGTTGTTGACAGTTAAGAATAAATATCCTATCCCCAGAATTGATGAGCTTCTGGACAGGCTAAATGGATCCGAGATCTTCACAAAGATAGATCTCAAATCAGGGTATTACCAGATCAGGATTAATGATCACAAGATATCCCAAAGACAGCCCATCAATACTCGCGATTATGGGCATTATGAATTCACTATCATGTTGTTTGGATTGACTATTCTGATTTACTCAAAGAATGCAACTGACCATGAAGCTCATGTCCGAAAGATATCCCAAAGACAGCCCATCAATACTCGCGATTATGGGCATTATGAATTCACTATCATGTTGTTTGGATTGACTATTCTGATTTACTCAAAGAATGCAACTGACCATGAAGCTCATGTCCGAAAAGTTCTTGAGGTTCTAAGGAAGCACCAACTCTTTGCAAAAAAGAACAAATACACTTTCTCTGCCGACCATTTTGAATACTTGGGATTTCTGGTATCCAAAGATGGAATTTCTCCAGATTCTGCGCAAAAGTCCAAGCTGTCATAGATTGGCCAGAACCAAAGACAGTGAAAGAAGTCAGGGGATTCTTGGGATTGACTGGTTGGTATAGAATTTTTATACCAAAGTATGCTCTCATAGCTTCCCCCCTGACTAATCTTCTCAAGAAGAATACCCCGTTTCAATGGTGTGCCAGAGTGCCAGAGTGCTTTTGATAAGTTGAAGATCGCCTTGGTAACCAATCCCGTTCTGAAGTTGCCAGATTTATCTCTACCCTTTGAGGTAGTAAAACTGATGCCAATGGTTTAGGAGGTGCACTCATGCAGGAAGGTCATGACTTGGCCTATGAATCCCAAAAACTCAGAATGCATGAGAGGAATTATGATGTCCACGACCTAGAACTACTTTCAGTAGTCTATGCCTTGAAGTTGTGGAGACATCACCTACTAGGTCAAGGATTCACTTTGATGATAACAGATCATCAGAGCTTGAAGTGGATCTTCACTCAGAAGGATCTCAACATGCGCCAAAGAAGGTGGATACAGACCCTGCAGGAATTTGATTTTGAAATCAAGTACCACCCAGGCAAAGAAAATGTGGTAGCAGATGCCCTCATCAGCAGAAAAGCCTCCTTGCTTGCAATTACAGTGGTGTCAAATCCATTGATTAATGAGGCATCATGCAGGATAGATTCTTTGGCCCTATTGCTACCCTACTTATGCTGGAAAGTAAAACTCCTGAGGATTTGAACCGAGTTCAAGGGTATAGCCTGGATGATGGAGTTATGTATTATAATTGCAGGCTATGCATTCCCAACAATGATGAGGGGACTAAGGGTCAAATTCTGAATGAAGCCCATGACAGCCTTATTGCAGGACATCCAGGTTTCATCAAAATCTACATGTCTATAAAGAAAAGCTTTTTTTGGCCTGGTCTAAAAAAGGATGTACTTAATCATGTACGTCAATGTTTGACATGTCAGAAAGTCAAAGCCGAGAGAGTAAAAATGCCTGGGAAGTTACATCCATTAGACATCCCCCAGATGAAGTGGGAATGTATCAGTATGGATTTTATTATTGGATTACCTTCAGTGCAATCTGGTTACAACTCCATCTTCATGGTAGTTGATAGACTAACCAAAGTTGCCCATCTGATTCTAGTAAAAGAAACCTACACTATAGTGGATGTGACCAGAGTGTTCCTCAAGGAAATCTTCAGATTGCATGGCCTACCCAGAAGAATAGTAAGTGATCGAGATCCCAAATTCATGTCAAGATTTGGGACTGCATTTTTTGAAGAAGTAGGAACTTTCTTGGATCTCAGCACATGCCACCCCGAGAAGACTGATGGTCAAATAGAAAGGGTAAACCAAGTAATTGAAGATATACTTCGGTCATGTTGTGGCAGGGAACCCAAGAAGTGGCTTAGCTATCTGCGCCTAGTCGAGTTCGCCTACAATGCTTTTCTTATCACCGAAGTATCGGGATGAGCCCTTTCAAAGCTCTGTATGGACAAGATTGCTTAAGTCCATTAACTTGGTCCGACCCATTGATTAGGATCGAGATGAGCCCTTTGAACGCTCTATATGGACAAGATTGCTTAACTCTATTAACTTGGTCTAACCCATTGATTAGGGTCGAGATGTCTAGACAGATGCTTGATGACATGGAGCAATGGATGCAGTCAATTCGCAAAGATATAAAAGCTACCTAGGATAGACAAAAGCAATATATAGATAAGAAGAGGACAGACAAAAAATTCAAAGAAGTAGATATGGTCTTCATTCAAGTACGCCCCAAAAGAAGCTTGGGAAGTATAAGAAGTTATCCCCCAGGTATTGTGGGTCATATCTGATTACAAAGAAAGTAGGTGACAGCCTACGAGCTTCTTCTGCCTCCTCATCTTCAAAGTACATAATGTATTTCATGTCAGCCTACTTAAAAAGATGTGCCAAGCCCGAATCATGTGCTTGATAATGAAATCTTAACTTCTTCAACCCAAGGGAAGATGGAACTCCAACCTGAAGAAATCCTTGATGTTCGAGAGAAAGTGCTCAGGAACAGAATTCTAAGAGAATTATTGGTCAAATGGAAGTTCTATCCTTTTGAAGATGCCACCTGGGAGAAAGAAGCCGAACTGTTGCCCCACTTTGCGAGATGAGGACATCTCGTATTTTTTAAGTGGGTTTTCAAGTGGGAGAGAATGTAAGATTCCATCCCAGCCCTCAAGATGTCTAGTATCTTCCCCTGTAATCAATCCCCTCAAGATGTCCAGTATCTTCCCCTGTAATCAATCCCCTCTTCAGAATAATAAAAGATCTTGTTTCTCTATTTTGGCTTAGCGAGAGAAAATATTCTAGAGAGAGGTTATTCAAATTTTAGATATTTTGGATGGAAAAATATCTCTTCCTATTAAAATAAATTTCCCCAAAAAAAAAAGTTTAAAAAGAAATTCCTAAGGTGCATTAGAAATAAATTAAAATGTGCACAAAAGACCTTAGCCTAAGGGTCTAGATTTTCTAAAAATTTTAGATTAAGGTTTTGAGGGACCAATCAGATTAATCCATATGTAGGGAGGAGATAAATTGAAGAAATAAAGAAAAACCCCTCAAAAATGAGCAAATACTCACACATAAGATGAAGAGTGGACTAAGGACCAAAGGAAATACTAAAAAAATGAATTTTTGACACCTTACAGTGGTGGGGATTCCCCCTCATGAAGGAGGCACCTATTTCACATGTGTGGTGGAGTTTTAAACTCTCAAATAATGAGATATTTCATCTCTCCTAATTCAAGTCTTGTTCCAAAAAGTAAGCTAAACTGACCCAAAAATGGTCAAAAATTGACCAAACTGATCTGGAAAATTCTAGAATCAGTTTGCTTGGTTAGAGGCTCACTTTTTCTTATAAATAGAAGCCTTCCCCTTTGTAGAAGCTTAATAGTGTTTTGTGCACTGTTACTGTACTCTTCCCCAGAGCCAAAAACATTGAATTCATTTAATAATTCACTTGTTTTTTACTATTTCCTCTACAAATGTGAGATCCCTTTCCCCACCGCTCAACGGATTCGCCGTGCTAGCAGCGGAAGTAGCACTTCTTGCGCGGGGCAGGGTCTTACACTCAGGGCCTCGTCCACAGATATCCGGACAAGAGACTAATCCGTCAGTTCGAACCCGGAAAAACTTCCCTTACCCGGAAAGCACGGGCGATTCCACCAGGATAACTTTTTGCTCTAACGTAGTCAAGACCATTACTAATCACGCTGATCCGACTGCACCTATAAAGATACTCACTCAGATCAAGGAAGAAACTTGCACTTGAATCATTGGGATCAACGCTTTTTTCCCCATCAAGAGGCACAGCCGTTGATTCCTATCCATAGAACAATTACTATTCGGGATTTACTTTATCTATCGTAATAACAGAAATTGAATCTCGATTTACGGATCCATCAGTCCAGCCTAGCCCCATCCAGTCCCATGGGTTAGCCAACCGCCCAACCACTGTAGTGATGGGATCCAATTAGGAATTTGGTTAGGTTTTGTCCCGGGTACCAAGGAAAGAGTTCCCAGGCCCGCTAGCCGTCGGAAGTTCATGCAAACATAAAACTAGTCACACCACTTACACACCCAATATGAAATTACCTTTTTCTCAGCATAAACTAACTTTAAAACAATCCTTTAATGAAACCATTATGTCACTAATGACAATCCTCAAAATCTCTGGTTGAATCCATATTTCTAATTTTTCATTCATCGGTGTACTTATGGCATTATTGGCACCAGAACGCTCACCACCTGTTCACTCAGGGGCCTTTTCAATAGTTCCTAGCTCATAGTACCCGGCAATATTCTCACATATAAAAATCAAGATGGAATCCTCGTTGAAGATCAGCAAGATCAATCTCAACAGATCCATATAAGAGAGCCATGGACTCATCCGTTGAGGTGGACCAGCAAGGTCAATCAACCAGATCCATGCCCGGTTTCAGAAAACAACTCTTACTCCTTGTTCCAATATCTTCCACGATGTATGTTTGGGTATCTTCGGCGACCCAGAGCCCGAGCACCGTATGGTCAGCACCCTCTAGGATCCTTCGCAGGTGACCTAGCGCTTCACTCATAGGCTGCTTCCTTGGTCCCTCATCCACCGTACCCGGAAGCTCACCATTTAAATCGAACCGAGGCTGGTCAAGACCTCGGTCGACCTTGCTACGTGAGACGTCCTCCATTCACTCTCCGTCAGCAGTTGCAACTTTATCAGTTAGGTCTCCATGACCTTAATCGACAAGTCGGTCAAAATTCTTCCCCAGCATTCTTGACATAAAACAGTCATTTACAAACAGGTCACAAAATACAATTTCTATATCGAACTCTCGTCTTTCCACATTATCAAAATACAGTTTCTATATCGAACTCTTCTCTTTCCACATTATCCCTCCTCAGTCCACATTACTTATTCCACATTCCATTCATATGTGTACTCATTCTCATCCATTCACTCATATCGATGACACATTATTTCATATACACATTCACATTCATTATTCTACATACACATCCATGTTCGTACATCCACATCATACATCCAATCCCATATCGACATTCATACAAACACATCCATATCCACATACATACATCCACATCCACATCCACATCCACATCCATACATTCACATCTACATCCATACATCCATTTTCACATCCTCATTCATACATCCACATCCACATCCATACATCCATATCCGTATCTACATCCATACATCCACATCCACATTTACATTCACATCCATACATCCACATCCACATTCTCATTCACATCCATACATCCACATCTACATGCATACATCCATTTTCACATCCTCATTCATACATCCACATCCACATACATACATCCACATCCGTATCTACATCTATACATCCACATCCACATCCACATTCACATCCATACATCCACATCCACATTCATACATCCACATCTACATCTACATTCATACATCCACATCACATCCATTCTCGCCCTATCACAACCCATATACGTCTTATCCCAATAGATACACTTCTTACCTCATCCCATACACATCTTATCACATCCTAACTCATCTTAGCACATCCTATCACATCTCATACACCTCTTATCACATCCTATCACATCTCATACACCTCTTATCACATCCTATCACATCTCATACACCCCTTATCACATCCTATCACATCCTATCACTTCCAATATCTATTTATAGAATACAAGAGAATTCTTATATTTGATATAAGATTTCTTTACGCATCTATTTATGCATAAATTCCATTTAAGGAGATTAACACTTTCGAAATAAAAATCAATCTTTTATGCATCTTTCCATGCATAAATCCAATTTAGTAGGAATTACACTTTTAGAATAAAAGAATTTCTCTTATGCATCTTATTTATGCATAAAATCCATTTATGATGAAAATCACACTTTTACATTAAAATAATAATCTTTTATGCATACCTCTATGCATGAAATCCAAATATGATAAAAGTAACACTTTTACATTAAAAAAATAATCTTTTATGCATACCTCTATGCATGAAATCCAAATATGATAAAAGTAACACTTTTACATTAAAATAATAATCATTCATGCATACCTCAATGCATGAAATTCAAATATAATAAAAGTAACACTTTTACATTAAAATAATAATCTTTTATGCATACCTCTATGCATGAAATTCAATTATGCTAAAAGTAACACTTTTACATTAAAATAATAATCTTTTATGCATATACCTCTATGCATGAAATCCAATATGATAAAAGTAACACTTTTACATTAAAATAATAATCTTTTATGCATACCTCTATGCATGAAAATCAAATATGATAAAAGTAACACTTTTATATTAAAATAATAATCTTTTATGCATACCTCTATGCATGAAAATCAAATATGATAAAAGTAACACTTTTACAATAAAATAATCATCTTTTATGCATAACATAAAAATCAATTTCTCCATGATTACAATAAAATTCTTTCAATTAATCTAGGATGATAATTCCTAGAATATGGTAGGAAGTCCTCTTTTCATGCTTTGAATGAATTTATTTTATGTGTAATTTTTTACAAAAATTTTGCCATAGCTCCGCTGCTATGAATGATAAATCTCAATTATTTTAAAAAATAAAGCTTATCATTAAGGGAATGATTAGAATGATCACTAATTGGATCATTAACCCAATAATGGATTGAATCATCAATATTCATGAAATACATAAACTAAAAGCATAGAAAAAAGCCATTAATTTGACCTCAAGCATAGATTAATCTTGGATTAAGGAAAAGCTTCATTTGGATTGAGAATGGGTCATGAGTATGACCATTTCTTGAGTGAGAGAGAGAAATTACATAAAAACCATTAGAATTAAGCATAAATGGAAATTTATGTAATTCTTTACTATCATTAATCAATTAACTTCAATAGCATTCATCAAATTATTTAGTTCTTCACTACCATTCATCAATTAACTTCAATAGCATTGAAAAATCATTCCAATTAAGCTTCTCAAGCTTGAGAGGGGTTGAGAAGAGAGAAACATTGAGAAATTATAGAAAAGATCAAAATTCACCATTTACCTTACAAATTGCTTGATTCTTTGTTCACAGTAGAGGCCCCCAACCAATCAATTGGTTTAGTATGTTGATGGAGCCACCAATGGGGATTGAAGAAAGAGGGAAGCTCCAATTTCTCCAATTTGGAGAGAATTTTAGAGAATAGTAAAAATTAGCATTATTTCAGCATAATTCTAGTATAGTAAAATTCTCCTATTTTTTTCAAAGGATTCATGTTCTATTTATAGGAGACGGAAGCTCTAACCAAAGCTAACTAATTTCTAGAGTTTTTCAAATTTTAATTTGGTTGAATTTGGACTAGATCTGGACCTAGTTTGGTTCTTTTTTTATTCGGTTTGGTTCCATTTTGATTTGGTTTGGTTCAAGAGAGAGGAGAGATAAAAATATCACATTATTTTTTAGTTTAAAACTCATTCAAGCATGTGAAGTAGGTGCCTCATTAAAGGGACTCCCCTTCCTTACATATGTGTTAAAATGGAATCATTATACCCAAAATATCTCATATTTTTGATATTACTCATAGTTTCTTACTAATAAACCTTGTACATAGTCAATTCTTCATCTTACGTGAGTATTTACTTCTAAATATCTCCCCTTTTTAACTATTAGCCTTGTCTTTAGTCAATTCTTCATCTTATGTGAGTATTTAATTCTAAATATCTCCCCTTTTTAACTATTAGCCTTGTCCTTAGTCAACTCTTCAACTTATGTGAGCATTTATTCATTTTTGGATAATTTCTTTTACAAATTAGATTTATCTTCTCCCCACACATGGATTGATCCTATTGGCCCACAGGAACCTTAATTGGATCATAATCCAGAAATTTTTGAAAATCTAGACCCTTAGGCTGAGGTCCTTTATACCCATTTCCAATTAATTCCAATTGCACATTGGAAAGTTCTTTTTGAATTTCTATTTCAGGGGAATTCATTTTGATAAG
This sequence comes from Cibotium barometz, assembly GCF_041138505.1. Lineage (NCBI taxonomy): Eukaryota > Viridiplantae > Streptophyta > Polypodiopsida > Cyatheales > Cibotiaceae > Cibotium > Cibotium barometz. The sequence continues at coordinate 21,732,773 of NC_141063.1, read as the reverse complement.
ATGAGATATTTTTCTATCCAAAAATATTAAAAATCTAAATATTCTCTCTCTAGAATATTTTCTCTCTCTAGGTTAAAACAGTTAGAAACAAGATCTTTTATATTTCTGAAGAGGGATTTAACTACACGGGAAGATGCTGGACATCTTGAGAGGCTGGGGAGGAATCTTACATTCTCTCCCACTTGAAAAACGCGAGATGTCCTCATCTCGCAAACTGGGGGTAATTCCGCAAGATGCACGAATATGAGACTACGAGAAATTTTAATTAAGAGTAACCACCAAGAAAAGTCTCAAAGAGAGCAAGACTCAAGACAAGAACAAAGATTTCAACTTTATTCACTCTTGGAACATATACAGCAAGATAGAAAAACTTTTTACAATTCCATAAGCCCGTCCATCATATGGTCACAAAAGCAGCACTCACAAGCAGCACACGTATAAGGTAACTCATCTATGGGAATAATTCGGCCGGTTATTACAGCACCTACCTCATTGGTATGAGGTGACCTCATAAAAGGACCTCTAAGAGGCAAGCCAAAAATGGGATAAAGGCATATCTTCTGGTGAGGAAGAAAACACGCAAGTAAGAAGACCCGCTCAGAAAACCCACCATGCCTTGATCTCATCACGCAATAGTATCGGGGACCCAAACCCAAAGCTTCAATAACCATAGCCAAGCGGACATTGTTACGAAAGTGATGACGACCCCACGGTGTTACCCTAGTTATGTCTCGATAGGTCCGCCATTTGGTCTAAGCTACAGAAGTTCCCAAGTGAGGGAAAAGTGAGCGCTCATACAGTTCTATAAAATCCTTCTTCACAGACTCGCTTGCATCTTGAAGGTGAGAAATCATCATGGATAAAACCAAGTCCTGCTGCCAAGCCATAAAGGAGATTAAGAAGAAAGGAGATCGATGGAAGTACGATTACTGCGAGCAACAAGTAAGAGTTACGACTTATATAAAAGAAGGAACTAGCATAACCTAGAAGCCGACGGTGTATCTTACCACTGAAGTTTTACCTTCTTTCCATGATTTGGGTTTGGCACATATTTCTTTAGAAGGCTTACATGAAATACATTATGAACTTTGAGATGAGGAGATAAAAGAAGCTCGTAGGCTAAGTCACCTACTTTCTTTAAAATCAGATATGGTCCACAATATGTGGGGGATAACTTCTTATACTTCCCAAGAGATATAGAACTTCTTTTGGGCCGTACTCGAATGAAGACCATATCTACTTCTTTGAATTCTCTGACTGTCCTCTTCTTGTCTGCATACTGCTTCTGTCGATCCTGGGCAGCTTTTATATCTTTATGAGTTGTCTGCATCTGCTGCTACATGTCGTCAAGCATTTGTCTGGACATCTCGACCCTAATCAATGGGTCGGACCTAGTTAATGGAGTTAAGCAATCTTGTTCAAGACGGACCCTGATTAGATTGGCCTCTGAATTTGGGGTTCTTGACTTCCCTGTGCCCTTGACATGGCAGGAGTCGAGCAGTCTTTTAACTGATGACCAAAACCTTGTCATCCAAAACACCGATTCTCACTTCTGAACTCATCGTTCTGAATCCTTAAAACAGGTGGGGTTCCAGAGAAGTATTCTGGGAAAAGGGTCTTCTTTTTTAAACAGAATCTTTCTTTTTAGAGAGGGAATAATTATAAGATCAAAAAGGGAGATTCTTACTCCTATATACCTCGAAGGCTGGGGGAGGAATCTTACATTCTATCCCACTTAAAAAAGATGCGAGATGTCCTCATCTCGCAAAGTAGAGGACAACTCTTTTTCTTAAGATCCAATTTATTCTGGGGTTCTTTATATTCTGGTCAACCCAACAGAATACTGGAATAAATATCCCTTATATGAAACTCATCATTAAATAACAATTCATTCAGATCATAACATTCATATCTTTAACACGATAATGGTCCATTAAACCGAAAAATTTCTTTCTGATTCCTCCACGGGAATTTCAGTCAAACAAGTTCTCAATTTGTCATCTCTTAACTTGATCTACCGTGTCGATTGTTAACGGTAGCAATTTGACAGCACAATCCACTAATCTCATAGTGATTTGCTGAAATCATTATCATCATTCTAGTTATGAAAATCATCACAGGGACTCGTCCCATTCATCCTCATTGTGGTTTTGCTCAGCTTATTACATTTCAACCAATTTTCAGGGATCATCATTTTTCAATTCAGAATCCAAATCAACTCATCAGTTCTCAAACAGAATTAAAAATCATATCAACCACATTCAAAATCATCATCTGGATAGCATTAATGCTTATAATTTTAAGTCTTAGATTTACTCGTATATATTGTCGATAAAGAGCTACAGTTATACCCTCGGTATATACGGTAGTCATGATACTTGGAACTATAAGGTAATACCATCATGTCTAGGCCTCAAGCAAGTCAGGGTTCCATACAATTGCGGTACTTCCATTTGAAGACCCAATTATTAATTTACGAATTTTCAGTTTGAATATCAAATTGTATGAATTATATCACACAATTACAACCTTTTTGTGCTTCTTAATAATTTTTTGACATATTTGGCTTCTCAGTTGATCTTTATTAGTAGCCAACTAGCTCTGATACCAACTGTGAGATCCCTGTCCCCACCGCTCAACGGATTCGGGTGCTAGCAGCGGAAGTAGCACTTCTTACGCGGGGCAAGGTCCCACACTCGGGGCCTCGTCCACAGATATCCGGATAAGAGACTAATCCGTCGGTTTTTCTAAAACCGAACCCGAAAAACTTCCCTTACCCGGAAAGCACAGGCGATTCCACTAGGATAACTTTTTACTCTAATGTAGTCAAGACCATTACTGATCACGCTGATCCGACTGCACCTATAAAGATACTCGATCAGATCAAGGAAGAAACTTGCACTTAAATCATTGGGATCAACGCTTTTTTCCCCATCAAGAGACACAGCTGTTGATTCCTATCCATAGAACAATTACTATCTGGGATTTACTTTATCTATCGTAATAACAGAAACTGAGTCTCGATTTATAGATCCATCAGTCCAGCCTACCCCATCCAGTCCCATGGGTTAGCCAACCGCTGTAGTGATGGGTTAGCCAACCACTGTAGTGATGGGATCCAATTAGGAATTTGGTTAGGTTTTGTCCCGGGTACCAGGGAAAAGAGTTCCCAAGCCCCCTAGCCGGAAGTTCATGCAAACATAAAACTAGTCACACCACTTACACATGAAATTGTCTTTTTCTCAGCATCAACTAACTTTAAAACAATCCTTTAATGAAACCATTATGTCACTAATGACAATCCTCGAAATCTCTAGTTGAATCCATATTTCTAATTTTTCATTCATCGGTGTACTTATGGCATTATTGGCAACCAGAACGCTCACCACCTGTTCACTCAGGGGCCTTTTCAATAGTTCCTAGCTTATAGTACCCAGTAATATTTTCACATATAATAATCAAGATGGAATCCTCGTTGAAGATCAGCAAGATCAATCTCAACAGATCCATATAAGAGAGCCATGGACTCATCCGTTGAGGACCAACAAGGTCAATCAACCAGATCTATGCCCACTTTCAGAAAACAACTCTTACTCCTTGTTCCAATATCTTCCACGACGCACGTGTGGGTATCTTCGGTGACCCAGAGCCCGAGCACCGTATGGTCAGCACCCTCTAGGATCCTTCGCAGGTGACCTAGCGCTTCACTCATAGGCCGCTTCCTTGGTCCCTCATCCACCGTACCGGAAGCTCACCATTTAAATCGAACCGAGGCTGGTCAAGACCTCGGTCGACCTTGCTACGCGAGACGTCCTCCATTGACTCTCCGTTAGCACTTGAAACTTTATCAGTTAGGTCTCCATGACCTTAATCCACAAGACGGTCAAAATGCTTCCCCAACATTCTTGACATAAAATAATCATTTACAAAGAGGTCACAAAATACAATTTCTATATCGAGCTCTCGTCTTTCCACATTATCAAAATACAGTTTCTATATCGAACTCTCGTCTTTCCACATTATCAAAATACATTTTCTATATCGAACTCTCATCTTTCCACGTTATCCCTCCTCAGTCCACATTACTTATTCCACATTCCATTCATATGTGTACTCATTCTCATCCATTCACTCATATCGACGACACATTATTTCACATACACATTCACATTCATTATTCTACATACACATCCATGTTCGTACATCCAGATCATACATCCAATCCCATATCCGCATTCATACAAACACATCCATATCCACATACATACATCCACATCCACATCCACATTCACATCCATACATCCACATCTACATACATACATCCATTTTCACATCCTCAGTCATACATCCACATCCACATACATACATCCACATCCGTATCTACATCCATACATCCACATCCACATTTACATTCACATCCATACATCCACATCTACATGCATACATCCACATCCACATTCTCATTCACATCCATACATCCACATCTACATGCATACATCCATTTTCACATCCTCATTCATACATCCACATTCACATACATACATCCACATCCGTATCTACATCTATACATCCACATCCACATCCACATCCACATTCACATCCATACATCCACATCCACATTCATACATCCACATCTACATCTACATTCATACATCCACATCACATCCATTCTCGCCCTATCACAACCCATATACGTCTTATCCCATCAGATACACTTCTTACCTCATCCCATACACATCTTATCACATCCTAACTCATCTTAGCACATCCTATCACATCTCATACACCTCTCATCACATCCTATCACATCTCATACACATCTTATCACATCCTATCACATTCTATCACATCTCATACACATCTTATCACATCTTATCACATCCTATCACTTCCCATATCTATTTATAGAATACAAGAGAATTCTTATATTTGATATAAGATTTCTTTACGCATCTATTTATGCATGAATTCCATTTAAAGAGACTAACACTTTCGAAATAAAATCAATCTTTTATGCATCTTCCTATGCATAAATTCATTTTAAATGAGAATGACACTTTTGGATTAAAATAAATTCTTTATGCATCTTTCCATGCATAAATTTAATTTAGTAGGACTTACACTTTTAGAATAAAAGAATTTCTCTTCTGCATCTAATTTATGCATAAAATCCATTTATGATGAAAATCACACTTTTACATTAAAATAATAATCTTTTATGCATACCTCTATGCATGAAATTCAAATAAGATAAAAGTAACACTTTTACATTAATATAATAATCATTTATGCATACCTCTATGCATGAAATCCAAATATGATAAAAGTAACACTTTTACATTAAAATAATAATTTTTTATGCATACCTCTATGCATGAAATCCAAATATGATAAAAGTAACACTTTTACATTAAAATAATAATCTTTTATGCATACCTCTATGCATGAAATCCAAATATGATAAAAGTAACACTTTTACATTAGAATAATAATCTTTTATGCATACCTCTATGCATGAAATCCAATTATGATAAAAGTAACACTTTTACATTAAAATAATAATCTTTTATGCATACCTCTATGCATGAAATCCAATATGATAAAAGTAACACTTTTACATTAAAATAATAATCTTTTATGCATACCTCTATGCATGAAAATCAAATATGATAAAAGTAACACTTTTATATTAAAATAATAATCTTTTATGCATACCTCTATGCATGAAAATCAAATATGATAAAAGTAACACTTTTACAATAAAATAATCATCTTTTATGCATAACATAAAAATTAATTTCTCCATGATTACAATAAAATTCTTTCAATTAATCTAGGATGATAATTCCTAGAATATGGTAGGAAGTCCTCTTTTCATGCTTTGAATGAATTTATATTATGTGTAATTTTTTACAAAAACTTTGCCATAGCTCCGCTGCTATGACTGATAAATCTCAATTATTTTAAAAAATAAAGCTTATCATTCAGAAAATGATTAGAATGATCCCTAATTGGATCATTAACCCAATAATGGATTGAATCATCAATATTCATGAAATACATAAACTAAAAGCATAGAAAAAAGCCATTAATTTGACCTCAAGCATAGATTAATCTTGGATTAAGGAAAAGCTTTATGAAAAGCTTCATTTGGATTGAGAATGGGTCATGAGTATGACCATTTCTTGAGTGAGAGAGAGAAATTACATAAAAACCATTAGAATTAAGCATAAATAGAAATTTATGTAATTCTTTACTATCATTAATCAATTAACTTCAATAGCATTCATCAAATTATGTAATTCTTCACTACCATTCATCAATTAACTTCAATAGCATTCAAAAACCATTCCAATTAAGCTTCTCAAGCTTGAGAGGGGTTGAGAAGAGAGAAACATTGAGAAATTATAGAAAAGATCGAAATTCACCATTTACCTTACAAATTGCTTGATTCTTTGTTCACAGTAGAGGCCCCCAACCAATCAATTGGTTTAGTATGTTGATGGAGCCACCAATGGGGATTGAAGAAAGAGGGAAGCTCCAATTTCTCCAATTTGGAGAGAATTTTAGAGAATAGTAAAAATTAGCATTATTTCAGCATAATTCTAGTATAGTAAAATTCTCCTATTTTTTTCAAAGGATTCATGTTCTATTTATAGGAGAGGGAAGCTCTAACCAAAGCTAACTGATTTCTAGAGTTTTCCAGATTTCAATTTGGTTGAATTTGGACTAGATCTGGACCTAGTTTGGTTCCTTTTTTATTCGGTTTGGTTCCATTTTGATTTGGTTTGGTTCAAGAGATAGGAGAGATAAAAATATCACATTATTTTTTAGTTTAAAACTCATTCAAGAATGTGAAGTAGGTGCCTCATTAAAGGGACTCTCCTTCCTTACATATGTGTCAAAATGGAATCATTATACCCAAAATATCTCATATTTTTTATATTACTCATAGTTTCTTACTAATAAACCTTGTACATAGTCAATTCTTCATCTTATGTGAGTATTTACTTCTAAATATCTCCCCTTTTTAACTATTAGCCTTGTCTTTAGTCAATTCTTCATCTTATGTGAGTATTTACTTCTAAATATCTCCCCTTTTTAACTATTAGCCTTGTCCTTAGTCAACTCTTTATCTTATGTGAGCATTTATTTATTTTTGGATAATTTCTTTTATAAATTAAATTTATCTCCTTCCCACACATGGATTGATCCTATTGGCCCACAGGAACCTTAATTGGACCATAATCTAATTTTTTTTTGAAAATCTAGACCCTTAGGCTAAGGTCCTTTATACCCATTTCTAATTAATTCCAATTGCACATTGGAAAGCTCTTTTTGAATTTCTGTTTCAGGGGAACTCATTTTAATAAGATGAGATATTTTTCTATCCAAAAATATTAAAAATCTGAATATTCTCTCTCTAGAATATTTTCTCTCTCTAGGTTAAAACAGTTAGAAACAAGATCTTTTATAAATCTGAAGAGGGATTTAATTACACGGGAAGATGCTGGACATCTTGAGAGGCTGGGGAGGAATCTTACAACAAAGAATTGGTGGCCACTCTTGATCCAAGCAAGAGTAGAACCCTCAATCCCTCAAGCTAAATGATAGCTCATAAAACTCCATGTAAGTTAGAAATTCTTTTTTTTTCTAATTCTATTATGTATGGTTTTATGATTTCTTGCTTCTTTTAATTTGTTTTTGGATGTTATGCCTTGATGGAAAGGCTTCCCCCTTCTCTTCATTGAATTCAGCCCTTCTTTATCCAAGATGTGTAATCAATTAAAAAGAGTTAAACTTTTTGTATTATTTACTCTTTAAAAAATGAGAATTAATTAGATTAGAGAGCTAAATTTATCTTGGGGTAAATTCTAAGTAGATTTAGAATGAAAAAATTTTAAAAATGATCAACCATACAAAGGAGGTTATGGTAGAATTTTCTTAAATTTTGTGGAAATAAGTTTTATCTTTATGTCATTTAAAAAGAGTAATCCCCGCCGTTTGTGTATTCTAAAAGTGTTATTTTCATTCTATGCATAGAAAGATGCATATTAAAAATATTTTTATTATAAAAGTGTTACTTTCATCAATATTGATTTTTATGCATAAAGTGATGCATAAAAGAATTTACTTTTATTATAAAAGTGTTACTTTCATCAATATTGATTTTTATGCATAAAGTGATGCATAAAAGAATTTATTTTTATTATAAAAGTGTTACTTTCATAAATATTGATTTTTATGCATAAAAGAATTTATTTTTATTGTAAAAGTGTTACTTTCATCAATATTGATTTTTATGCATAAAGTGATGCATAAAAGAATTTTTTTAATTATAAAAGTGTTACTTTCACCAATATTGTTTTTTATGCATAAAGTGATGCATAAAAGAATTTTTTTATTATAAAAGTGTTACTTTTATGATGCATAAAAGAAATTTTTTTATTATAAAAGTGTTACTTTCACCAATATTGATTTTTATGCATAAAGTGATACATAAAAGAATTTTTATTTTATAAAAGTGTGATTTTCATTAGATTTAAATTCTATGCATAGAAAGATGCATATTGGATATTATAAAAGTGTAATTTTCATTAGATTTAAATTCTATGCACAGAAAGATACGTATTGGATATTTTTTTAATTATAAAGTGTGATTTTTATTAGATTAAATTTCTATGCATAAATAGATGCATAAAAGGATTTTCTTTTATATAAAAGTGTTATTTCCATTGAAGTTAGATTTAATGCATAAAAAGAGGCATAAATAATTTTTATATCAAAACTAAAGTTCTCTTTGATTCTATGTTTAATTTCCATGAATAATCGATAAATGAATAAGTAAATACACTGTGAGAGAAAAATCTATCGTTTCATATTCACTCAAATGGTAATGAGAGAATTCACAAAATCTATCGAAGTCAGAAATTTAGATAAATTGATTAATTTATTCCTTATAGGAATTCGTGATTAGTTTAGAAATCAGTTAAGTGAATATTCAATGAATGAAATTCAGTAAAATAGTGATTGAAATATCACCCCCTTTCGAGAAAGGTAGTTTAGGAAGAACCTTACCAAACTCGAACCCAAAATCAGACTTTGACCAAGACCAAACTCCTTCGTCAGTTTCAAGGAAAGACGATGTGACTAGTTTAGGAAAATACACTCAAATCACCCCACCAAACCTGAAACTAAGTTGAGACCTTTTGATTTTGATATGAGGATCAAGGTTACAGAATTTGAGGAATTCTGTTTGGAATTCAGACCTAGATGAAGGTTAGTTTAGTTTCTTGACCCCGTTAGAGGATTTGTTAAGAAATTCAAAAAGGTGGTATCGTCCCCGTTTTTCGAGCAAGGCAAATTTTTCCCGGTTTCAGTTTCAGAACGACCACCAGATTAGTCTCGTGCCCGGACATTCAAGGGTGAGGCCCCGAGTGGGAAACCCTGCCCCGCGCAAGAGGGAGCTGCTTCCGCTGCCAGCAACCGGGAATCCGATGTGTGGAGGGGGTAGTGGGATCCCACATATTCTTTTGGTAGTCCATGGAGTGGATGAGGGTAGTGGTTTGCTCACTTTTTCTATTGGTCTCCATGGTTGATTAAAGAGATCAGAGTCCCCCTTGAAGAATTTTAGTGGCTGCACCTTACAGTTAGGTGAGGGTGACTAGATTTTAATCATGTGAGTGGCACATAGACCCCCCACCAGGCAAGGTGGCGAGGGAGAGATTCTAGCGGCTATGGTATGGGAGAGCCAACCTCTCATGCACCTCCAATGGGACCCGGGAGAGTGGACTTGGAATGATCCTACTAGTCGGGAGGAGACTCTGGATGCCCCTTTTTTTGCATATAGAGTGTAGGCCACATGATTTAGATGCTAGAGATTGATGGCACCCCGGCGGTAGCAGTACATTGGCAGTCCACGGGGCCTTTCCCAGCATTTCCTCTCAGATTTTTGGAAGAGGCTCTAGGACAGTTTTTGGCCTCGAAAGATCACCCTCTTTCTTTGGCTGATGGCACATAGGAGCTTGGTGTTGTTAGCATGTGGTTAGCCAGTGGAGGTCGAGTATAGCAGCTTGCACGAGGTGCGGCCACCCTGAGGAGTCTCAGCAACATTGTCTTTGGGATTTCCCCCCCCAAAGGCTCAGCAAGTTTGGCAGCAGAGTCTCCGAATCTTCATGATGGATAGGGGGCTCGACCCAGATTATTACATGGGCACCATTGCTTGGGCCGTAAAGGTTGAGGTTGTCAAGGCTTATGAGGAGGACGGTGGGGGGCTAGCCCTTCAGTTTTCTCACCTCCGCATTTTGGCGTAGCACCAGTCACACATCCCCATCTACTGACACTAGAGATCGAGTGGGCTCATGTCAGAGATGGGAGATTTGCAGTAGCATTGAGCCTAGCACATATAGCAAGTTAAATATAGTGAATCCATTGAGGGTACCCACATTCTCGCGTGTAGAGTCCATCAGGAGTTGTAAGGTGGCTCTCACCACACGTGAAAGTGACGGGAAGCTTTCTTAACAGTAGCAGCATGGCCCTTTTCTATAAGATTCCTCCTCAGCCTGAATATCAAATAAGCCTCTACTTCAATCCCTTGTAATCATTCTATGTTTCTGAATACAAGAAAATACCATTTTTCCTTGTTTTGCCTAGTGAGATAAAAAAATTCTAGAGAGTGGTAAATTAAAATTGGGATATTTTTGGATAAATAAATTCTTCAAATATCAAAAAAATGTTTCCCTAAAACAGAAAATCAAAATAGATTTTCCAAGGTGCAATTAGAATTAATTAAAATTAATTCAGAAGACCTTAGCCTAAGGGTCCAGATTGTCGAATTTTTTTTATTATGGTCCAATTAAGGTTCCTATGGGGACCAAAATCCAAGTGTTAGGACAAGATAAATCCAAAGAACAAAAGAAAATACCCAAAAATGAGTAAATGCCCACATAACATGAAGAGTTGACCAAGTACTAGGTTTATTAGTTAAAAATTATGGTGTATTAAATTAAAAAATGAGATATTTTAGAGTAATCATGCATTTTTGACACATGTGTAAGGAAAAGGGAGACCTTCAAGGAGGCGCCTATTTCACATGCTTGGATGAGCTTAAAACTCAAAAATAATAGGATATTTTTATCTCTCCTCTCTCCTAAATCAAACTAAATAAAAAGGGGACCAAACTAGTCCAAAATTCAGCCAAACTGAAGCTGGAAAATTCTAGAACTCAGTTGGACTCAATGGGTCTTCAGATGGAAGTACCGCAATTGTATGGAATCCCTGACTTGCTTGAGGCCTAGACATGATGGTATTTACCTTATAGTTCCAAGAACCATGACTACCCGTATATACCGAGGGTATAACTGCAGCTCTTTACTGGTAGCATATACGAGTAAATCTAAGACTTGAAATTATAAGTATTAATACTATCTAGATGATGAATTTGAATGTGGTTGATATGATTTTTAAATTCTGGTTGTGAACTGATGAGCTGATTTGGATTCTGATTGAAAAATGATGATTCTTGAAATTTAGTTGAAATGTAATAAGCTGAGCAAAACCACAATGAGGATGAATGGGATGAGTCCCTGTGGTGATGATGTTCATAACTGGAATGACGTTAATAACTTCAACAAATCACTATGAGATTAGTGGATTATGCTGGCAGATTACTAATGTTAACTTTTGATCAGTGGATCAAGTTATGGGTTGATAAATTGAAAATCTGAAAAAATTAAAATTACCATGAAGGGTTGTTCAGATAGAAAAATTCAGTCTGATGGACGATTATTGTGTTGAAGATATGAATGAGATATTCTGAATGAATTGTCAACTAATAATGCGTTCTATATGAGTATCTTTATCCCTTGATTCTATGGGGAGCCGACCTATTTAGAGAACCTCGGAATCAGTTGAATCAAAATTCGGATTGAATCATAAATAAAGAGACGTAACAAGAATTCTCGTAGTGATAGGAACATGGACCGAGGTCGTCATGGTAGAAATGTTAACCCCCAACTCAATGAAGAAGAGCTCGACCTAGATGTTCGTAAAACTCTTCATAGTTCGCAGCCTAGACCTTTCAAGGGTGAAGGGAAAAACTTGGGCAAGGCTGTGGAGAAGTGGATCGAACCAATGGAAGAATACTTCGATGTCACCGAGTACAATGAGAAGAGAAAAATGGCTCTTGCAAGGCTGAAGATAGTGGAGACAGCTAGAGTGACATGGAGAAACCACTGCAAGACAAACCGTCTCGACCGAAATACCCAAACTTGGACCGATCTCAAGGCTTACCTCAGAAAGAGGTTTTGTCCCCCAGGCTTTTTTGAAACTAAGATGAATGAGTTCTTGGAACTAAAGCAAGAAAGTCAGACAATTGAAGAGTACCATCAGGCCTTTGCCCTTCTCCTTAAATATTCCCCTCAATTGGATGAAGAGCAACAGCTGATGGCCAGGTTCATTCGGGGAATGAACGAGCCATTGGATACTTTAGTCAAGAATGCCAAACCTATTTCCATGGCCGAAGCAGTTCGGATGGCGAAGGATTTTGCCAAGGCCTTTGATGTCAAAGTCCCGCCAAAACCAACACCATCACCTTTTAAAAGGTTTTTATTCCCAAAAGATGATTCCAACCTTCCTCCGCCTAAGAGATATCAGGGTCAAACCCAAGATATGGGAAGTTCCAGAATGGAAGAAATGTCCTTTTTTCGAAACTCAATCCCCCTAGATTTCAACTTCAGAAGTTCCACCCTTGAACAAGAGAGTGAAATGCTATAACTGTCAAGGATTTGGACATCGCAATATGGATTGCCCAACTCCTTTTGGATCAAGGTTTTCAGGGCAAAAAAATCAGGGATCAAGATTCCAGACTCCCGCCCCTTCCGTTCGGAGTAATCAGGGTTCTATCTGCCAAAATCAAGGAAATCCGAGAGGTAGACGCTCTATCCAACGTGTAGTTTCAATCCAAAGTAATGTAAGACCTCCACCTCAGAATAGCGGAAGTCAAAGAGAGTTGTTCCCAAATCAGCCGTCCACTTCCAAGGCAGTAATGCTGGAAGTGATTGAAGAAGAAGATGATGATGAAAGAGATCATATTCCACCTGCGAGATGAGGACATCTCGCGTTGCAGCCTCTCAGGATGTCTAGTATCTTTCCCTGTAGTCAAATCCCTCTTCAGAAATATAAAAGATCTTGTTTCTACCAGTTTTGGCCTAGAGAGAGAAAATCTTCTAGAGAGTGGTAATTCAGTTTTTAAATATTTTTGGATGGAAAAATATCTCTTCTTATTAAAATAAGTTCCCCCGAAACAGAAGTTCAAAAAGATTTTCAGAAGGTGTATTAGAAATCAAGTATAATCTGTTCAAGAGACATTATCCTGAGGGTCAAGATTTTTTTGAAATTTTAAATTAAGGTTCCTATGGGCCAATAAAATCAATCCATGTGTGGGGAAGAGATAAATCCAATTTGTAAAAGAAAATACCCAAAAATGAGTAAATGCTCACATAAGATGAAGAGTTGACTATGTACAAGGGTTATTAGTAAAAAAACTATGCGTATTACTAAAAAATGAGATATTTTGGGTATAATGATTCTATTTTGACACATATGTAAGGAAGGGGAGTCCCTTCAAGGAGGCGCCTACTTCACATGCTTGAATGAGTTTTAAACTCAAAAATAATGTGATATTTTTATCTCTCCTCTCTCTTGGATCAAAACCGAATAAAAAAGGAACTAAACTAGGTCCAAATCTAGTCCAAATTCAACCAAATTGAATCTAGAAAATTCTAGAAATCAGTTGGTCTTGGTTAGAGCCTCCCTCTTCTATAGATAGAACTTGAGCCCTTTGTAAAAAAATAGGAGGATTATACTATGCCAGAATTATGCTGAAATAATGATAATTTTTTACTATTCTCTAAAATTCTCTCCAAATTGAAGAAATTGGAGCTTCCCTCCTTCTTCAATCTCCATTGGTGGCTCCATCAACACACCAAAGCAATTGATTGGTTGGGGGCCTCTACGGTGATCAAAGAATCAAGCAATTTGTAAGGTAAAGTGAGAGTTTTGATCTTTTTCCATAATTTCTCAATGTTTCTCTCTTCTCAACCCCACTCAAGCTTGAGAAGCTTAATTAGAATGGCTTTTTAACGCTATTGAAGTTAATTGATGAATGGTAGTAAGGAAATACATAAATTTCCATTTATGCTTAATTTTAATGGTTTTTATGATTTTTGTCTTCTCTAAAATGAAAATGATGTTATGCCTCATTGAAAAAAGGCATTCCCCTCTCTTCTTTAGTAAATCCAACCATTCTTTATCCTAGATGAATGATTAATGGATAAAATCAAGTTTTTCATAATGTTTCTCTTAAATAAGTAGAAATTGCTTACATTAGAATGAATTAAATACTCTTGGTGAAATTCTAGTTGATTATAGAAAGTTAAAAATTAAAAAATGGTCAGCCATACATAGGAGGTTATGGTGAAATTTTTTAAAATTGTGTAAAAATAAGTTTCTTTTTTATTCTAAAAGTGTAATTCCTACTAAATTGGATTTATGCATGGATAGATGCATAAAGAATTTAAATTAATCCAAAAAGTGTTATTTTCATCAATTCTTATTTTATTCATAGAAAGATGCATAACGAATTTTATTTTTAATTCAAAAGAGTGATTTTTATCATAAATGATTTTATGCATAAATTAGATGCATAAAAGAAATTCTTTTATATTAAAAGAGAGATTTTCATCATAAATGGATTGTATGCATAAACATATGCATAAAAGATATATTTTTTTATATTAAAAGTGTGATTTTCATCATAAATGATTTTATGCATAAATTAGATGCATAAAAGAAATTCTTTTATATTAAAAGAGAGATTTTCATCTTCACAAATGAATTGTATGCATAAAAGATATATTTTTTTATATTAAAAGTGTTATTTTCATCATAAATGATTTTATGCATAAATTAGATGCATAAAAGAAATTCTTTTATATTAAAAGAGTGATTTTCATCATAAATGATTTGTATGCATAAACATGCATAAAAGATATTTTTTTATATTAAAAGTGTGATTTTCATCATAAATGATTTTTATGCATAAATGGATGCATAAAAGAAATTCTTTTATATTAAAAGAGTGATTATCATCATAAATGATTTGTATGCATAAAAGATATTTTTTTATATTAAAAGTGTTATTTTTATCATAAATGATTTTTATGCATAAATGGATGCATAAAAGAAATTCTTTTATATTAAAAGAAAGATTTTCATCATAAATGAATTGTATGCATAAACATATGCATAAAAGAAATTCTTTTATATTAAAAGAGAGATTTTCATCATAAATGAATTGTATGCATAAACATATGCATAAAAGATATATTTTTTTATATTAAAAGAGTGATTTTCAGCATAAATGATTTTATGCATAAAAGAAATTCTTTTATATTAAAAGTGTTATTTTCATCATAAATGATTTTTATGCATAAAAGAAATTCTTTTATATTAAAAGAGTGATATTCATCATAAATGATTTGTATGCATAAGCATATGCATAAAAGTTTTTTTATATTAAAAGTGTGATTTTCATCATAAATGAATTTTATGCATAAATTAGATGCATAAGAGAAATTATTTTATTCTAAAAGTGTATTCTTTACTAAATTGGATTTATGCATGGAAAGATGCATAAAGAATTTATTTTTATCCAAAAAGTGTTATTGTCATCAATTTTAATTTCAGGCATAGAAATTAAAAGAAAAGATTGATTTTAATTCAAAAGTCTTATTCTCATTTAAAATGAATTTATGCATAGGAAGATGCATAAAAGATTGATATTTATTTCGAAAGTGTTAAAATGGAATTTATGCATAAATAGATGCGTAAAGAAATCTTATATCAAAAATAAGAATTCTCTCGTATTTTTACAAACACATATGAGGATGTGAAACGAATCAGATAGATGAAAATGAACGACGAATAGATGGAGATGTACGTATGTGAAAGAATGGATGTAGTTATATGTATGTGAAAGAATAGATGTAGATGTATGTATGTGAAAGGAAAGATGTATGTGGAAATGGATGTATGGATATAGATATGGAATGTGGATGTGGATGTATGAATGTGGAATGTGGATAAGGATATGGATGTGGATATGGATGCAAGAATGTAGATGTATGAATGTGGATATGGATGCAAGAATGTGGATGTATGTGAATGTGAATGTGGATGTATGAATGTGAATGTAGATGAGAAAGTGGATGTATGGATGTGGGTGTGGATATGGATGGAAGAATGTGGATGTATGTGAATGTGAATGTGGATGTATGAATGTGAATGTGGATGAGAAAGTGGATGTGGATGTGGATGTGGATGTGGATGTGGATGTAGATGTGAATGTGCATGTATGAATGTAGATGTGGATGTGAATGTGAATGTGAAAATGGATATACGGATGTAGATGTGAATATGGATGTATGAATGTGGATGTGGATGTGAAAATGGATGTATGGATGTAGATGTGGATGTGGATGTGGATGTATGAATGTGGATGTGGATGTGGATGTGGATGTATGAATGTGGATGTGGATGTGGATGTATGAATGTGGTTGTGAAAATGGATGTATGGATGTAGATGTGAATGTGGATGTGGATGTGAAAGTGGATGTATGAATGTGGATGTGGATGTGGATGTGGATGTATGAATGTGGATGTGAAAATGGATGTATGGATGTAGATGTGAATGTGGATGTGGATGTGAAAGTGGATGTATGAATGTGGATGTGGATGTATGAATGTGGATGTGAAAATGGATGTATGGGTGTAGATGTGGATGTGGATGTACGAATAGGGATGTGTATGTGGAATAATGAATGCGAATATGTATGTGAATGGATATGACGTCGATATGAGCGAATGAATGAGATGAGATGTCATGTGAATCAGAATGTGAATGAATGATATAAGATGTGAATGAATGAGATGTAATGAGAAATGGATGTGATGAGACGTAATGTAAATTAAGAAAGATAGGAATGAATGTTATGTGAAGTGAATGAATCTGATGTGATGGAATGGAAAATGATGTATTTGGTCAAGAATGGACACACATATGAATTGGATTTGGGTTAATAAGTAATATGGATTGATGTGGAACAATCTGGAAAGATGTGAGCTCATTATAGAAATTGTATTTGTGCACTGTTTGTAAATGACTATTTTATGTCAAGAATGCTGGGGAAGCATTTTGACTGTCTTGAGAATATGGTCGTGGAGACCTACCTCATAAAGTTGCAACAGGATGGAGAGTCAACGGAGGACGTCTCGTGTAGCAAGGTCGGCCGAGGTCTTGACCAGCCTCGGTTCGATTTAAATGGTGAGCTTCCGGGTACGGTGGATGAGGGACCAAGGAAGCGGCCTATGAGTGAAGCGCTAGGTGACCTACGAAGGATCCTAGAGGGTGCGGACCATACGGTGCTCGGGCTCTGGGTCACCGAAGATACCCAGACGTGCGTCATGGAAGATATTGGAACAAGGAGCAAGAGTTGTTTTCTGAAACCGAGTATGGATCTGGTTGATTGACCTTGCTGGTCCTCAACTAATGAGTCCATAGCTCTCTTATATGGATCTGTTGGTTGATCTTGCTGATCTTCAACGAGGATTCCATCTTGATTTTTATTTGTGAATATATTGCCGGTTGCTATGAGCTAGGAACTATCAAAAAGGCCCCTAAGTGAACAGGTGGTGAGCGTTCTGGTTGCCAATGATGCCATAAGTACACCGATGAAGGAATGATTGGAAATAAGGATTCAACCAGAGATTTTGAGGATTGTGATCAGTGACACAATGGTTTCATTAAAGGATTGTTTTAAAGATAGCTGATGCTGAGAAAAAGGCAATTTCATATTGGGTGTGTAAGTGGTGTGACTAGTTTTATGTTTGCATGAACATCCGGCTAGGGGGCCTGGGAACGCTTTTCCTTTGTACCCGAGACAAAACCTAACCAAATTCCAAATTGGATCCCTTCACTACAATGGTTGGGCGGTTGGCTAACCCATGGGACCGGATGGGGTTAGGCTGGGACTGATGGATCTGTAAATTGAGATTCATTTTCTATTGTAGTACGCGCTAGATGAAGTAAATCCCGGAAAATAATTGTTCTATGGAAAAAGAAATCAACGGCTGTGCCTCTCGATGGGAAAAAAAAGCGTTGATCTCTATGATCCAAGTGCAAATTTCTTCCTTGATCTGACCAAGTGACTTTAGGCTCGGTTGGATCAGTTTGGTCAGTAATAATGACCCTGACTACGTTAGAGTAAAATTTTATCCTGGAGGAATCGCCTGTGCTTTCCAGGCAAGGGAAGTTTTTCTAAGTTCGGTTTTGGACGAACCGAGGAATTAGTCACCTGTCCGGATATCCGTGGTGGGCGAGGCCCTGAGTGTAGGACCCTGCTCCACGCAACATGTGCTACTTCTGCTGCTAGCACCCAGAATCCGTGTTGTACGGTGGGGATGGGGATCTTACAGTTGGTATCAGAGCTATTTGGCTAATGAGGATCAACCAAGAAGCCATATATGTCAAAAATTTATCAAGAAGCACTAAAAGGTTATAATTGTGTGATAAAATTCATACAATTAGATATTCAAACTGAAACTCGTAAAGTGGTAATTGGGTCTCCAGATGGAAGTACCGCAATTGTATGGAATCCTTGACTTGCTTGAGGCCTAGACATGATGGTATTTACCTTATAGTTCCAAGAACCATGACTACCCGTATATACCGAGGCTATAACTGCAGCTCTTTACTACCTGTATATACCGAGGGTATAACTGCAGCTCTTTACTGGTAGTATATATGAGTACATCTAAGACTTGAAATTATAAGTATTAATACTATCTAGATGATGAATTCGAATGTGGTTGATATGATTTTTAAATTCCGGTTGTGAATTGATGAGTTGATTTGGATTCTGATTAAAAAATGATGATTCTTGAAATTTAGTTAAAATGTAATAAGCTGAGCAAAACCACAATGAGGATGAATGGGACGAGTCCCTGTGATGATGTTCATAATTGGAATGACGTTAATAACTTCAACAAATCACTATGAGATTAGTGGATTATGCTGGCAGATTACTACTGTTAACTTTTGATCAGTGGATCAAGTTATGGGTTGATAAATAAAAAATCTAAAAAATTGAAATTCCCATGAAGGATTGTTCAGATAGAAAAATTCACTCTGATGGACCATTATTGTGTTAAAGATGTGAATGAGATATTCTAAATGAATTGTCAACTAATAATGTGTTCTATATGAGTATCTTTATCCCTTGATTCTATGGGGAGCCGACCTATTTAGAGAACCCCGGAATCAGTTGAATCAAAATTCGGATTGAATCATAAATAAAGAGACTTAACAAGAATTCTCGTATTGATAGGAACATGGACCGAGGTCGTCATGGTAGAAATGTTAACCCCCAACTCGATGAAGAAGAGCTCGACCTAGATGTTCGTAAAACTCTTCATAGTTCGCAGCCTGGACCTTTCAAGGGTGATGAGAAGAGCAAAATGGCTCTTGCAAGGCTGAAGATAGTGTGGCATGGAGAAACCACTGCGAGACAAACCATCTCGACCGAAATACCCAAACCTAGACCAATCTCAAGGCTTACCTTAGAAAGAGGTTTTGTCCCCCAGGCTTTTTTGAAACTAAGATGAATGAGTTCTTGGAACTAAAGCAAGAAAGTCGGACAATTGAAGAGTACCATAAGGCCTTTGCCCTTCTCCTTAAATATTCCCCTCAATTGGATGAAGAGCAGCTGATGGCCAGGTTCATTCAGGAAATGAACGAGCCATTGGATACTTTAGTCAAGAATGCCAAACCTAATTCCATGGCCGAAGCAGCTGATGGCCAGGTTCATTCAGGAAATGAACGAGCCATTGGATACTTTAGTCAAGAATGCCAAACCTATTTCCATGGCCGAAGCAGTTCGGATGGCGAAGGATTTCGCCAAGGCCTTTGATGTCAAAGTCCCGCCAAAACCAACACCATCACCTTTCAAAAGGTTTTTATTCCCAGAAGATAATTCCAACCTTCTTCTGCCTAAGAGATATCAGGGTCAACCCAAGATGGAGCTTCCCTCCTTCTTCAATCTCCATTGGTGGCTCCATCAACACACCAAAGCAATTGATTGGTTGGGGGCCTCTACGGTGATCAAATAATCAAGCAATTTGTAAGGTAAAGTGTGAGTTTTGATCTTTTTCCATAATTTCTCAATGTTTCTCTCTTCTCAACCCCACTCAAGATTGAGAAGCTTAATTAGAATGGCTTTTTAATGCTATTGAAGTTAATTGATGAATGGTAGTAAGGAAATACATAAATTCCCATTAATGCTTAATTCTAATGGTTTTTATGATTTTTGTCTTCTCTAAAATGAAAATGATGTTATGCCTCATTGAAAAAAGGCATTCCCCTCTCTTCTTTAGCAAATCCAACCATTCTTTATCCTGGATGAATGATTAATGGATAAAATCAAGTTTTTCATAATGTTTCTCTAAATAAGTAGAAATTGCTTACATTAGAATGAATTAAATACTCTTGGTGAAATTCTAGTTGATTATAGAAAGTTAAAAATTGAAAAATGGTCAGCCACCCATACAAAGGAGGTTATGGCAAAATTTTTTAAAATTGTGTAAAAATAAGTTTTACTTTTTTATTCTAAAAGTATAATTCCTACTAAATTGGATTTATGCATAGATAGATGCAAGGTTGGATGTGGATGTGGATGTATGAATGTGGATGTGAAAATGGATGTATGGATGTAGATGTGGATGTGGATGTACGAATGTGGATGTGTATGTGGAATAATGAATGCAAATATGTATGTGAATAGATATGACATCGATATGAGCGAATGGATGAGATGAGATGTCATGTGAATCAGAATGTGAATGAATGATATAAGATGTGAATGAATGGGATGTAATGAGGAAAGGATGTGATGAGACGTAATGTAAATCAAGAAAGATAGGAATGAATGTTATTTGAAGTGAATGAATCTGATGTGATGGAATGGAAAATGATGTATCTGGTCAAGAATGGATACACATATGAATTGGATTTGGGTTAATAAGTAATATGGATTGATGTGGAACAATCTGGAAAGATGTTACAGTTGTTGGTATCAGAGCTATTTGGCTAATGAGGATCAACCGAGAAGCCATATATGTCAAAAAAATTTCAAGAAGCACTAAAAGGTTGTAATTGTGTGATAAAATTCATACAATTTGATATTCAAACTAAAACTCGTAAATTGGTAATTGGGTCTTCAGATGGAAGTACCGCAATTGTATGGAATCCCTGACTTGCTTGAGGCCTAGACATAATGGTATTTACCTTAAAGTTCTAAGAACCATGACTACCCGTATATACCGAAGGTATAACTGCAACTCTTTACTGGCAGTATATACGAGTAAATCTAAGACTTGAAATTATAAGTATTAATACTATCTATGTGGTTGATATGATTTTTAAATTCCGGTTGTGAACTGATGAGTTGATTTGGATTCTGATTGAAAAATGATGATTCCTGAAATTTAGTTGAAATGTAATAAGCTGAGCAAAACCACAATGAGGATGAATGGGACGAGTCCCTGTGATAATGTTCATAACTGGAATGACGTTAATAACTTCAACAAATCACTATGAGATTAGTGGATTATGCTGGCAGATTACTACTATTAACTTTTGATCAGTGGATCAAGTTATGGGTTGATAAATTAAAAATCTGAAAAATTGAAATTCCCATGAAGGATTGTTCAGATAGAAAAATTGAGTCTGATGGACCATTATTGTGTTAAAGATAAGAATGAGATATTCTGAATGAATTGTCAGCTGATAATGCGTTCTATATGAGTATCTTTATCCCTTGATTCTGTGGGGAGCCGACCTATTTAGAGAACCCCGGAATCAGTTGAATCAAAATTCCGATTGAATCATAAATAAAGAGACTTAACAAGAATTCTCGTATTGATAGATCAGAGAAATCCCAGAGGTAAATGCTCTATCCAACCTGCAGTTTCAATCCAAAGTAATGCAAGACCTCCACCTCAGAATAGGGGAAGTCAAAGAGAGTTGTTCCCAAATCAGTCGTCCACTTCCAAGGCAGTAACGCTGGAAGTAGAAGAAGAAGAAGAAGAGAGAGATCATATTCCACCTGTGAGATGAGGACATCTCGCATTCCAGCCTCTCGGGATGTACAGTATCTTCCCGCCCCTGTAGTCAAATCCCTCTTCAGAAATATAAAAGATCTTGTTTCTACCAGTTTTGGCCTAGAGAGAGAAAATCTTCTAGAGAGTGTTAATTCAGTTTTTAAATATTTTTGGATGGAAAAATATCTCTTCTTAATAAAATAAGTCCCCTCAAAACAGAAGTTCAAAAAGATTTTCAGAAGGTGCATTAGAAATCAAGTATAATCTATTCAAGAGAGGCATTATCTTGAGGACAAAGATGTTTTTGAAATTTTAAATTAAGGTTCCTATGGGCCAATAAGATCAATCCATGTGTGGGGAGGAGATAAATCCAATTTGTAAAAGAAAATACCCAAAAATGAGTAAATGCTCACATAAGATGAAGAGTTGACTATGTACAAGGGTTATTAGTAAAAACTATGAGTATTACTAAAAAAAATGAGATATTTTGGGTATAATGATTCCATTTTGACACATATGTAAGGAAGGGGAGTCCCTTCAAGGAGGCGCCTACTTCACATGCTTGAATGAGTTTTAAACTCAAAAATAATGTGATATTTTTATCTCTCCTCTCTCTTGGATCAAAACCGAATCAAAAAGGAACCAAACTAGGTCCAAATCTAGTCCAAATTCAACCAAACTGAATCTGGAAAATTCTAGAAACCAGTTGGTCTTGGTTAGAGCCTCCCTCTCCTATAGATAGAACCTAAGCCCTTAAAAAAATAGGAGAATTATACTATGCCAGATTTATGCTGAAATAATGATAATTTTTTACTGTTCTCTAAAATTCTCTCCAAATTGAAGAAATTGGAGCTTCCCTCCTTCTTCAATCTCCATTGGTGGCTCCATCAACACACCAAAGCAATTGATTGGTTGGGGGCCTCTACCGTGATCAAAGAATCAAGCAATTTATAAGGTAAAGTGTGAATTTTGATATTTTTCCATAATTTCTCAATGTTTCTCTCTTCTCAACCCCACTCAAGCTTGAGAAGCTTAATTAGAATGGCTTTTTAATGCTATTTGGTAGTAAGGAAGTACATAAATTCCCATTTATGCTTAATTTTAATGGTTTTTATGATTTTTGTCTTCTCTAAAATGAAAATGATATTATGCCTCATTGAAAAAAGACATTCCCCTCTCTTCTTTAGTAAATCCAACCATTCTTTATCCTAGATGAATGATTAATGGATAAAATCAAGTTTTTCATAATGTTTCTCTTAAATAAGTAGAATTTGCTTACATTAGAATGAATTAAATACTCTTGGTGAAATTCTAGTTGATTATAGAAAGTTAAAAATTGAAAAATGGTCAGCCATACAAAGGAGGTTATGGTGAAATTTTCTAAAATTGTGTAAAAATAAGTTTTACTTTTTTATTCTAAAAGTGTAATTCCTACTAAATTTGATTTATGCATGGATAGATGCATAAAGAATTTAAATTAATCCAAAAAGTGTTATTTTCATCAATTCTTAATTGATGCATAGAAAGATGCATAAAGAATTTTATTTTTAATTCAAAAGAGTGATTTTTATCATAAATGATTTTATGCATAAATTAGATGCATAAAAGAAATTCTTTTATATTAAAAGAGAGATTTTCATCATAAATGAATTGTATGCATAAACATATGCATAAAAGATATATTTTTTTATATTAAAAGTGTGATCTTTATCATAAATGATTTTATGTATAAATGAGATGCATAAAAGAAATTTCTTTATATTAAAAGAGTGATTTGCATCATAAATGCATAAAAGATATTTTTTTATATTAAAAGTGTGATTTTCATTATAAATGATTTTTATGCATAAATGGATGCATAAAAGAAATTCATTTATATTAAAAGAGTGATTATCATCATAAATGATTTGTATGCATAAACATATGCATGAAAGATATTTTTTATATTAAAAGTGTTATTTTCATCATAAATGATTTTTATGCATAAATGGATGCATAAAAGAAATTATTTTATATTAAAAGAGAGATTTTCATCATAAATGAATTGTATAGATAAAAATATGCGTAAAAGATATATTTTTTTATACTAAAAGTGTGATTTTCATCATAAATGATTTTATGCATAAATTAGATGCATAAAAGAAATTCTTTTATATTAAAAGTGTTATTTTCATCAAATGATTTTTATGCATAAATGGATGCATAAAATAAATTCTTTTATATTAAAAGAGTGATTTTCATCATAAATGATTTGTATGCATAAACATATGCATAAAAGATTTTTTTTATTAAAAGTGTGATTTTCATCATAAACGGATTTTATGCATAAATTAGATGCATAAGAGAAATTCTTTTATTCTAAAAGTGTATTTTTTACTAAATTGGATTTATGCATGGAAAGATGCATAAAGAATTTATTTTTATCCAAAAAGTGTTATTGTCATCAATTTTAATTTTAGACATAGAAAGATGCATAAAAGATTGATTTTATTTCAAAAGTGTCATTCTCATTTAAAATGAATTTATGCATAGGAAGATGCATAAAAGATTGATTTTTATTTTGAAAGTGTTATTCTCCTAAAAATGGAATTTATGCATCAATAGATGCGTAAAGAAATCTTATATCAAAAATAAGAATTCTCTTGTATTCTATAAATAGATATGAGGATGTGAAACGAATCAGATAGATGAAAATGAACGAGAAATAGATGGAGATGTATGTATGTGAAAGAATGGATGTAGTTATATGTATGTGAAAGAATGGATGTAGATGTATGTATGTGAAAGGAAAGATGTATGTGGAAATGGATGTATGGATATAGATATGGAATGTGGATGTGGATGTATGAATGTGGATGTGGATGTATGAATGTGGAATGTGGATAAGGATATGGATGTGGATATGGATATAAGAATGTGGAATGTGGATAAGGATATGGATGTGGATATGGATGTAAGAATGTAGATGTATGTGAATGTGAATATGGATGTATGGATGTGAATGTGGATGAGAAAGTGGATGTATGGATGTGGGTGTGGATATGGATGTAAGAATGTGGATGTATGTGAATGTGAATGTGGATGTATGAATGTGAATGTGGATGAGAAAGTGGATGTATGGATGTGGATGTCGATGTGGATGTATGAATGTGGATGTAGATGTGAATGTGGATGTATGAATGTGGATGTGGATGTGAAAATAGATGTATGGATGTAGATGTGAATGTGGATGTGGATGTGGTTGTGAAAATGGATGTATGGATGTAGATGTGGATGTGGTTGTGAAATGGATGTATGGATGTAGATGTGGATGTGGATGTATGAATGTGGATGTGAATGTGGATGTGGATGTATGAATGTGGATGTGAAAATGGATGTATGGATGTAGATGTGAATGTGGATGTGGATGTGAAAGTGGATGTATGAATGTGGATGTATGAATGTGGATGTGAAAATGGATGTATGGATGTAGATGTGAATGTGGATGTGGATGTATGAATGTGGATGTGGATGTGGATGTATGAATGTGGATGTGAAAATGGATGTATGGATGTAGATGTGGATGTGGATGTACGAATGTGGAATAATGAATGCGAATATGTATGTGAATGGATATGACGTCGATATGAGCGAATGGATGAGATGAGATGTCATGTGAATCAGAATGTGAATGAATGATATAAGATGTGAATGAATGAGATGTATTGAGAAATGGATGTGATAAGATGTAATGTAAATTAAGAAAGATAGGAATGAATGTTATTTGAAGTGAATGAATCTGATGTGATGGAATGGAAAATGATGTATTTGGTCAAGAATGGATACACATATGAATTGGATTTGGGTTAATAAGTAATATAGATTGATGTGGAACAATCTGGAAAGATGCGAGTTCATTATAGAAATTGTATTTGTGAAGTGTTTGTAAATGACTGTTTTATGTCAAGAATACTGGGGAAGCATTTTGACTGTCTTGAGAATGTGGTCGTGCAAACCTACCTGATAAAGTTGCAACAGCTGACGGAGAGTCAACGGAGGACATCTCGCGTAGCAGGTCGGCCGAGGTCTTGACCAGCCTCGATTCGATTTAAATGGTGAGCTTCCGGGTAGGGTGGATGAGGGACCAAGGAAGCGGCCTATGAGTGAAGCACTAGGTGACTTGCAAAGGATCCTAGAGGGTGCTGACCATACGGTGCTCGGGCTCTGGTCGCCAAAGATACCCACACGTGTGTCGTGGAAGATATTAGAACAAGGAGTAAGAGTTGTTTTCTAAAACCGAGTATGGATCTGGTTGATTGACCTTGCTGGTCCTCAACTGATGAGTCCATAGCTCTCTTATATGGATCTGTTGGTTGATCTTGCTGATCTTCAACGAGGATTCCATCTTGATTTTTATATGTGAATATATTGACGGTTACTATGAGCTAGGAACTATCGAAAAGGCCTCTGAGTGAACAAGTGGTGAGCGTTCTGGTTACCAATGATGCCATAAGTACACCGATGAAGGAATGATTGGAAATAAGGATTCAACCAGAGATTTTGAGGATGGTGATCCGTGACACAATGGTTTCATTAAAGGATTGTTTTAAAGATAGCTGAGAAAAAGGCAATTTCATATTGTGATCAGTGACACAATGGTTTCATTAAAGGATTGTTTTAAAGATAGCTGATGCTTAGAAAAAGGCAATTTCATATTGGGTGTGTAAGTGGTGTGACTAGTTTTATGTTTGCATGAACATCCGGCTAGGGGCCCTGGGAACTCTTTTCCCTGGTACCCGGGACAAAACCTAACCAAATTCCTAATTGGATCCCATCACTACAGTGCTAACCCATGGGACTAGGCTGGACTGATGGATCCGTAAATTGAGATGCATAAAAGAAGTGCGAACTATGGGCTTCTAATTTCCCACCACCAATGACCCTTAGTCACACAAGGCATAAAATCTTTAGTGCCATTATCGGGGTGCATCATACATATAGATTTGCTAATTGTGGTTTTTCTTCCTTCATTTATGGAGTCTAGACTGTAGATAGAGCATGCCTCATCTGCATAGTAAGTGACACACCATAAAACCATGTTCCAATTTGGATTGTTGGTCATTGTTTGTGTAAGTGGTGTGACTAGTTTTATGTTTGCATGAACATCCGGCTAGGGGCCTTGGGAACTCTTTTCCCTGGTACCCGGGACAAAACCTAACCAAATTCCTAATTGGATCCCATCACTACAGTGCTAACCCATGGGACTAGGCTGGACTGATGGATCCGTAAATTGAGATACATAAAAGAAGTGCGAACTATGGGCTTCTAATTTCCCACCACCAATGACCCTTAGTCACACAAGGCATAAAATCTTTAGTGCCATTATCGGGGTGCATCATACATATAGATTTGCTAATTGTGGTTTTTCTTCCTTCATTTATGGAGTCTAGACTGTAGATAGAGCATGCCTCATCTGCATAGTAAGTGACACACCATAAAACCATGTTCCAATTTGGATTGTTGGTCATTGTTTGGATTTGTTTTCAATTGGTAGATTTTGTTAGGGTTTTGCATGGTCTAGCTTGTATTTTGGTTAATCACGTGTTAGTTTCTTGCTTTTGAATTTGCTTAGTAGAATATGTGTTGATTTGATTCAATTTGTAGATTGGGAATTTTTTTGATTTTATAGTTTGATTAGAGATTAAGTTTTAGGATCACCAGGTTTGATTGTTTGGATCCCAAAATTAGGATTGCCCAATGTTTTTGGCATGAGTCGTTTTTGAGAAGAATCGTTCTCTCTAGTAGAATCATCACAGAGGTGAATCACCCAAGTAGGATCATCGATCCTACTTGGACAAAATCTAGAGGTATTAAAAATTTAGAAAAGTAGCCAGTGCAAGGGATTTTCACCATAACCTACTTGGACAAAATCTAGAGGTATTAAAATTTTAGAAAAGTAGCCAGTGCAAGGGATTTTCACCATAACCTCAGACTTTGACTTGCTAAATCCTAGAGAAAAACCTCAGACTTTGACTTGCTAAATCCTAGAGAAAAACCATAAAAAATATAAACCTTCTAAAAACATCAAAATTTTATAAAATCAAGAAAAAATACCAAAAAGGCATAAAAAAGAAAAAGCAAAGAAAACCCAAAACATCAAAAAACCATAAAAAACCATAAAAAGGATCCTAGTAAGTGATTCTGGTGTTGGACCAAGTGCTTATGCATTTATGTCCAGGTCAAATCATTGCAACTTCATTCTTGAACCCAATGTTTGGGCACAAAATGTTATCGTATGTGCCAACACTAGAGAGGGAGTGGGACATGACCAAGAGTTGATCTAACCACCCTCATACCTCTAGATTCTAGTTTAGAAGTAGACAAGGAATCCTTCACAAACGGAGGATACTAGATCATGATTATAGGGCATTAGCCCAATTTAGTGTCCAAACATGGAAATGGCCGAATGAGACCACATAGCATTTATAGGAGACTCATCAAAAGGAGCTGAAAGGCCCCAAGCCAAAAGACCAACGGGAGAGAGAAGGGCCATGAGTGTGATTTTCATCATAAATGATTTTATGCATAAATTAGATGCATAAAAGAAATTCTTTTATATTAAAAGTGTTATTTTCATCATAAATTATTTTTATGCATAAATGGATGCATAAAAGAAATTCTTTTATATTAAAAGAGTGATTTTCATCATAAATGATTTGTATGCATAAAAGATTTTTTTATATATTAAAAGTGTGATTTTCATCATAAATGGATTTTATGCATAAACTAGATGCATAAGAGAAATTCTTTTATTCTAAAAGTGTAATTCCTACTAAATTGCATTTATGCATGGAAAGATGCATAAAGAATTTATTTTTATCCAAAAAGTGTTATTGTCATCAATTTTAATTTTAGGCATAGAAAGATGCATAAAAGATTGATTTTAATTCAAAAGTGTCATTCTCATTTAAAATGAATTTATGCATAGGAAGATGCATAAAAGATTGATTTTTATTTTGAAAGTGTTATTCTCCTTAAAATGGAATTTATGCATAAATAGATGCGTAAAGAAATCTTATATCGAAAATAAGAATTCTCTTGTATTCTATAAATAGATATGAGGATGTGAAACGAATCAGATAGATGAAAATGAACGAGAAATAGATGGAGATGTATGTATGTGAAAGAATGGATCTAGTTATATGTATGTGAAAGAATGGATGTAGATGTATGTATGTGAAGGATGTATGTGAAAGGAAAGATGTATGTGGAAATGGATGTATGGATGTAGATATGGAATGTGGATGTGGATGTATGAATGTGGAATGTGGATGTGGATATGGATGTAAGAATGTGGATGAATGTGAATGTGAATGTGGATGAGAAAGTGGATGTATGGATGTGGGTGTGGATATGGATGTAAGAATGTAGATGTATGTGAATGTGAATATGGATGTATGAATGTGAATGTGGATGAGAAAGTGGATGTATGGATGTGGATGTGGATGTATGAATGTGGATGTAGATGTGAATGTGGATGTGAATGTGTATGAATATGGATGTGGATGTGAATGTAGATGTGGATGTGGATGTGGATGTGAAAATGGATGTATGGATGTAGATGTGAATGTGGATGTATGAATGTGGATGTGGATGTGAAAATGGATGTATGGATGTGGATGTGGATGTGGATGTATGAATGTGGATGTGGATGTGGATGTATGAATGTGGATGTGAAAATGAATGTATGGATGTAGATGTGAATGTGGATGTGGATGTGAAAGTGGATGTATGAATGTGGATGTGGATGTGGGTGTATGAATGTGGATATGAAAATGGATGTATGGATGTAGATGTGAATGTGGATGTGGATGTGAAAGTGGATGTATGAATGTGGATGTGTATGTGAAAATGGATGTATGGATGTAGATGTGGATGTGGATGTACAAATGTGGATGTGTATGTGGAATAATGAATGCAAATATGTATGTGAATGGATCTGACGTCGATATGAGCGAATGGATGAGATGAGATGTCATGTGAATCAGAATGTGAATGAATGAGATGTAATGAGAAATGGATGTGATGAGAGGTAATGTAAATTAAGAAAGATAGGAATGAATGTTATGTGAAGTGAATAAATCTAATGTGATGGAATGGAAAATGATGTATCTGGTCAAGAATGGATACACATATGAATTGGATTTGGGTTAATAAGTAACATGGATTGATGTGGAGCAATCTGGAAAGATGTGAGTTCATTATAGAAATTGTATTTGTGAACTGTTTGTAAATGACTGTTTTATGTCGAAAATGCTAGGGAAGCATTTTAATGTCAAGAATGTTGGGGAAGCATTTTGATTGTCTTGAGAATGTGGTCATGCAAACCTACCTGATAAAGTTGCAACAGCTGACGGAGAGTCAACGGAGGATGTCTCGTGTAGCAAGGTCGGCCGAGGTCTTGACCAGCCTCGGTTCGATTTAAATGGTGAGCTTCCGGGTACGGTGGATGAGGGACCAAGGAAGCGGCCTATGAGTGAAGCGCTAGGTGACCTGCAAAGGATCCTAGAGGGTGCTGACCATACGGTGCTCGGGCTCTGGGTCGCCGAAGATACCCACACGTGCGTCGTGGAAGATATTGAAACAAGGAGTAAGAATTGTTTTCTAAAACCGAGTATGGATCTGGTTGATTGACCTTGCTGGTCCTCAATTGATGAGTCCATAGCTCTCTTATATGGATCTGTTGGTTGATCTTGCTGATCTTCAACGAGGATTCCATCTTGATTTTTATATGTAAATATATTGCCAGTTACCATGAGCTAGGAACTATCGAAAAGGCCCCTAAGTGAGCGTTCTGGTTGCCAATGATGCCATAAGTACACCGATGAAGGAATGATTGGAAATAAGGATTCAACCAGAGATTTTAAGGATTGTGATTAGTGACACAATGGTTTCATTAAAGGATTGTTTTAAAGATAGCTGATGCTGAGAAAAAGGTAATAATTTCATATTGGGTGTGTAAGTGGTGTGACTAGTTTTATGTTTGCATGAACGGATCCGGCTAGGGGGCCTGGGAACTCTTTTCCCTGGTACCCGAGACAAAACCTAACCAAATTCCTAATTGGATCCCATCACTACAGTGGTTGGGCGGTTGGCTAACCCATGCTGGACTGATGGATCCGTAAATTGAGACTCAATTTCTATTGTAGTATGCCAGATGAAGTAAATCCCGGAAAGTAATTGTTCTATGGAAAAAGAAATCAACGGTTGTGCCTCTCGATGGGAAAAAAGCGTTGATCTCTATGATCCAAGTGCAAGTTTCTTCCTTGATCTGACCAAGTGACTTTAGGTTCGGTTGGATCACTTTAGTCAGTAATGACACTGACTACGTTAGAGTAAAATTTTATCCTGGAGGAATCGCTTGTGCTTTTCGGGCAAGGGAAGTTTTTCTAAGTTTGGTTTTGGAAGAACCGAGGAATTAGTCACCTGTCCGGATATCCGTGGTGGGCGAGGCCCCGAGTGTAGAACCCTGCCCTATGCAAGATGTGCTACTTCCACTGCTAGCACCCACCAGAATCCGTGTTGTACAGTGGGGATGGGGATCTTACAGTTGGTATCAGAGCTATTTTGCTAATGAGAATCAACCGAGAAGCCAAATATGTCAAAAATTTATCAAGAAGCACTAAAAGGTTGTAATTGTGTGATAAAATTCATACAATTTGATATTCAAACTAAAACTCGTAAATTGGTAATTGGGTATTCAGATGGAAGTACCGCAATTGTATGGAATCCCTGACTTGCTTGAGGCCTAGACATGATGGTATTTACCTTATAGCTCCAAGAACCATGACTACCCGTATATACCGAGGGTATAACTACAGCTCTTTACTGGCAATATATACAAGTAAATCTAAGACTTGAAATTATAAGTATTAATACTATCGAGATGACGAATTTGAATGTGGTTGATATGATTTTTAAATTTGGTTGCGAAGTGATGAGTTGATTTGGATTCTCATTGAAAAATGATGATTCCTGAAATTTAGTTGAAATGTAATAAGCTAAGCAAAACCACAATGAGGATGAATGGGACGAGTCCCTGTGATGATGTTCATAACTAAAATGACATTAATAACTTCAACAAATCACTATGAGATTAGTGGATTATGCTGGCAGATTACTACTGTTAACTTTTGATCAGTGGATCAAGTTATGGGTTGATAAATTAAAAATCTGAAAAATTGAAATTCCCATGAAGGATTGTTCAGATAGAAAAATTCAGTCTGATGGACCCTTATTGTGTTAAAGATATGAATGAGATATTTTGAATGAATTGTCAACTGATAATGCATTCTATATATCTTTATCCCTTGATTCTGTGGGGAGCCGACCTATTTAGAGAACCCCGGAATCAGTTGAATCAAAATTTGGATTAAATCATAAATAAAGAAACTTAACAAGAATTTGTATTGATAGGAACATGGACCGAGGTCGTCGTGGCAGAAATGTTAACCCCCAACTCGATGAAGAAGAGCTCGACCTGGATGTTCGTAAAACTCTTCATAGTTCACAGCCTAGACCTTTCAAGGGTGAAGGGAAAAACTTGGGCGAGGCTGTGGAGAAGTGGATCGAATCAATGGAAGAATACTTCGATGTCATCGGGTACAATGAGAAGAGAAAAATGGCTCTTGCAAGGCTGAAGATAGTGGAGACAGCTAGAGTGGAATGGAGAAACCACTGTGAGACAAACCGTCTCGACCGAAATACCCAAACCTGGACCGATCTCACGGCTTATCTCAGAAAGAGGTTTTGTCCCCCAGGCTTTTTTGAAACTAAGATGAATGAGTTCTTGGAACTAAAGCAAGAAAGCCGAACAATTGAAGAGTACCATCAGGCCTTTGCCCTTCTCCTTAAATATTCCCCTCAATTGGATGAAGAGCAGCTGATGGCCAGGTTTATTCGGGGAATGAATGAGCCATTGGATACTTTAGTCAAGAATGCCAAACCTATTTCCATGGCCGAAGCAGTTCGGATGGCGAAGGATTTTGCCAAGGCCTTTGATGTCAAAGTCCCACCAAAACGAGCACCATCACCTTTCAAAAGGTTTTTATTCCCAAAAGATGATTCCAACCTTCCTCCGCCTAAGAGATATCAGGGTCAAACCCAAGATATGGGAAGTTCTAGAATGCAAGAAATGTCCTTTTTTTGAAACTCAATGCCCTGGATTTCAACTTCAGAGGTTCCACCCTTGAACAAGAGAGTGAAATGCTATAACTGTCAAGGATTTGGATATCGCAGTATGGATTGCCCAACTCCATTTGCATCGAGGTTTTCAAGGTAGGAAAATCAGGGATCAAGATTCCAGACTCTCGCCCCTTTCGTTTAGAGTAATCAGGGTTCTATCCGCCAAAATCAGGGAAATCCCAGAGGTAGACCCTCTATCCAACCTGTACTTTCAATCCAAAGTAATGCAAGACCTCCACCTCAGAATAGGGGAAGTCAAAGAGAGTTGTTCCCAAATCAGCCATCTACTTCCAAGGCAGTAACGCTGGAAGTGATTCAAGAAGAAGAAGAAGATGAAAGAGATCATACTCCACTGCAAGATGAGGACATCTCGCGTTTTTTAAATGGGGTAGAATGTAAGATTCCTTCCCAGCCTCTCAAGATGTCCAGTATCTTCCCCTGTAGTCAAATCCCTCTTCAGAAATATAAAAGATCTTGTTTCTACTAGTTTTGGCCTAGAGAGAGAAAATCTTCTAGAGAGTGGTAATTCAGTTTTTAAATATTTTTGGATGGAAAAATATCTCTTCTTATTAAAATAAGTTCCCCCGAAACACAAGTTCAAAAAGATTTTCAGAAGGTGCATTAGAAATCAAGTATAATCTGTTCAAGAGGCATTATCCTGAGGGTCAAGATTTTTTTGAAATTTTAAATTAAGGTTCCGATGGGCCAATAAGATCAATCCATGTGTGGGGAGGAGATAAATCCAATTTGTAAAAGAAAATATCCAAAAATGAGTAAATGCTCACATAAGATGAAGAGTTGACTATGTACAAGGGTTATTAGTAAAAAAACTATGAGTATTACTAAAAAATGAGATATTTTGGGTATAATGATTCCATTTTGACACATATGTAAGGAAGGGGAGTCCCTTCAAGGAGGCGCCTACTTCACATGCTTGAATGAGTTTTAAACTAAAAAATAATGTGATATTTTTATCTCTCCTCTCTCTTGGATCAAAACCGAATAAAAAAGGAACCAAACTAGGTCCAAATCTAGTCCAAATTCAACCAAACTGAATCTGGAAAATTCTAGAAACCAGTTGGTCTTGGTTAGAGCCTCCCTCTCCTATAGATAGAACCTGAGCCCTTAAAAAAATAGGAGAATTATACTATGCAAGAATTATGCTGAAATAATGATAATTTTTTACTATTCTCTAAAATTCTCTCCAAATTGAAGAAATTGGAGCTTCCCTCCTTCTTCAATCTCCATTGGTGGCTCCATCAACACACCAGAGTAATTGATTGGTTGGGGGCCTCTACCGTGATCAAACAATCAAGCAATTTGTAAGGTAAAATGTGAATTTTGATCTTTTTCCATAATTTCTCAATGTTTCTCTCTTCTCAACCCCACTCAAGCTTGAGAAGCTTAATTAGAATGGCTTTTTAATGCTATTTGGTAGTAAGGAAATACATAAATTCCCATTTATGCTTAATTTTAATGGTTTTTATGATTTTTGTCTTCTCTAAAATGAAAATGATGTTATGCCTTATTAAAAAGGCATTCCCCTCTCTTCTTTAGTAAATCCAACCATTCTTTATCCTAGATGAATGATTAATGGATAAAATCAAGTTTTTCATAATGTTTTTCTTAAATAAGTAGAAATTGCTTACATTAGAATGAATTAAATACTCTTGGCGAAATTCTAATTGATTATAGAAAGTTAAAAATTGAAAAATGGTCAGCCATACAAAGGAGGTTATGGCAAAATTTTCTAAAATTGTATAAAAATAAGTTTTACTTTTTGATTCTAAAAGTGTAATTCCTACTAAATTGGATTTATGCATGGATAGATGCATAAGAATTTAAATTAATCCAAAAAGTGTTATTTTCATCGATTCTTATTTTATGCATAGAAAGATGCATAAAGAATTTTATTTTCAATTCAAAAGAGTGATTTTCATCATAAATAATTTTATGCATAAATTAGATGCATAAAAGAAATTCTTTTATATTAAAAGAGAGATTTTCATCATAAATGAATTGTATGCATAAACATATGCATAAAAGATATATTTTTTTATATTAAAAGTGTGATTTTCATCATAAATGATTTTATGCATAGATTAGATGCATAAAAGAAATTCTTTTATATTAAAAGAGTGATTTTCATCATAAATGATTTGTATGCATAAACATATGCATAAAAGATATTTTTATATATTAAAAGTGTTATTCTCATCATAAATGATTTTTATGCATAAATGGATGCATAAAAGAAATTATTTTATATTAAAAGAGAGATTTTCATCATAAATGAATTGTATGCATAAACATATGCATAAAAGATATATTTTTTTATATTAATAGTGTGATTTTTATCATAAATAATTTTATGCATAAATTAGATGCATAAAAGAAATTCTTTTATATTAAAAGTGTTATTTTCATCCTAAATGATTTTTATGCATAAATGGATGCATAAAATAAATTCTTTTATATTAAAAGAGTGATTTTCATCATAAATGAATTGTATGCATAAACATATGCATAAAAGATTTTTTTTAATAAAAGTGTGATTTCATCATAAATGGATTTTATGCATAAATTAGATGCATAAGAGAAATTCTTTTACTCTAAAAGTGTAATTCCTACTAAATTGGATTTATGCATGGAAAGATGCATAAAGAATTGATTTTTATCCAAAAAGTGTTATTCTCATCAATTTTAATTTTAGGCATAGA
Organism: Cibotium barometz; assembly: GCF_041138505.1. Lineage (NCBI taxonomy): Eukaryota > Viridiplantae > Streptophyta > Polypodiopsida > Cyatheales > Cibotiaceae > Cibotium > Cibotium barometz. The sequence continues at coordinate 21,696,615 of NC_141063.1, read as the reverse complement.
AAGATGCATAAAAGATTGATTTTAATTCAAAAGTGTCATTCTCATTTAAAATGAATTTACTCATAGGAAGATGCATAAAAGATTGATTTTTTTTTTCAAAAGTGTTATTCTCCTTAAAATGGAATTTATGCATAAATAGATGCGTAAAGAAATCTTATATCAAAAATAAGAATTCTTTTGTATTCTATAAATAGATATGAGGATGTGAAACGAATCAGATAGATAAAAATGAACGAGGAATAGATGGAGATGTATGTATGTGAAAGAATGGATGTAGATGTATGTATGTGAAGGATGTATGTGAAAGGAAAGATGTATGTGGAAATGGATGTATGGATGTAGATATGGAATGTGGATAAGGATATGGATGTGGACATGGATGTAAGAATGTGGATGTATGAATGTGAATGTGGATGAGAAAGTGGATGTATGGATGTGGGTGTGGATATGGATGTAAGAATGTGGATGTATGTGAATGTGAATGTGGATGTATGAATGTGAATGTGGATGAGAAAGTGGATGTATGGATGTGGATGTGGATGTGGATGTAGATGTGAATGTGGATGTGCATGTGCATGTGAAAATAGATGTATGGATGTAGATGTGAATGTGAATGTATGAATGTGGATATGGATGTATGGATGTAGATGTGGATGTGGATGTATGGATGTAGATGTGGATGTGGATGTATGAATGTGGATGTGGATGTGGATGTGGATGTATGAATATGGATGTGAAAATGGATGTATGGATGTAGATGTGAATGTGGATGTGGATGTGAAAGTGGATGTATGAATGTGGATGTGAAAACGGATGTATGGATGTAGATGTGAATGTGGATGTGGATGTGAAAGTGGATGTATGAATGTGGATGTGAAAATGGATGTATGGATGTAGATGTGGATGTGGATGTACGAATAGGGATGTGTATGTGGGATAATGAATGCGAATATGTATGTGAATGGATATGACGTCGATATGAGCGAATGGATGACATGAGATGTCATGTGAATCAGAATGTGAATGAATGATATAAGACGTGAATGAATGAGATGTAATGAGAAATGGATGTGATGAGACATAATGTAAATTAAGAAAGATAGGAATGAATGTTATGTGAAGTGAATGAATCTGATGTGATGGAGTGGACAATAATGTATCTGGTCAAGAATGGATACACATATGAATATGATTTGGGTTAATAAGTAATATGGATTGATGTGGAACAATCTGGAAGAAAGATGTGAGTTTATTATAGAAATTGTATTTGTGAACTGTTTGTAAATGACTGTTTTATGTCAAGAATGTTGGGGAAGCATTTTGACTGTCTTGAGAATGTGGAGACCTACCTGATAAAGTTGCAACAGCTGTCGGATAGTCAACGGAGGACATCTCGCGTAGCAGGTCGGCCGAGGTCTTGACCAACCTCGGTTCGATTTAAATAGTGAGCTTCTGGGTACGGTGGATAAGGGACCAAGGAAGCGGCCTATGAGTGAAGCGCTAGGTGACTTGCGAATGATCCTAGAGGGTACTGACCATACGGTGCTCGGGCTCTGAGTCGCCGAAGATACCCACACATGCGTCGTGGAAGATATTGGAACAAGGAGTAAGAGTTGTTTTCTGAAACCGAGTATGGATCTGGTTGATTGACCTTGCTGGTCCTCAACTGATGAGTCCATAGCTCTCTTATATGGATCTGTTGGTTGATCTTGCTGATCTTCAACAAGGATTCCATCTTGATTTTTATATGTGAATATATTGCCGATTACTATGAGCTAGGAACTATCAAAAAGGCCCCTGAGTGAACAGGTGGTGAGCATTCTGGTTGCCAATGATGCCATAAGTACACCAATGAGTGGAAATAAGGATTCAACTAGAGATTTTGAGGATTGTGATCAGTGACACAATGGTTTCACTAAAGGATTGTTTTAAAGATAGCTGATGCTGAGAAAAAGGCAATTTCATATTGGGTGTGTAAGTGGTGTGACTAGTTTTATGTTTGCATGAACATCCGGCTAGGGGGTGGTACCCGGGACAAAACCTAACCAAATTCCTAATTGGAACCCATCACTACAGTGGTTGGGTGGTTGGCTAACCCATGGGACAAGGCTGGACTGATGGATCCGTAAATTGAGACTCAATTTCTATTATAGTACGCTAGATGAAGTAAATCCCGGAAAGTAATTGTTCTTTGGAAAAAGAAATCAACGGCTGTGCCTCTCGATGGGGAAAAACATGTTGATCTCTATGATCCAAGTGCAAGTTTCTTCCTTGATCTGATCAAGTGACTTTAGGTTCGGTTGGATCAGTTTGGTCAGTAATGACCCTGACTACGTTAGAGTAAGATTTTATCCTGGAGGAATCGCCTATGCTTTCCGGGCAAGGGAAGTTTTTCTAAGTTCGGTTTTGGAAGAACCAAGGAATTAGTCACCTGTCCGGATATCCGTGGGACGAGGCCCCGAGTGTAGGACCCTGCCCCATGCAAGATGTGCTACTTCCGCTGCTAGCACCCAGAATCCGTTGTACAGTGGGGATGGGGATCTTACAGTTGTTGGTATCAGAGCTATTTGGCTAATGACGATCAACCGAGAAGCCAAATATGTCAAAAATTTATCAAGAAGCACTAAAATTCATACAATTTGATATTCAAATTGAAACTCATAAATTTGTAATTGGGTCTTCAGATGGAAGTACCGTAATTGTATGGAATCCCTGACTTGCTTGAGGCCTAGACATGATGGTATTTACCTTATAGTTCCAAGAACCATGACTACCCATATATACCGAGGGTATAACTGCAGCTCTTTACTGGCAGTATATACGATTAATCTAAGACTTGAAATTATAAGTATTAATACTATCTAGATGATGAATTCGAATGTGGTTAATATGATTTTTAAATTCTGGTTGTGAACTGATGAGTTGATTTGGATTCTGATTGAAAAATGATGATTCCTGAAATTTAGTTGAAATGTAATAAGCTGAGCAAAACCACAATGAGGATGAATGGGACGAGTCCCTGTGATGATGTTCATAATTGGAATGACGTTAATAACTTCAACAAATCACTATGAGATTAGTGGATTATGCTGGCAGATTACTACTGTTAACTTTTGATCAGTGGATCAAGTTATGGGTTGATAAATTAAAAATCTGAAAAATTGAAATTCCCATGAAGGATTGTTCAGATAGAAAAATTCAGTCTGATGGACCATTATTGTGTTAAAGATATGAATGAGATATTCTGAATGAATTGTCAACTGATAATGCGTTCTATATGAGTATCTTTATCCCTTGATTCTCTGGGGAGCCGACCTATTTAGAGAACCCCGAAATCAGTTGAATCAAAATTCAGATTGAATCATAAATAAAGAGACTTAACAAGAATTTTTGTATTGATAGGAACATGGACTTAGGTCGTCATGGTAGAAATGTTAACCCCCAACTCAATGAAGAAGAGCTCGACCTGAATGTTCGTAAAACTCTTCAGTTCGTAGCCTGAACCTTTCAAGGGTGAAGGGAAAAACTTGGGCGAGGCTGTGGAGAAGTGGATCGAATCAATGGAAGAATACTTCGATGTCACCGGGTACAATGAGAAGAGAAAACTGGCTCTTGTTTGCAAGGCTGAAGATAGTGGAGACAGCTAGAGTGGTATGGAGAAACCACTGCGAGACAAACTGTCTCCACCGAAATACCCAAACCTGGACCGATCTCAAGGCTTACCTCAGAAAGAGGTTTTGTCCCCCATGCTTTTTTGAAACTAAGATGAATGAGTTCTTGGAACTAAAGCAAGAAAGCCGGACAATTGAAGAGTACCATCAGGCCTTTGCCCTTCTCCTTAAATATTCCCCTCAATTGGATGAAGAGCAGCTGATGGCCAGGTTCATTCGGGGAATGAACGAGCCATTGGATACTTTAGTCAAGAATGCTAAACCTATTTCCATGGCCGAAGCAATTCGGATGGCGAAGGATTTCGCCAAGGCCTTTGATGTCAAAGTCCTGCCAAAACCAGCACCATCACCTTTCAAAAGATTTTTATTCCCAGAAGATGATTCCAACCTTCCTCCGCCTAAGAGATATCAAGGTCAAACCCAAGACATGGGAAGCTCCAGAATGGAAGAAATGTCCTTTTTCCGAAACTCAATCCCCTGGATGTCAACTTCAGAAGTTCCACCCTTGAACAAGAGAGTGAAATGCTATAACTGTCAAGGATTTGGACATCGCAGTATGGATTGCCCAACTCCTTTTGGATCGAGGTTTTCAGGGCAAGAAAATCAGGGATCAAGATTCCAGACGCCCGCCCCTTCCGTTCAGAGTAATCAAGGTTCCAGACGCCCGCCCCTTCCGTTCAGAGTAATCAAGGTTCTATCCGCCAAAATTAGGGAAATCCCAGAGGTAGACCGTCTATCCAACCTGCAATTTCAATCCAAAGTAATGCAAGATCTCCACCTCAGAATAGGGGAAGTCAAAGAGAGTTGTTCCCAAATCAGTCCTCCACTTCCAAGGCAGTAACGCTGGAAGTGATTGAAGAAGAAGAAGATGATGATGAAAGAGATCATACTCCACCTGCGAGATGAGGACATCTCGCATTTTTTAAGTGGGGTAGAATGTAAGATTCCTCCCCAGCCTCTCAGGATGTCCAGTATCTTTCCCTGTAGTCAAATCCCTCTTCAGAAATATAAAAGATCTTGTTTCTACCAGTTTTGGCCTAGAGAGAGAAAATCTTTTAGAGAGTGGTAATTAAGTTTTTAAATATTTTTGGATGGAGAAATATCTCTTCTTATTAAAATAGGTCCCCTCGAAACAGAAGTTCAAAAAGATTTTCAGAAGGTGCATTAGAAATCAAGTATAATCTGTTCAAGAGGCATTATCCTAAGGGTCAAGATGTTTTTGAAATTTTAAATTAAGGTTCCTATGGGCCAATAAGATCAATCCATGTCTGGGGAGGAGATAAATCCAATTTGTAAAAGAAAATACCCAAAAATGAGTAAATGCTCACATAAGATGAAGAGTTGACTATGTACAAGGATTATTAGTAAAAAACTATGAGTATTACTAAAAAAAATGAGATATTTTGGGTATAATGATTCCATTTTGATACATATGTAAGGAAGGGGAGTCCCTTCAAGGAGGCACCTACTTCACATGCTTGAATGAGTTTTAAACTCAAAAATAATGTGATATTTTTTTCTCTCCTCTCTCTTGGATCAAAACCGAATCAAAATGGAACCAAACTAGGTCCAAATCTAGTCCAAATTCAACCAAATTGAATCTGGAAAATTCTAAAAATCAGTTGGTCTTGGTAAGAGCCTCCCTCTCCTATAAATAGAACCTGAGCCCTTTGTAAAAAAATAGGAGAATTATACTATGCCAGAATTATGCTGAAACAATGATAATTTTTTACTATTCTCTAAAATTCTCTCCAAATTGAAGAAATTGGAGCTTCCCTCCTTCTTCAATCTCCATTGGTGGCTCCATCAACACACCAAAGCAATTGATTGGTTGGGGGCCTCTACCGTGATCAAATAATCAAGCAATTTGTAAGGTAAAGTGTAAATTTTGATCTTTTTCCATAATTTCTCAATGTTTCTCTCTTCTCAACCCCACTCAAGCTTGAGAAGCTTATTTAGAATGGCTTTTTAATGCTATTTGGTAGTAAGGAAATACATAAATTTCCATTTATGCTTAATTTTAATGATTTTTATGATTTTTGTCTTCTCTAAAATGAAAATGATATAATGCCTCATTGAAAAAAGGCATTCCCCTCTCTTCTTTAGTAAATCCAACCATTCTTTATCCTAGATGAATGATTAATGGATAAAATCAAGTTTCTCACATAATGTTTCTCTTAAATAAGTAGAAATTACTTACATTAGAATTAATTAAATACTCTTGGTGAAATTCTAGTTGATTATAGAAAGTTAAAAATTGAAAAATGGTCAGCCATACAAAGGAGGTTATGGCAAAATTTTCTAAAATTGTGTAAAAATAAGTTTTACTTTTTTATTCTAAAAGTGTAATTCCTACTAAATTGGATTTATGCATGGATAGATGCATAAGAATTTAAATTAATCCAAAAAGTGTTATTTTCATCAATTCTTATTTGATGCATGAAAAGATGCATAAGGAATTTTATTTTTAATTCAAAAGAGTGATTTTCATCATAAATGATTTTATGCATAAATTAGATGCATGCATAAAAGAAATTCTTTTATATTAAAAGAGTGATTTTCATCATAAATGATTTGTATGCATAAACATATGCATAAAAGATTTTTTTTATATTAAAAGTGTGATTTTCATCATAAACGGATTTTATGCATAAATTAGATGCATAAGAGAAATTCTTTTACTCTAAAAGTGTAATTCCTACTAAATTGTATTCATGCATGGAAAGATGCATAAAGAATTTCTTTTTATCCAAAAAGTGTTATTCTCATCAATTTTAATTTTAGGCATAGAAAGATGCATAAAAGATTGATTTTAATTCAAAAGTGTCATTCTCATTTAAAATGAATTTATGCATAGGAAGATGCATAAAAGATTGATTTTTATTTTGAAAGTGTTATTCTCCTTAAAATGAAATTTATGCATAAATAGATGCGTAAAGAAATCTTATATCAAAAATAAGAATTCTCTTGTATTCTATAAATAGATATGAGGATGTGAAACGAATCAGATAGATGAAAATGAACGAGGAATAGATGGAGATGTATGTATGTGAAAGAATGGATGTAGTTATATGTATGTGAAAGAATGGATGTAGATGTATGTATGTGAAGGATGTATGTGAAAGGAAAGATGTATGTGGAAATGGATGTATGGATGTAGATATGGAATGTGGATGTGGATGTATGAATGTGGAATGTGGATGAGAAAGTGGATGTATGAATGTGAATGTGGATGAAAAAGTGGATGTATGGATGTGGGTGTGGATATGGATGTAAGAATGTAGATGTATGTGAATGTGGATGAGAAAGTGGATGTATGGATGGGGATGTGGATATGGATGTAAGAATGTAGATGCATGTGAATGTGGATATGGATGTAAGAATATAGATGTATGTGAATGTGAATGTGAACGTATGAATGTGAATGTGGATGAGAAAGTGGATGTATGGATGGGGATGTGGATGTGGATGTATGAATGTGGATGTAGATGTGAATGTGGATGTGGATGTGAAAATAGATGTATGGATGTAGATGTGAATGTAGATGTGTATGAATGTGGATGTGGATGTGAAAATGGATGTATGGATGTAGATGTGGATGTGGATGTATGAATGTGGATGTGGATGTGAATGTATGAATGTGGATGTGAAAATGGATGTATGGATGTAGATGTGAATGTGGATGTGGATGTGAAAGTGGATGTATGAATGTGGATGTGGATGTGAGAATGGATGTATGGATGTAGATGTGAATGTGGATGTGGATGTGGATGTGGATGTGAAAGTGGATGTATGAATGTGGATGTGGATGTGGATGTGGATGTGGATGTATGAATGTGGATGTGAAAATGGATGTATGGATGTAGATGTGGATGTGGATGTACAAATGTGGAATAATGAATGCGAATATGTATGTGAATGGATATGACGTCGATATGAGCAAATGGATGAGATGAGATGTCATGTGAATCAGAATGTGAATGAATGATATAAGATGTGAATGAATGAGATGTGATGAGAAATGGATGTGATGAGACGTAATGTAAATTAAGAAAGATAGGAATGAATGTTATGTGAAGTGAATGAATCTGATGTGATGGAATGGAAAATGATGTATCTGGTCAAGAATGGATACACATATGAATTGGATTTGGGCTAAGTAATATGGATTGATGTGGAACAATCTGCAAAGATGTGAGTTCATTATAGAAACTGTATCTATTGTAAATGACTGTTTTATGTCAAGAATGCTGGGGAAGCATTTTGACTGTCTTGAGAATGTAGTCATGGAGACCTACCTGATAAAGTTGCAACAGCTGACGGAGAGTCAACGGAGGACGTCTCGCATAGCAAGGTTGGCTAAGGTCTTGACCAACCTCGGTTCGATTTAAATGGTGATCTTCCGGTAGAGTGGATGAGGGACCAAGGAAGCAGCCTATGAGCGCTAGGTGACCTGCGCGAAGGATCCTAGAGGGTGCTGACCATACGGTGCTCGGGCTCTGGGTCTCCGAAGATACCCACACGTGCGTTGTGGAAGATATTGGAACAAGAAGTAAGAGTTGTTTTCGAAAACTGAGTATGGATCTGGTTGATTGACCTTGCTGGTCCTCAACTAATGAGTCCATAGCTCTCTTATATAAGCCATTCGAGTGTGTTATAAATGGCAATTTCATATTGGGTGTGTATGTGGTGTGCCTATTTGATTTTTGTATGAATCGCCGGCTAGGGGGCCTGGGAACTCTTTTCCTCGATACCCGGGCAAAAACCCAATCAAATCTTTATAAAGGAATCCCACCAATTCAGTGGTTGGTCGGGTGGTTGGCTAATTAAATTAAATCTTGATAAGACCTTGTTCTGTGGGAAGGGATCATCGACTCTACCTCAGAAATGAGGAAAAAAGCGGTGATTCCATGGACCAAGTGCAAGTCTCTTCTTGATCTGACCATGTGACTTCAGGCTTGGTCAAATCAGTTTAATTTAATCAAGACTTGACTCGTTAGAGTAATCTCCTAATTAAAAGATTTTTCACCTTCCTGGCAAAATCGCCCGTGTTTTTCGGGCGAGGGGAGTCTTCCGGGCCCGGCCTCGGAGGGATCACCCATGGGCTAGCCTCTCATCCTGAACATCCGCGGGTGAGGCCCTGAGTGTGCAGGACCCCCGCCCCGCGCAGGAGGCCGACGCTGCTTCGGCCACTGCGGTGGCAGGAGCCCCAGAGCACGGGCAGGCGGGGACCTCACAGTTAGTATCAGAGCATTGTTGAAAGCTAATAAGGATAAACAAATTATTATCAGAAATTGATAGTTGAAACTCAAAAAAGCATTTTTCATAATGTATTTTCATTCCGTAAGCTTCTTTAATGAAGAATTTTTAATCAAAGAAATTGTTTTTATAGATGGAAGTTCCCTATTTATCTTGTATTCTCGACCTCACCCAGTCTCAAGATATGATTGTGTTCACCTTCGAGCATCTCATCTCTTCCGCTTCAACTCGAACAAGCCGACTCGCACGCCATTTTGAGGATTTATATTTTCCTAACGACCCAACGGAGAGACGACAGCATAAGTGGTTTGCAGGGCAGTATGTCCACGCCTCTTGCGACCGGCGTGCAATGCTGAGACAAAACCTCTCATTGTGGCAATGATTCTATTAAAGCTAAAAATGGTGCGTGGTGTCATTCTATATCATTCAACACCTCACAATTTCAGACTTTCATGCCAAGTCTACAGACTCCTTAGTTGTTTTATTCCTAAGGAGAAGATAATAGCTCCCTTGTCAGTAAGTGAACATTTGTATCAAGGCATGGCTATGGCCTAGTATCGTCGTCTTATGCGTCTCCCGAGGAGATTTTGAATTCTGGAGCCAAGCTGCTCTATGTACATATTGCAACTTTTATATAAATAAAGAAATATTTTCTGGAGAAAAATTCCCTGTTGTATAAGTGATTGTCTATGGATGAACTGTTAAAGAAAAATCTGTTATCAGACATATGTCATAGATCTCCAACAATAAGATCATTGTCTTGTTTAAGAAATTGTTTTTCGAACCTCTTAAGTCTTAGAATCTCGTGAATATCAAAATAAAAAATTTAATAATATATAATTTTTGGCAGAATCATGAGACGAGGAAACCGTGGCCGTCAGCCAGGCCCTCTCTGAAGATGATGAGCTTGACACTGATGTTCGTAAGGCTCTTCAGGACTCAGCCCTAGGACCCGCCCTAGGACCCTTCAAAGGAGAAGGGGAGAACCTGGGCGAGGCTGTGGAGAAATGGGTGGAAGCCATGGAAGAATATTTTGACATCACAGGCTATAATGAGCGGAGCAAAATGGCTTTTGCCAGGCTGAAAATAGTGGAAATAGCCAGGGTGGCATGGAGGAACCACTGTGACACCAACCGTCTGGACAGAAATACTCAGTCCTAGAACGACCTTAAAACCTATTTGAGAAAGAGATTTTGTCCCCCCTAGATTTTTGGAAACCAAAATGAACGAATTCTTAGAGCTAAAGCAGGGGAGCAAAACCATCGAGGAATATCACCAGGCCTTTGCTCTCCTACTCAAATATTCACCACCCCTAGATGAAGAGCAACTCATGGCCAGGTTCATTCGGGGAATGAACGAACCCTTGGATACACTGGTCAAAAATTCCAAGCCAGTGTCCATGGCGGCAAAAGCTGTCAGAATGGCAAAGGACTTTGCCAAAGCCTTCATCGTAAAAGTCCCCCCAAAGCCAGCTCCCTCATCCTTCAAGAGATTTCAAACACCGGAAGTTCTTCCAACTTTTCGCCTCCAAAGAGACACCAAGGTCCTAACCAGAATATGGAGACGGGAAGCTTCAGAAATGAAGACCTTTTCCCCAAAGTACATTCTCAGGAACTTCAACTCTCTCCAAAATGCAAAGGGAAGACCTTCGAAGCGAGAACAGATGCTTCGGATGTCAGGGACTTGGGCACCAGCTCAAGGATTGCCCATCTCTTTCTGTGGGCCAAGGAAACCAGGGTCCCAGAGTTCCGAAATAGACTCCTTCATATCAGTCCAATCAGGGTCCCCAGCGCCAAAATCAGGGTAACCCCAAAAGAGTGCCAGCTTAGCCTGCAGCCTCCATGCAAAGCAGTCTCCAAACTCCCTCCCACAATTGGAATAACCAAAGAGAGAGAGTTCCACAGAGAGTGCAGCAGCCAGAGCAGTCACCATAGCTGAGGAAGTGGAGGAAGAGAAAGGACAGATCTATGCAACAATTAAGCATCAGGGGAATAACTCATCAATTCTCATTCCTCCAAACTCCAGCAGAGTACCAAGGTAAGAAATTCAAGCTTTTGATTGATTCAGGCAGTACTCATTCTTTTATTTCCCCAAGATGTCTACGTAAATCAGTCCTAAATCAAAAATCAGGGAAACCTATGCAAGTGGAATTAGCCAGTGGGAAGATTCTTTTCACTCACCTTGAGACTAACCTTATTCAGTTTAGCTTAGATGGGAACATAACAGAGTGCCAGTTTAAAGTCCTACCCCTAGGAATATATGACGGAATCCTTGGAATGGATTGGCTCCAAAAGAATCAGGCTGACATTCATAACAGAGTGCCAGTTTAAAGTCCTACCCCTAGGAATATATGACGGAATCCTTGGAATGGATTGGCTCCAAAAGAATCAGGCTGACATTCATTGTCACAAAGGAACCATCTCTTTCCTAGACCTTCACGGGAATAAAGTTCAAGGAATTGGAATTTCCAAATCCCTAGTGCTGCAATTAGTCAAGGCTTCCAAATTATTAAAAGGACTCAGAAAAAGGCAAGCTGTGTATTTCGTTAAAATGAATCCGCCGGTAGACATAAAATGCAAGGCTAAAGAACCAGAGTGGTTAAGTGAGTATGTAGATGTATTTCCTGAAGAGCTGACTGAGATGCCTCTGTCTCGTGAAGTAGATCATGAGATTGAATTAACCCCCGGAGCTCAACCGATAGCCCAACGTGCATACAAAATGCCAATCCCTGAAGCCATAGAACTTAAGGAGCAGTTAAGACAACTGTTAGAGTAGGGATTCGTCAGACCCAGTGTCTCACCTTGGGGTGCGCTCATTCTCTTTAAAAAGAAGAAAGATGGAATGTTAAGACTCTGTATTGATGACTACAGAGGAGTGAATCAATAAACAATTAAGAATAAGTATCCTATTCCTAGGATTGATGAACTTTTGGATCGGTTAAGTGGTACCCAAATAATGTTTACAAAGATAGATCTCAAATCCAGGTACTACCAGATCAGAATCAAGGAGCAAGACATCCCAAAGACAGCATTCAATACTCGCTATGGGCATTATGAGTTCACAGTCATGCCGTTTGGATTAACTAATGCCCCGGTGACATTCATACGTCTTATGTAAGATATTCTCAGAGAATAATTGGATGATGTTGTTCTTGTCTTCTTTGATGATATCTTAGTATACTCGAAGAATGTTGCAGACCATGAAGATCATGTGCGCAAAGTCCTGAAAATCCTAAGGAAACACCAACTCTTTGCAAAGAAGAGCAAGTGTTCCTTCTCTATTGACCAGGTGGAATACTTGGGATTCATAGTGTCAAAGGATGGGATTTCTCCTGACCCCGCAAAGATCCAAGCAGTAGTTGAATGGCCAGAATCCAAGTCAGTAAAGGAAGTCAGAGGATTCCTAGGGTGAATCGGATGGTATAGGATCTTTATGCCTAGGTATGCTCAGATAGGATCCCCTTTAACTAACCTTCTCAAGAAAAGTACACTTTTTCAGTGGACTGCAATGTGTCAAAGTGCCTTCGACAAGCTGAAGACAGCCTTAGTAACCAACCCTGTCCTTAAATTGTCAAATTTTACCAAACCCTTTGAGGTAGTTACTGATGCCAGTGGATTTGCCTTAGGTGGTGCTCTAATGCAGGAAGGTCATGCAGTGGCCTATGAATCCAGAAAACTCAGAACACATGAGAGGAATTATGCCGTCCATGACTTGGAGTTACTCTCAGTAGTGTATGCTCTAAAGTTGTGGAGACATTATCTTTTGGGACAAAGATTCACCTTGATGATGACAGATCATCAAAGTCTGAAGTGGATCTTCACCCCCAAAAGGGATCTCAACATGCGTCAAAGGAGATGGATGTAGACCTTGCAAGAATTTGATTTTAAAATAAAGTATCGACCGGGGAAAGAAAATGTGGTTGCAAATGTGCTCAGCAGAAAAGCCTCCTTGCTTGCAGTTACAGTGGTGTCAAATCAGGCAGTACTCATTCTTTTATTTCCCCAGGATGTCTGCATAAATTAGTCCTAAATCAAAAATCAGGGAAACCTATGCAAGTGGAATTAGCCCCAGTGGGAAGATTCTTTTCACTCACCTTGAGATTGACCTTATTCAGTTTAGCTTAGATGGGAACGTAACAAAGTGCCAGTTCAAAGTCCTACCCCTGGGAATATATGACGGAATCCTTGGAATGGATTGGCTCCAAAAGAATCAGGCTGACATTCATTATCACAAAGGAACCATCTCTTTCCCAGACCTTCACGGGAATAAAGTTCAAGGAATTGGAATTTCTGGATCCCCAGTGCTACAATTAGTCAAGGCTTCCAAATTGTTAAAAGGACTCAGAAAAAGGCAAGCTGTGTATATCGTTAAAATGAATCCGGTAGACATAAAATGCAAGGCTAAAGAACTAGAGTGGTTGAGTATGCAGATGTATTTCCTAAAGAGCTAACTGAGATGCCTCCGTCTCGTGAAGTAGATCATGAGATCGAATTAACCCTCGGAGCTCAATCAATAGCCCAACGTGCATACAAAATGCCAGTCCCTGAAGCCATAGAACTTAAGGAGCAGTTAAGACAACTGTTAGAGCAGGGATTCGTCAGACCCACTGGGGTGCGCCCGTTCTCTTTCAAAAGAAGAAAGATGGAACGTTAAGACTCTGTATTGACTACAGAGAACTAAGTCAATTAACTATTAAGAATAAGTCTTATTCCTAGGATTGATGAACTTCTAGACTGATTAAGTGGTACCCAAATGTTTACAAAGATAGATCTCAAATCCAGGTACTACCAGATCAGAATCAAGGAGCAAGACATCCCAAAGATAGCATTCAATACTCGCTATGGGCATTATGAGTTCACAGTCATGCCGTTTGGATTAACTAATGCCCCGGTGACATTCAATTGTCTTATGCAATATATTCTCAGAGAATACTTGGATGATTTTGTTCTTGTCTTCTTTGACGATATCTTAGTATACTCAAAGAATGCTGCAGACCATGAAGATCATGTGCGCAAAGTCCTGGAAATCCTAAGGAAACACCAACTCTTTGCAAAGAAGAGCAAGTGTTCCTTCTCTGTTGACCAGGTGGAATACTTGGGATTCATAGTGTCAAAGGATGGGATTTCTCCTGACCCCGCAAAAATCCAAGCAGTAGTTGAATGGCTCCGCATAAATTCTCAACCTTAATTCATTAGGTAGAATTATGATGGAAATTCATATTTGACATTAGAATTTAATTCAAATCCATCTTTTCTCAATTATCATGGAAATTCATCTTTTAACTAAAATGGCAATTCCTATTTTTTTGAATAAACTTGAAATCCTTCTTTTTCTCATTTCAATGAGTGCAATATTTGAATTCCAATATAGTAGGAATTCCTCTTTTATCGTTTAAACTTATCTATGCAAAAAGATAAATTTAATTAAATTTTCTCTTAAAATTTAAATAAAAACCTCCATTAATTTCTTTGCACTAGGAATTACACTTTCTTCATTTAATTAATTGGATTCCAATATGGTGGGAATTCCTCTTTCATCATAAAAATTTATCTATACAAAAAGATAAATTTAACTATATTTTCTCTTAAAATTTAAATAAAAATCTTCATTAATTCCTTTGCACTTGGAATTATACTTTCCTTATTTAAATATTTGAATTTTAATAGGGTGGGAATTCCTCTTTCATCATAAATGTTTATCTATACAAAAACATAAATTTAACTAAAATCTTTCATAAATTATACATTATTTTAGCATTCAAATTTTATTATCTAAATCATTGGAATACATGGATTTCCAATGTCTTGGGGATTACTCTTTTAACATAAAACTAAATTACCAAAAATTCCTCTTTTTCCTAATTTACTAATTATGCATAATCATAAAAAATAAATTTCTTCATGATTACAATGAGAATCATTCAATTAATCTAGGATGATAATTCCTAGAATATGGTAGGAAGTCCTCTTTTCATATTTTGAATGAAAATATTTTATGTGTTTATTTTACAAAAATTTTTCCATAGCTCTGCTACTATTATTGATAATTCTCAATTTAATTGAGAGAATGAAGTTTAATATGATTAGTATGATTAGAATGACCACTAATTAGATCATTATCCAATTATGGATTGATTCATAATTTCTCTATGAAATAAATATCATAAAAGCATTAAAAAGCCATTATTTTGGCCTCCAATTAGACAAGCATAAAAATTACTTTTGGATTAGAGAAATGCTTCATGAGAAGCTTCATTTGGATTGAGAATAGGTCATAGGAATGACCTTTCTTTGGGGGGGGAGAGAAAAATGCTTAAAAACCATTAAAATTAAGCATAAATGAAAATTTATGTGTTTCTTTATTACAATACATTAAAACATTTCAATAATATTCAAAAGCCATTCAAAGTAAAGCTTCTCAAGCTTGAGAGGGGTTGAGAAGAAAGAAACATTTTGAAATTATAGAAAAAAGACCATAATCCACTCTTTACCTCCTAAAATGCTTGATTCTTTAGTCACTGTAGAGGCCCCCACCAACCAATCAATTGGTTTGGTATGTCATAGGAGTCACCAAGGAAGATTGAAGAGAGAGAGAAGCTCCAATCTCTTCAATTTTGTAGAGGTTTTTAGAGGATAATAGAAATTAAGCTTAGTTTAGAGTAATACCGACATAGTTTAGTTCACACATAATACCGACATAGTTTAGTTCACACATAATAATACAAAGGAATGAGGGTCTATTTATAAGAGAGGGAGGCCACTAACTGAGTCCAACTGAGTTCTAGAATTTTCTAGCTTTAGTTTGGCTGAATTTGGACAAGTTTTGGACCAGTTTGGCTCCCTTTTTGATTTGGTTTGATTTAGGAGAGAGGAGAGATAAAAATATCGTATTATTTTTGAGTTTTAAACTCATCCAAGTATGTGAAATAGGCGCCTCCTTGAAGGTCTCCCTTTTCCTTACACATGTGTCAAAAATGCATGATTACTCCAAAATATCTCATTTTTTAATTAATACACCATAATTTTTAACTAATAAACCTAGTACTTGGTCAACTCTTCATCTTATGTGGGCATTTACTCATTTTTGGGTATTTTCTTTTGTTCTTTGGATTTATCTTGTCCCAATACTTGGATATTTCTTATTGGTCCATAGGAACCTTAATTGAACCATAATCAAAAAAAATTCAAAAATCTGAATCCTTAGGCTAAGGTCTTCTGAATCAATTTTAATTAATTCCAATTGCACCTTGGAAAATTTATTTTGATTTTTTGTTTTAGGAAAACATTTTTTGGATATTTGAAGAATTTATTTATCCAAAAATATCCCAATTTTGATTTACCACTCTCTAGAATTTTTTTATCTCACTAGGCAAATCAAGAAAAAAATGATATTTTCTTGTATTCAGAAACATAGAATGATTACAAGGGATTGAAGTAGAGAATTATTTGATATTCAGGCTGAGGAGGAATCTTACATCCTCTCCCACACTTAAAAAATGCGAGATGTCCTCATCTCGCAAAGTGGGGGTAATCCTTCGCCAACTCTTCTTCTTTCTCCCAGGTGGCATCTTCTAGAGGGAAGAACTTCCACTTTTCTAAGAATTCTCTGAGGACTCTGCTCCTGAGAATCTTTTCTCGACGAACGTCAACAATTTCCTTAGGTTACCATCTGGCCTTGAGTCGGAGAGATCAATTGCTCATCATCATCGACAAGCACATGATTCGGGCTAGATACATACTTCTTAAGCAAACTGACATGGAATACATCATGTACCTTGAGAGATGGGGAGGCAGAAGACGTTTGTAGGCTAGATTGCCCACTTTCTTTATGACACCATACGGCCCACAGTATCTGGGAGGAGGAGAGAGCTTTTTGTACTTCCCTAAGGATGAGGAACTTCTTTTTGGTCGTACTCGAATGAAGACCATATATGATTCTTTAAACTCTCTCTCAGATCTCTTTTTATCTACATACTGCTTCTGCCTATCTTGGACTGCCTTTATATCTTTACGGATTGATTGCATTTGCTGCTGCTGGTCCATGTCATCAAGCATTTGTGTGGACATTTTGACTCTAATCAATGGGTCAGACCAAGTCAACGGTGTAAGGCAATCTTGTCCATACAAAGCTTTGAAAGGAC
Organism: Cibotium barometz; assembly: GCF_041138505.1. Lineage (NCBI taxonomy): Eukaryota > Viridiplantae > Streptophyta > Polypodiopsida > Cyatheales > Cibotiaceae > Cibotium > Cibotium barometz. The sequence goes on along the minus strand of NC_141063.1, from coordinate 21,679,545 downwards.
TCATCCCAATGCTCCGATGATAAGAAGCATTGTAAGCAAATTCGACCAGATGCAAATGACTTAACCACTTCTTGGGTTCCGTGCTGCAGCATGACCAAAGGATATCTTCAACTACTTGATTCACCCTTTCCGTCTGGCCATCTGTTTCGAGGAGGTAGGCTATGTTGAGATCCAAGAAAGTTCCTACTACTTCAAAGAATGTAGTCCAGAATTTCGATGTGAATTTGGGATCTCGGTCACTTACTATCCTCCTGGGTAAACCATGCAATCTGAAGATCTCCTTAAGGAAAACTCTGGCAACATCCACTGCAGAGTATGTTTCTTTCACTGGAATCAGATGGGCAACTTTGGTTAGCCTGTCAACTACCACAAAAATGGAGTTGTAACCTGATTGCACTGAAGGTAATCCAGTGACAAAGTCCATATTGATGCATTCCCACTTCATCTGTGGAATGTCTAGAGGCTACAATTTCCCTGGCATCTTGACTCTCTCTGCCTTGACTCTTTGGCACATTAAGCATTTCCTTACATGATCAAGTACATCCTTTTTGAGTCCTGGCCAGAAGAAGCTTTTCTTCACAGACATATAGGTTTTTATAAACCCTGGATGTCCAGCTATCAGGCTATCATGGACTTCTCTCAGAATTCTTCCCTTTATTCCCGCATCATTGGGGATACATAGCCGATTATTATAATACATGCATCCTTCATCCAGTCTGTATCCAAGAACTCGACTCATTTCCTGAGGAGTCTTGCTTTCCTGCATCAGAAGGGTAGCAATAGGGGCAAAGAATTTGTCTTGCATGATTTTCTCCTTTGCTTCATTGATCAATGGATTTGACACCACTATAACTGCAAAAGCAAGGAGGCTTTTCTGGGTTTTGCTTTCACCTTAGTGATTCATGTATATCATGGCGGCTTAGTAAGGAGCAGCCTACAGTGGCCACTTCCAGCGTGAATCTGAGTACAAAAGCAGCTTTTATAGCTATAGTTGAGTGTGTGTGGCTCAGACGTCTTATGATTGATTCGGGTATTGGACAGTCGTCTAGCACTATAATTTTCACTGACAGCCAGAGCGCATTAGCTATTTTGAGGAACCCAGTGTTTCATACGCGCACTAAGCATATTGAGATGCATTACCACTTTGTCAGGGAAAGACTCTCTGTAGAGCAGAGATCAGCTTGGTCTATGTGCCTACACATGACAATATGGCAGATTTATTCACACAAAGGCTCTTCCTCGTGAAAAAAAGATGAATTTTTCTAAGAAAAGTGATATCCTAGCTACATACAAGCAATAAGAAGTGATCTGACATCCTGCAAGCTCCCGTGTCCTCCACCTCTAGTGTGTGCATCACCTCGGGGTGCTCGAAATCATAAATGTCACTGGGAGGCACTGCTCGAGCTACAAGAAAAGCAAGGACTCTTCGGCCTTTGTTGAGTCTCTCGAGTTGAGAGTAGGATCCTCAAAATATTGCTTTGTTATTACATTGGGATGGTTTTCAAGCATCTTGTACAACATAGAAAGATTGTGATGTGGAAATGATGTTGCAAAAAAACTCCTCAATTAATCTATTACAAGTATTGTTCATTCCGTGGAGTTGTAAGAAGATCATCAAAAGTTCTCCTCCCCACACATGGATTGATCCTATTGGCCCACAGGAACCTTAATTGGACCATAATCCAAAAATTTCTGAAAATCTAGACCCTTAGGCTAAGGTCCTTTATACCCATTTCCAATTAATTCCAATTGCACATTGGAAAGTTCTTTTTGAATTTCTGTTTCAGGGAAATTCATTTTAATATTATGAGAAATTTTTCTATCTAAAAATATTCAAAATCTAAATATTCTCTCTCTAGAATATTTTCTCTCTCTATGTCAAAACAGGTAGAGACTAAACCATGCTCATGGAGCCTGCTTAAGGCCATAAAGAGCCTTTTTCAACCAGCATACTTAAGACTCTTCTCCTTTCACATCAAAACCAAGAGGCTGCGATACATACACCTCCTCATGTAAATCACCATTCAAGAATGTAGTCTTAATGTCCAACTGATGTACATTCCACCCATGATGTGCTGCCAATCTCTCCAAAAGTAGAGGATTTTTAAGGGATAATAGAAAATATGCTTATTTTAATGTAATACTGGCATGGTATAGCTCACAGATGAGAATACAAAAGAATGAGGGTCTATTTATAGGTGAGGGAGGCCACTAACTATGTCCAACTAAGTTCTAGAATTTTTCAGCTTCAGTTTGGCTGAATTTGGACAAGATTTGGACCAATTTAGCTCCCATTTTGATCTAGGAGAGAGGAGAGATAAAAATATCTCAATTTATTTGAATTAAAAACCCTCCCACACATGTGAAGGAGGCGCCTACCTCAAAGGTCCCCCTCTCCTTACCAAGGTGTCAAAAATTCATCATTTCTCCAAAATATCTCATTTTTTTAGTAATATCTCTTAATTTTTAACTAATAAACCTTGTACTCGGTCAACTCATCTTATGTGAGCATTTACTCATTTTTGGGTATTTTTTTTTATTCATTGGATTTATCTCATCCCAGTACTTGGATTAATCCTATTGGCCCATTGGAACCTTAATTAGACCATAATTCAAAATTTTTTGAAAATCTTGACCCTTAGGCTATGGTCCCTTATATCATTTTTAATTGATTCCTAATGCACCTTGGAGAATTTATTTTGAACTTCTGTTTCAGGAAAATATATTTTTGATATTAGGAGAATTTTTATATCCAAAAATATCTCAATATTGAATTGCCTGTCTAGAATTTTTCTTCTCTCTAGACAAAAACAAGGAAAAATAATATTTTCTTTTATTCAGAAATAGGGAATGATTACAGGGAGATTGAGGTAAAAGTTTATTCATTATTCAGGCTGCTGAGGAGGAATGTTACATCCTCTCCCACTTGAAAAACACGAGATGTCCTCATCTCGCAAAGTGGGGGTAATCTTTTGCCAACTCTTGTTCTTTCTCCCAGGTGGCATCTTCTAGAGGGAAGAACTTCCACTTGACTAAAAACTCTCTGAGGACTCTGCTACTCCTGAGAACCTTCTCCCGAACATCAAGTATTTCTTCAGGATGGAGTACCATATGGCCTTGAGTCAGAGAAATCAATTGTTCATCTCATCAAGTACATGACTCGGGCTGGCTACATATTTCTTAAGCAAACTGACGTGGAATACATTATGTACCTTGAGATGGGGAGGCAGAAGAAGTTTATAAGCTAGATCGCCCACTTTCTTTATAACACCATACGGTCCACAGTATGTGGGGGAGAGAGCTTCTTGTACTTCCCTAAAGATAAGAAACTTCTTTTTGGTCGTACTCGAATGAAGACCATATCTGATTCTTCAAACTCTCTCTCTGATCTCTTTTTATCTGCATACTGCTTTTGCCTATCTTGGGCTGCCTTAATATCTTTACGGATTGATTGCATTTACTGATCCATGTCATCAAGCATTTGTCTGGACATCTTGACTCTGATCAATGGGTCATCATACCAAGTCAACGGTGTAAGGCAATCTTATCCATACAAAGCTTTGAAAGGGCTCATCCCAATGCTTCGATGACAAGAAGAATTGGAAGCAAATTCAACCAGATGCAAATGGCTTAACCACTTCTTGGGTTCCCTGTCGCCGCAGCATGACTGAAGGATATCGTCTATTATCTTATTCACTCTTTTAGTCCAGCCATCTGTTTTGGGGTGATATCCAAGAAAGTTCCTACTGCTTCAAAGAATGCAGTCCATAATTTCGATGTGAACTTGGGATCTCTGTCACTTACTATCCTCCTGGGGAAGCCATGCAATCTAAAGATATCTTTAAGGAAAACTCTGGCAACATCCACTGTAGTGTATGTTTCTTTCACTGGAATCAGATGGGCAACTTTGGTTAGCCTATCAACTACCACAAAATTGGGGTTGTAACCTGATTGCACTGAAGGTAATCCAGTGACAAAGTGCATACTGATACATTCCCACTTCATCTGTGGAATGTCTAGAGGCTGCAGTTTCCCTGGCATCTTGACTCTCTCTGCCTTGACTCTCTGACACATTAAGCATCGCCGCACATGATCAAGTACATCCTTTTTGAGTCCAAGCCAGAAGAAGCTTTTCTTCACAGACATATAGGTTTTTATAAACCCTGGATGTCGAGCTATCAGGCTATCATGGGCTTCTCTCAGAATCCTTCCCTTTATTCCCTCATCATTGGGAATGCATAGCCGATTATTATAATACATGCATCCTTCATCCAATTTGTACCCAAGAACTCGACTCATTTCCTGAGGAGTCTTGCTTTCCTACATCAGAAGGGTAGCAATAGGGGCAAAGAATTTGTCCTGCATGCTTTTTCTCCCTTGATTCACTGATCAATGGATTTGACACCACTGTAATTGCAAGCAAGGAGGCTTTTCTGTTGAGCGCATTTGCCACCACATTTTCTTTCCCCGACCGATACTTAATTTCAAAATCAAATTCCTGCAAGATCTGCATCCATCTCCTTTGACGCATGTTGAGAGCCCTTTGGGTGAAGATCCACTTCAGACTTTGATGATCTGTCTCATCAAGGTGAACTTCTGTCCCAAAAGATAATGTCTCCACAACTTCCATTAGGAACTCAATGGAGTCTTCTTGGGCCCTTTTATTTGGCAGTTTAAGGGAGTCAAACCTTTTCTCTTAAGAAGAAACGTTTTCTAATTAGAAGCTTCAAAACGGCTACTTTATTCAAATTTGAATTTTGGGGGAAAAATGGAATTTAAAATCTAGCGGATAAAACCATATCATGTAACATATCTATGGAAAGCTCTGGATGCGTAGATCACGGATCTCTAATCTCCGCTCAAATCGGAGCTTGTATGTAGAAGTTATGGAGGTCCGAAAATTGTAAAATTGCCCCCTCCCCTTTTTGGGGGAAAAAGTGCACCCTTTGACCACTCTTACACCTCTCTTACAAACCATTGGTTTTTGCTTACATGGCGGGCTCCTATTTGTCAAAAAGTTAAACGTTTCCATAACCTCATGGCAAATTAAAGGGCCCAAAAAGACTCCATTGAGTTCCTAATGCAAAGCATAAACTACTGAGAGTAACTCCAAGTCATGGACGACATAATTTCTCTCATGTGTTCTGAGTTTTTTGGATTCATAGGCCACTGCACGACCTTCCTGCATATAAGAGCACCGCCTAAGGCAAACCCACTGGCACAGTAACTACCTCAAAGGGTTTGGTAAAATCTAGCAATTTAAGAACGGGGTTGGTTACAAGGCTGTCTTCAGCTTATCAAAGGCACTCTGACACATTGCAGTCCACTGAAATAGGGTACTCTTCTTAAGAAGGTTAGTTAAAGGGGATGCTATCTAAGCATACCTAGGTATAAAGATTCGATACCATCCGGTTAATCCTAGGAATCCTCTGACTTCCTTTACCATCTTGGGTTCCGGCCAATCTACGACTGCTTGGATCTTTGTGGGGTCACGATAAATCCCATCTTTTGACATTATGAATCCCAAGTATTCCACTTGGTCAACAAAGAAACGTGTCTTTCTATAGTTTGAGACTTGCTAATTAATCTTTAAACAAATTCCATTTATTCAATGTAGAAACGTGTCTTTCTATAGTGATAAAGATGTTGTCTTTCTATAGTGATAAAGGTGTTGGACCTCGTCCCACTTTTCTTGCCAGCCCACTGCTTGTTCCAAATTCACTCTCTTGCTCCACAACGTGCTACATTATCTACAACCCAAGGCCCTGTGTCCACAACCAGCTTGTTGTAGGTTGAACCATGTTGAAGCTTTCAGGGGCCGGGGTTATATCATTTTGCACTGGAAAGGTGCTAGGCCTATTTGGCCTTTCCTTTTTTGAATCTGTTGCTATATGGCCATATTTTCCCTTTTGAATATGTTGCTATATGGCCATGTTTCCCCTTTTGAATTTGCTACTACACGACCATATTTGGCCTTTCCTCTTTTGAATTTGCTGCTATACGGCCATATTTAGCCTTTCCTCTTTTGAATTTGCTGCTATACGGCCATATTTCTCCTTTGATGCACTGTGCTTCCTCCCCATCTTTGCTCGTTTTTGTGAGGTTGCACTCCATCTTATGCTTGCTTTGGTGCCGAGACGATCCTCATCCCTATCAAAATAGCTCCTCAAGGCCAACCAAGTGAGATCATCATTGGTGTGAGATAAATATTATGCGAGATGCACATAACGATAGTAAATGGACACGTGCAAACACAAAACACATGCATGCATGCAATGCTCACACAAACACATGCTCCCAATGCTCACACAAACACATGCTCCCGAGGCTCCAACAAAAACTGCAACATTAGAAATCAATACATTCATTAACACCACTAAACCACCTCCACCCCTAACTCTTGATGAGACGATAAGAAAGGGGGAAATTCTTATTCTTATACATATCCACTTAATAGGCATCTATCATGTAAGCTCCTTCCTTCTCATGAATAATCCCCTAAACTTGATAACAATGAGGCACCTGACATAGAGTCTTGTTCTTTACATCATGATTTTCCCACTGACACCACTCTCACCTGCTGTCTCGCCCCCAATGAGCCACTGGCACCAAAGGCAGCAAACAAGCTACACTGAGGTAAACTTACCACCACCCTTCCAAATGACTCTAGATTATTCTAACAAAGATATCTTAATACAACTATATTTAGAGATTATCAAGACCTAAACAAGGTGGGAATCTAATGTTGCAGCCAAAGTTATTATTTAAGGTGCTCATGCAATTCACACCCTTTAACCCAACACCTTTAACCTAACAACACGGCTCTTCATAGAAACTTACGGTGTAGCCCCCCATATGCACCATATCCTATCAGAGTGCCTATGACAAAGTGGGAAGAGCTAATGCCAATGGTGGCAGGAGAAGGCATGCTATGGGAGAACATGGTTGTGTCTACAAACCTCACAAATCTACTACTTCAGGAGATGGAAGAGGGAATCCTGTAGAAACACGAGACATATATTCTAAGGTAGAGACAGATGAAGCAAATCCCAAAATTGAAGACTTTGAAATACAATGAGAATATCAAAAGGAGTTCCTAACCATCCTAGAATATGGCAATATAGACATATGGTCAAAACCGACACCCCCTGTACATGCCAATCAAAAGGTGGTTCACCCTAGCAGCATTTGCAAGAGCAAAGAAGGGACTCCCATGTGTGCCTCAACTTTTCATATTTTATGAGCCAGCAAGCTTTGATTGCATAGAGAGTTGGAGAAAAGGGCTTCTATTATGGATCAAAACATGGAGGAGGATCCCTCTCCCAATAGTGTTGATAGAGCCACCGCTAGTCACTTCTTGAAGCTCATTGTACTATTATTAGAATTAAAAAAGGAGGGTGCAAAAAAATTTGGCAAGAAAGTGATGCGTTTTGACATGAATAAGAGTCCAAAAGAGGAGGTCATTTTGTATTATTATATCATTGCCTACAAAGTCTACCAGGTTACACATATATTACTTTTGAAGACGTGATAGATGCCTCTTTTTAAAAACCCAACCCTTGTTTTTTATACACTTTACACAAGCTTCAATCATACAGAAAATGTTACAGGATCAAGCTTGGCGATAGGGCCTTCAAGCCTTAACATGTTCCAAGGATGGAATATGCATCAGGTAGGGGGGATATTAATCCTATTTTTGGACTTAACAAAGGTACTTCCTACTACACACGGGAGTAGCCAAATAAGTTTTATGTCAATGGCACTATAAACATTGTATATATTTTGAGAAAAGCTATAAAATGGCCAAGCTTAATAGATTAGGCTTAAGCTTGGGCATCGAAGTGTGAATAAGTGCTAGTTGAATCTAAGTGACTTTCTCATAATGAAATAACACAATCCCCCTTTGTGCCTAATTGAGTCTTTCTTGTCTACTTACTCTTATCTTGTTGTGTGTGTGTGTGTGAGATATATATATATATATATATATATATATATATATATATATATATATATATATATATATATATATATATATATATGGAGTTGAGTGCATGAATCTTGGCGCATGTGCCTCTTGTTCATTGTGTGAGAGTTAGTGAGTGAGAGAGGTGAGTCCTTATAGGGAGGTGAAGCAACTTCTTGGGTGGTGATAAGAAGAAGGAGAATTCAAGAGCCTAGGACTAGCAACCACTATTAGTGCTTGGAGGTCAAGGATCTTAAGCTAAAAGCTAGGTAAGTTCCCCAGCGATGGTTGTTGCTTATTTCATGGATTAAGCTATAATAGTAGGACAATTTATCACACCTTCCGCCTTTTTAGGATTAACCCTAATACCATCTTTTTTGCCAACAAGATGCCCGAGGTATTCCACTTCCTTTGCCATACACATGCACTTACTTTCCTTTGCATATAACTTGTTTGATCTCACCACATCCAATACCTCCTGTACATGCCTCAAATGCTCTTCTTTTCTCTTTCTATAGACTCATATATTATCAAAGAAGACCAAATTGATTGAAAAGGTAGGGCTAAAGCATCTTGTTAAACACTTGCTAAAGATTCATGGTAAATGAACCAAGAGTGGATAGCCAATCACACCCCAAAATGATGTCAATTAGACCCATATCCATGACTATCAATTCAGCTTTGATGAGTACTCTTTGTCAAAACACCAAGTCCACATTCTTGCACACCATTGTGTATTGCATTAACATATGCAAATGATCCAATGATGAAGGCTGAATTTTCAGATTTTGCAATGACTTTGTATCAACAAAAGAGTGAGTAATCCCGCTACTAGTAGCAAGTACATGTGCCACATGCCCATTATTGTAGGTATTTAATCTCAATGTTGTATATGCACATGTAGGTCTTTAATCTCAATGTATATGCATTATTGAAACCCACATATTCACATGTGACAAAACACAGTGTGTTGGATCCTTGTGAAAATCCTCCCAAAATAATTGCATAAGTAGGAAATCCATCATCAGCATTTTGGAACTTCCCACTACAATCAAATGGAAACTCTCCATCCACTTTGCATCCTTCATCATCTTCAATTACTTCAATGAATTTTACAAACTATTATTCCTCAACAAGAGAATCATCTCATCACCTTCCATTTCGGTAAGAATCACATTGAGAGTTGCATTCTTTGCCTTTTGTATGTTTTCCCATGGTCCTTGCTTCACTCTTCTCCACATTTGAAGCATAACCCTTTTGCTCTCAACTTATTAAGGTGATCCTCCTTTGATAAATTTTCTCTTGTTCACACCATAGATAGCTTTTCCATCCCCATAAGAAGCTTTTGGAGAAGGATAACCAGCACTATATCTTGGCTTTGCACCTCTACCATAAAACGGTTGGATACCTTGGAATAGTAGAGGTTGATGAAGCATCCTTTATGAATTTCCCAAGTATACTTGAAGGTACATCAACCTTTGATCCTCCTTTGCTAGCCCATTTATTAGCATATTTCTCTTCATAGATAGCATCATGGCTTTCTTCAAAGACATAGGTTTTTGAGATTTGACATCCCCAATGTAAGGCTTCAACCCTTTGATGTACTTCACTACCAAAAAGTTCTCATCAAATGCATCTACAACAAGAGCTTCAAGAATTTGTGTGAATATGCTTTGACACTCCTCATTTGCTCAAGTTTTTCCCATTCCACAATAAGGTTTTCCTTTTGTAATTGTGAGATGAATGCATTCAACATTTCCCTTTTGAATGCTTCCCAAGTAGATACGACATAACTATCAGCTTGTAAATGGCACCACCAACAAGTATGTGCATAGCCCTCAAGATGAAGGGTAGCAAAGTATACTTTTGATGTTTCATTTCTAGGGCTGATTGCAAAGTAAAAATCCAATTTGTTCACCTTTCCTCATTAAAATTTGACTCACCCTTGAACTTAATGAAAGATATCTTATCCTTTAAAGTCTTCACCTCCATCATGTGCATTATGCCACCTCTTGTATGGTTTTCCCTTGTACATCCACCACCTCATTATGCAATCCATCACTTTTAGGATCATATCACCCCTAATTGACCAAACCCTATGATTCCTTAGGTTTAGTAGTATGATAGTGATTGAGAAGCATGTACTTCATTAGACATCTTGGGGGTAGTTGAGAAGCACACACTTCATTTATATCCATAGGTTCCTTGCTTCACCCAAGAAAGATGAAGCAAGGGGAACTTCTCCCAATCTCTTAGTAGGCTATATTTTTTCTATAATTGTATCAATGCCCATCCTCAATTGATCCAGCATGAAGTGTTGTCTTCTATCAAGGTGCTCCATTAGATCCTCCTCAAATTAGTTTTTCTTCTCCTCTTGATGATGATCAAGGCTTTGAATCAAGCGATCAAGGAGAAATTCCAAACCTTGCATGTGATAACTTGAGATGGGAAAGTATGTGGGACCTCGAGAAGCATGTGCACATGACAATATAGACATGAGAGAACACCAGATTGGGTCCCAATTGCCCCCCCAAGCGTGTGCCAAAAGCATCCCCGCTTGAGTATTTTTATAGTATTTATTCCAAAAATATAGGTTACATGGCTATTTTAGCCCAAGCTTGCACTACAAGCTTTCTTTTTACAAAAATAGCTCAAACACTAGAGCTTGTTCACACTAAGTGTAAATAATTACGACTCTTCTAGCATATGTGCTAGGAATATAATACTGCCATGCACAAGTGTGGATAAATATTTTGTACAAACTTTTGGCACGTGGCCAACAAAAATAACTCATAAAATAACCTTGTGCCCATTTGCACATGGAATAACCTTGTGCACATTCGCACATTCCAATAATCCAATTTTTGCATAGATTAAATCAAGCATATTTTTCTACGATTATTAAGCATCAAAAATATGATAAAATATATACATGTAACAGTCCTCCCGTTTGAGGGAACAACTGACCTCGGTTGTGTAGAAGAAAATGCTACAACAACATTAGGCTCGTTGTTATCAATGTCATATTAACCAACAAGGCAAACTCAGAGGTCCGAACATGTCTTAGAGGGGCTAATTAGGCATGGCTCAGAGGTTCTTATGTGGACATGGCATACTGCTACCATATTATGTTTGTCTCTCAAGAGACATTTGCATAGCACTTCTGCTGTCGACCGGTGTTGTTCCAGGTCGCCCGGTCCACGGTGACATGCCGTCCTCTAGTGTTGTTGGTACCCGGTGACGTTGTCATCGTCGCCGTTGGTGCCAACGGGGGATCTCTCGCTGGGGGGGTCTCCCATAGGTGGCCGTTGTGTGCCTGGTGCACCTGGTCTGGGTTCTGCCACCTGTGTTCATCACTATTGTGCGGGGTGTCGGGTTCGCCACTGTCCATGCTGGTTACTTGGGATTCGTGTCGTCGATCTTCACCTTTGCACAAAGAGGACCAACTAGGTCCTAGGCCATCTAAGTGCCCCAAACATGCACCTTTCTAACAGAGCGTACTATGGGCTGATACCACTGAGATGGGAAAGTACATGGGATCTCGAGAAGCATGCACACAGGAAAATACAGACGCAAGAGAACACTAGATTGGTTCCTTACTTCCCCCCCAAGCGTGTGCTAAAAGTATCCCCCCCGATTAAGTATTTTTAGCATATTTATTTCATCAAAAATAAGTTGCATGGCTACTTTAGCCCAAGCTTGCTCTACAACAAGCTTTCTTTTTACAAAAATAGCCCAAACACTAGAGCTTGTTCACACACTAAGTGTAAATAATTACAACTCTTCTAGCATATGTGCTAGGAATATAACAACTCCATGCACAAGTGTGCATAAATAATTTGTACAAACATTTGGCACGCGGCCAACAAAAATAACTCATAAAATAACCTTGTGCCCATTTGCACATGGAATAACCTTGTGCACATTCGCACATTCCAATAAGCCAATTTCTACACACATTAAATCAAGCATATTTTTCTACGATTATTAAGCATAAACAATATGATAAAATATATACCTGTAGCATACCTTGAGTTGCCTCATCTTGATTGTTAGGATCATTGGCCTGAAACATCATTGCCTTCACGAGCTTTTTGTTCATTCTTGGGTGTACGTCCTATTTCCATGGCACCAAGATTTGAACCCTTAAATCTTTATTGAATTAGGATTTCTTTACCTTGATAGAAATGTGATAGAGTGCACTTCCTACTCGTATGATCACCTTTGACCCAATCAAAGTGGAAGTATTCGACTTCTTTCAAAATGTAACAATTTTAAAACTTGCCAATTTAACCCACCAATCGGTATCCAATTGAGGTGATCTTCTGTGTATTAGAAATCTCTTAGAATGCGTCCAATATTTGACACAATTTTAGACCGACAACATCACTTTGGTTTTACTTTTGCATAAAGTCAACTATGTCAAGTTGATCCATCAAGCCATCCAATTGAGGTGCTTTGATAGGAAGCTTAGAGAGAGTACTTTTAAGCTATGTAATCGCCTTCAAAATAGCTTGCACCATCTATATGATTGAATTAGGGTTTTTAACTGATTAAACTATGCCAAGTTGACCCTCCAAGTGGAGTCCGATTTGGGTGCTTGGATGCCTTGTTAGCAAGCTTAGACTAGGTACTTTCAAGCCTTGTAAACACCTTCAAAACAGCCCACACCATTCTAGACTGAATTAGGGTTTTTTGTCATAGCTACAAGTGGTCAAAAGTGTCCAGAAATGCCCCATTTTACATTCAACATCCACAAGTGTATGTTTGCAACACATCAAAGCATCATTATTATTACCAAATACCATAGTGAGCATCCATTTTTCATTATAAACTCACATGTCATGACATCAAGTGGTTTCATGTATTGGCTTTCAAATAGATGCATGAATCCACATGTAGTAACCTTGCCAAGTGAACCCATTGCCAACACATTTTTCAATCATGTAGAGTGGCTACCATAGCCTCGGAATAGCATATATCTGCCATGGTCATTGGATGACTGCAGTTTGAATCTTCTTCCACCACTCCATGCTTACCTAATCCTACTACTACTACCTTTTCCAAGGCACTTGGTGGTAGTAGGACTTAAGCAAAATCTCCCTCTTGGCTCCTCTTCCAAATCTAGCTAAGAGTACCTCTCACCACATCTCTAGATTATATTAGCAAGGAATCAAATTAATTGCAAGAGTGTGATGAGAATGCTTACCCCAATGGGCATGACTAATTCCATATTATAATTTATCATAAATTTGCCCAATTTCAAGCTTCCACAGCACCAATAGGCAATCAAAACCACCAAAACTCAATCAACATTAGCATGGGAATGTCGTAAAAGCTTCCATATGCATCAAAATGCATGTAACTTCACACCAAGGAATCCATTTGCTCTCCATGGTAATCAATGATCCCTCCAATGGCTTCAAACAAAGCATATTGTAGCCATATCCATTGCAAATGGCCACCACTCATTTCATTGCTTGTTGCCATAATCCTCAAACACTAAGAAAATGTATGCAATAGTGAAAATGGATAAATATTAAGAGATGTCTATGCATTCGAATGAATTGTTATGCAAAATGGATCAAGATTAAGAGATGTTTATGCATTTGGTTGAAGATTTATGCATTTTATTCTTCAATCATTTCAAGCTTGTGTAAGAAATAAAGATTCATGCATTAGGTCAAGATTCTTGCAATTAAGCATAAAAAAGGCAAGATTATCAACAAGAAACCCTGAAATGCAAGGACTCATATAGAACAAGACTTAAGAAATATGATCAAGGCTTAACCAAGATTATGAGTGAAAGTCTCAAATCACAAGAATCACTCCATCTCACAAGAAATCAAGAAAATAGCAAGAATATGTAAGAAATGAACACTAGAGAGTGTAAAGATGCTAACCCTAGGTGATTGGGGCATGAAGAACACACCAAAAGTAGGCACCATATTTTCAAAATCATCTTGCTTGCAAGTGAACCTCCATGCCTTCCATTTGGTGACACTCCAATAGCCATCAAGCTAGTGTCACTCCCAAGCATTGCCAAGCTTCAATGGTGGCTAATCTTGGCGTCAAGCTCTCCATTTTTTCTCCATGTGGAAGAGGGAAGAACAGGGAAGCTTCTTGCAGGTCCACACCAATATACGTTGTCCACATTCCATAAACTTTAGGCCAAACGATGTTTAGGTGCCCAAAATTGCTCAAAAATGGTCCCAAATCCCTTCAAATATGCCTATATTGTGTACAAATGTAATGGCCACCATGTCCACATGCCTAAGCATGATTAGGAGTAGATTTAGGCCAAATTACGACACCCAACAAAGATAAGGGTTTGGCTGAATTTTTTTGCATATGAAAATTAGACATATTTTGCATAAAATAAAATGGATCAACACGTAGCTTTGATACCAATGAAAGAAAGGGAATGGACGCACTCCACTAGAGTACCATGGTTGGTGCACTCATAATGCAGTACCACATGCACTCATAAAGGGAGTACCGCCATAGACATGAGCTAAGAGCTCCAAGATTCAATGATTATTAGCATCCAAGAATAATACTATAATCTTTACGCGTATTATTTTTTATACATTGGTCCCATTTCACACCATCATTAATTCTTGCCCATGCTATAATTTTGGTCATAAGCCCATCCCAGAACCTAATATATATATGTCCATAGGCCACGATGTTACATTGTATGAGGAAGGGATAGCTGCATGGAAAATACATGGTTGTGTGCTTTCCTAGCTCTAGTTGCATGGGTGATGAACCGCCTCAGTTGCTGCGCCTCGATCAAGGGAGGCGAATATTTAGAAATTTGGATAAACTCCGAATGGTACACATCCAGAGGTCTACCTCTTCTTTGATATTCGAGGAAAGCATCCATCTTCTTTAACTCAAAGTTGATAGGGTGGTATATCTCTTTAAGAATAGCTTTGATTTGCTCCCATGTAATATTATTTTCACTAATAAGATGGGTTTGACATGTAGACTTCCACCAAGTCTTAGCTAGTCCACATAGCTTTAGGTAAGCCATGATTGATTTGTTGTTTTCATTACCTGGCCATGATTCATTTGCTATTTTCATTATAACTAGCCATGGATTCTATCCACTCACCCAGAGTCTCCTGGGGCCTTCACCTAAGAATGTTCCAGGTTGGTCTCTACGCAAGAGATCTCGGAGGTCATCGTGTAACACCTTGGAAGACTCCACTAGCTTGGCGTGGTATGATTCTTTTTTTTTTTAGTACAAAATTCTTTAGCTAACTTAATAGCCCCCTTTAAAGAGAACAATTTCTCTCAAGTAAAACCTTCATATACAAAAAGCATTTATTGTAGCCATTTATATGGTAGTTATGTGTGGACATAGACTAATAATGAGTTTATCATAGATTTCTACATTTCTGGTAAGTATTATTTCCACACTCTACACTCTACAATTTTCATACACTTTATAGGTTTCCTTTGTCACGCTAGTGATCTATTGGTCCATATCAATTGCATTCATCAATGGGCATTGACAATACCTGGAGGTAGTTGTAATATTTGCATTTAATGTCAGAGATTAGTTATTTGCAGGCTAAAATGGCAGTGATGTATTTGGGATGCTTTTCGCTAAGAAGGATAAGCTTGATGGGACCAACTACTCGTTGTGTTCCTATATAATCCACCATGTATTTTTTGCCAAAGGTCTTTGGAATGTTGTTATTAGCATTGAGCCACGCCATATCTTGCCAGCACACAACAATATTGTATGGGTACTTTAGATGGTGATACGGGTTCTTCCGTGATTGT